>NC_137463.1:258286677-258776677 GCF_964235325.1 Thermobia domestica | reverse complement strand
TTCAAAGGTACAAGAGGGTCTGTTCAAAGGTACACGACCATAATGTACCTGTGAACAAAACGGATTTGTTCTTATTTTATCTTATAAAGCTATTGTAATTATGTAACACGTTTAAAAATCATCGTATCTGATAGCAAAGAGATGACACTTCAAATGTACGACAAAAATTGGGGAAAAAGTGCTGAATATTAGCACCAAAATTTCGAAGACTCTAAAAGTGTTCACAGGTACAACGCCTTCCCCTATTAAAATTTACGTACATAAGTTTGGACGTAACACTTTTCGTTACTAAGAAAAATAAATGTATTGTTTCATTTTGGGCAAAGATGTGCGAAATATTCTTCGTATGTTTAGGAAATTTATACCGTAATAGCTACTGCAAGTAGTGGCTGAAAGTTTTGAATGAGACGTACGCAAGGTCTTCACATAAACTTGTGTTGAAGCATGATATTACTAAGATTATAGGCAGGGGCGTCATTTCAGATTTTGCTTGGGGGGCAAGAGCAATCCATTAAAGTATATACTGTACATTCCTCAAACTCTTGGGGGGGGGGGCAATTGCCCCCTCCTGCCCTCCCTAAATGACGCCCCTGATAACACTACCCGGAGTAGCAGACGACATCTAAGTATAGACCATACCTCAAAAACCGAAAATGGACTTGACCGTGTCGTTGACCTTTCCCCGCTGCCCCTGTTTTAGGGTTCTTCTCGTCATCTGTCACATTGTAAAACTTCCTAGTTCACTTTGCATTTGCAATGTATTATAGATTATTACATATTACATATACTATAAAATAAACTAAGTGATACTTACTGACAGTTTCCTTTGTTACTTCCTGAAACTTTTTATATAGAATATCAGCAACAAAATAATCAGTAAACTCATTACGAGGTGCGTACATCAAATTAACTTTTATGAATGCTTCCACAGGATCTTCACGAATTTCGTTATCCTGCATGTCTTGCCGGGAAAGTGGCGTCGTATTCATACCAGTTACTAGAGCAGTCAACAGAAAGATAACAGGAGGAGAAAGAATTTCGTAGAGGGTTCGGCATAAATATCGCTTCCCAATTGTAAAGTTTTTGAAAATAAGAATTTTAATTAACTTTCCTCGTCTACCCATACTCTAATGCTACTTGCTCTTCTGCTTTTGTGTTTACGATCTTCAGAATCTTTAAAAAAAATAATAATAATAAACAAGTTAATTAATTAATTACTGAGTGAAAATAAATTTTATTTTGTAATTAACCTATGTAAAACAGTCACTATAAAGTATATAATGGTTTGATAAAGGACACTCTTTAAGGTCCCAGAGCAGGAGCGTCATTTCAGATTTTGCTTGGGGGGGGCAAGACCCCTTGATATAAAATCTATATAAACCTCAAACTCAGGGGGGGCAATTGCCCCTCCCTGCCCTCCCCCTAAATGACGTCCCTGTCCCAGAGTACAGCAACCAATTTGAAATGGAATATACGTAACAAAGAATTATGTTCCTTATAAGAACATGTGAGCGTGTGGCCCCCCTCACTCCCATTCCATTTTAAATTTCCCAGTTTCTCTTGGCTGAATTGGAATGAGGCTCCATGTTCTGTTCGTCGACGCAAATTGTGCTCTAGTTTTATCTTTTTGTAAGTTGGCAATCCTGTGAGTGATGATTCGTGCTTCCTGTTCACTGAACAAAGGAGGCGTAATACGGTTAAAATGATGCAAAACATAGTTCGTCGAATTCAAACATCATCGAGACTTACTTTTACTGTTTTTAACATTTCAATTATTTTGTTTTAATGGTGAACTTATTTAACGCCTTTTAATATGCGTATTTCTGATAAAGAATATTTACTATGAACATTTGTAAAATCTTTTCTGGTGTGCTCGGCGCAAACATACTGACGCTGAGGTAAAAAAAGCCGCGAAGGTGTGCTAAGCAGTTATGGTGGTCTAGATTGCTCTATTTTGTGGCGGCTGTGAATAATATCTAAGTTTTTCTTCGCAATCGATCACGATTTTGTAAATTCGACTATGGAAAAAACAAGATAAACCTACGCAAATGATAAACATAAAATTAACATAAAAATCAACGTTTGCGTGCTAAAATAGCGTATAATATGTGAATGTATGAAATCCACGAGGGATGAGTAAGGAACCAACACAGGTAAAAGGACGAATTGCACTCACAACTAAAGAGTAATAACTATCATGGAACCTAAATAATAACTGTTCGACGATCAACAAGAAGCACCAAGGAATCCTTCTTTTTTTTGAAGAATAGCTACATGATTCCCCCCCCCCCCAAATCCATCAACTTATAGTGTAGTCAAGTGTGATACGAAAATAGCGTGTGTTTAATGCTAGTGCATCGTGTAATGCAAATTTCAGCCGGCATTCGTAGTGCGTCATTTTCTTAAAGAAAAAAAAAATAAAAATATATAATAATTTCATCGCATAAATTCCACATTAATAAAATTTTGGGCTCATGGTATTTTGGTACATGTTAAATGAAAATCACTAACAAAAAGTTGTAATGTCATAAAAGTAAGTATTATACATAACTTGTGTTAATTGAATAAAATTTACATACAATCTATTTCTTTATGTGCAATTATCTTTACAGCATCTCTGCACAATCACTACCCAAAATGGTGGATGTTATGTTTAGTAACTTGTACTTATTCTGCTATTGCCAGCAGGCCTGGCAATGACGGTGGGCGCTCGTAGTCGCAACCTCAATGAAATAGTATTTTGGTTCGCGATCCAACTTGGAGGTTTGCGCACTTTCTATTGTAGTATTATCATTTTCATTGCGAATGTCTTCTTCATGCCAATTACTAATATCCACCACAGGTAAGCTGTAATGAACGGGAGTTGTTTCCAGCAGAGTTATAAGACTTGGTTATCCCGAATGGGATCAGGTAAGGATCAGACTCTGCCAGTTACAAAAGTGGTTAGCTCGAACAAGAATCAGACCCTGCAGGCCATTAGAACGGCTGCCCCGAACTGGAACCGAACTCAACACGATCCAATCGTATTACAAAAATGGCGCTCCGAAACAGGAACAGAACTCCTTCACCGTACATGTAAAAAGTAGTGATTTATGTGTAGAAATGTAAAGGTATAAAGTATCTGACTCGTATTTAGAAATTTTATGTAATGGTACAAAATGGATGAAAGCAATGCCAAGTTGTTGGACGCCATCAAAGGCGAAATGCAAAATTTACGTGAATCGTTAGAAAATAAAATAGAAAAAAGTAATATATCTTTAGAACACAAAATTGAAAGGGTTAGCGAGCAAACTAACAGTGTACGTGAGTCTTTAGAAAGCAAAATTGTTGAGATCAATGATTCCTTAGAAAACAAGATGTTAGAAATCTCAGAGGCAACAAAACAACAGATCGACGATAAACTTGAGGTGCAATTAGAAATATTCAAAAAAGAATGCGTAGGTAGATATGAACAAATATCCAAAGAAATAGATGAGAAATATGAAAAGGTTAATGATAAATGTGAGAAAATATGGGGGAAAACACTTCAGAATTATCAAGAACTTGAGAACATTACGGTCGATTTGGGTAAATGTGAAGAAAAGGTGGACCGAGCTTTTGAGAAAATTGAAGCAATCGAGGGGTCAGTAAATAAAATTGAAGATAATTTAGAAAATAAAGAAAAAATGTTAGTGGGATTAAATGATGCGACCCATAAGTTAGAAAGAAATGTCGTAGTTTTGCACAGTAGGGTTGATATTTTGTCACAGAACGCTATCCCTCCTGGTATTGATATCGTTAATATGAACCAAAATATTGCTTTAATAGGTGACAGGTTGTCAAGTTTAGAAATTAAGGTAGATGAAACCCAAACGAAGTTAACCTCATTAGCGGAGAGCGCTAGCAGAGAAGTGAGTGAGCGTAATTGGCGTAGATTAAGTATATCCGGTGATGATAGGAGTAGTCATAAGTCGAAATACAGCAGTAAGGAAGAAACTAGTAGTGCCAACCAAACAGATTGTAGTTCTTCGACAGCTAGTGAGACAACAAAACTAAAGAAGCGTATTAAAGTAAGAAAATCAGATAGGGGTGACGTAAAAAGGGCTAAACGACGAATATTGCGTCACGGTGACATCGAAATGTTCCCGAAATTTTCTGGTTTAGAAGATGATGAGTCACCAACTTCGTTTTTAGAGCAGTTTAAGATCGCAGCGCACGCTGTAGACGTACCTGAATCCCAATATTTAGATGTATTAGGGTTTATTTTTACCGGTAACGCTCGTGAGTGGTACAAGTCAAAATTAGGTACATTTCGTTCATTTAAAGATTTCACTAAAGAATTCAAAGCTCAATTTGGTTCTGAACAAGTCATCGCAAGCAAACTCTCAGTGTTGCAATCGCAAGCGTTCAACCCAAAAACTGATGGTACTGTTACCGACTTTGTTCACAAAAGGTTCAATAAGATACGTGGTTTGTCACCTAATATACCGGATACTTTTATTGTGAATACAATTAAACAGTTGATCCCTATTTCTTACCGACGACAATTAGCATTGTTCCCAAATTTAGATTTCAGTTCATTTTTAACCGCTATACAAAATCTTGAAGCACTGTATTATGACAGCAGAAATACTAACGATAGAAACAACTTTCATGGTAGAAATGTACGTGTCAATCAGGTAGACGAAGTGCAAGGGAATTACGAGAATTTTAATAAAAGAGGAAATTATGGTAATGAAAACTGTAAAAATTCAGGTAAAGGTAAGTTTGACGGACCCAGAAGGAAGGGAACTCCGAACAAGAGAAAGTTCCATTGGAATAAAGGTAAGAATAATCATAGAAGGAATAATGATCGCAATGAAAGTCAGGGTAATAATCGTAGTAATTACGAAGATGATCACGAGTATGAAAATTCAAATCAAAACGAAAGAGTGAGCTTTGTAAATAGTAACCATGATGAAGGTATGAACCGAACACAGCCAATGTCTACATATACTCAATCTGCACCACAATTTCCGTATTATAGCCCAAGAGTTATGTTTCCACAAAACAAAGATCAAACTTTAAACTGAAGTTGCTCTCCAACGCGAGTGCGGTTGGCAGAGTTGGTAATGTAAATGGTAATTTTGGTACTGAAAGTCAAAATGCACTCAATGACTCGCAATGCGAGCTTATTGTAATTGGAAAAAATGTAGTGAATGTGGTAAGCTGGGACACTGATTCATCTGAAAGTAGTGATGAAGAACAGAAATTTAATAGCCAAGCTAGGTCAGCTGAAATAAAAGTACATATTTTAAATCAACCGGTAGTAGCCTTGTGAAACTCTGGAGCTTCGGTTAGTATTTTGTCGTTAGAGACATGGAAACGTATAGCGTCAATCATATCACACCCTCACTTGCGACCAGCTCCACATATTTTGTTGGTGGATTTTTCAGGTAAGAAAAAGAAACAGGTGCAAGGTGAAACAATATTGTGTATTGAAATAGGGAAAGTTAGTTTTGACGTACGTGTGCTAGTTGTCTCTGATTTGAATACTGAATGCTTATTGGGTAGAAATTTTCTCACACAATCCAAGGCAAAGATAGATTTTGGTGATAATTCTATTACGGTTGAAAAGGAAGGAGAAATCGTTAACGTACCTATGCTAGGTGCTCAAGCTGACAATATGAAAGTTACAAAAATTCTGACTAAAGGTGATGTACAGAAGAAGGTAAATTTTATATCTCAAGTTGGTATTGAAGCTAAAATGAATGTTACTAGCGACAGTGATGATGAATCAGAAATTTTATTTGAGATTGGAAAAGTAAATGTAGAGTGTCCCATAGTAAATAATTTGGTCAGTGAAAAACAAAAATTAGAAAAAGAATGGGTTAATCACGTTGTTCTTTCTGATCAAGCTTATAATAAAGTTCGTAATTCTTGTAGTAATGAAAAAGAAATGAAAGTGTTAAATCTAGAAGTTGCTAACGAAGATAAATTTTTGTTTGATTACTATTCACAGCAAATTTCAGAAATAGACTGTGAGATTGAAAAATCGCATTGTAAATCGTTAGGTAGAGCTGCAGTTTGTAATACATTTGATAGTAAAATTGAAAGTGAATTTGTTCCAATTTCAGAAATACGGGAAAGGGTTATGGAAGCACAATTGTCTGATTTTGAGAAAGAGAAATTGTTCAAATTGTTGTTGAAACATAGGAAAATTTTTAAAAATATTCCCGGACGTTGTACCAAATTTGAATATGAAATTGAGGTAGACACTGATCAACCTTTGGTTAAAAGGCAGTATACATTACCATATAAATTCAAAGAACATATTGATTCGCAAATTGATGAGTGGTTACAATGTGGCGTAATAGAATCTTGTGTGTCAATCCATTCTCACCCAATCTTTTGCGTGCCAAAGAAAAACACTAGTAAAATGCGAGTAGTAGTCGATTTAACTGTTTTGAACAAGCATGTAAAAATAAAACAATTAAAGGTAAATAAAATTGATGATTTGTTGTTAAAGTTTCAAGGTGCTAAGTACGTATCAAATATTGATTTAGTAGGAAGTTACACACAAGTTCCAATTTCTGAAAATTGTAGAGATTACACAGCCTTCTCGTGGAATGGCAAAATGTATAGATTTACATCTATCCCTTTTGGATATGCAAATGGAGGTGTAGGATTAATGGCTTGTCTTTTGGTTGTTTTAGGTCATGCATTGTTTGATAAATTAGTTACGTACATCGATGACATTTCTGTACCAACATTTTCTTTCGATGAACAGTTAGAAATTTTAAATTTGTTGTTTACAAAATTAGAAGAAGCCAATATGACTGTAAATTTAAAGAAATCTTCATTTTGCAATACGAGCTTTCAATTTCTTGGTTTCGTAGTCACACCTGAAGGCGTGAAAAAGGATCCGTCGTATGTAGAAACAATTCGAACATTGCCTCGTCCGAAAAATGTAAAGGAACTTAAGCGAGTGTTAGGTTTGTTCGAGTGGTGTTCAAAATTTGTATATCATTTCGCTCATTTAGCCAATCCATTGTTTGAACTTCTGAAAAAGAATAAAAAATGGGTTTGGACTGACGAATGTGAGCAAAGTTTTACTCAGTTAAAAGCATCGTTAGCTGAAGAAGTGTTGTTAAATCATCCGCTGTTAGATCACGATTTTTGTTTAGTGACAGACAGTTCCTTGGTAGCAGTGGGAAGTATATTATTCCAAGAAGTTAACGGTGAAAAACACATACTTGGTTTTTACAGTAAGACTTTGAATAGTGCACAGCGAAATTTCACTATCACGGAATTAGAGGCGTATGCAATCGTTACAGCCGTACGTAAATGGGGACATTTATTATATGGCCATCACGTGAAAGTTTACACAGACCATAACTCATTAGTGTTTTTGAATAAAATTCGCCATTGGAACTCTCGTTTGGCTCGGTGGAGTCTTGAACTACAGGGATTTGATTTAGAAATAACGCACATTTCAGGTAGTGAAAATGTGGCTAGTGATGCATTGTCCAGGATAGTTTTAGCTCCTCATAGTGAAATTTTGGACATAAACAACTTAGAAGTACTTCCATCATTCTTCAGAAATCTCACACCAGGAGAGTTAACCGAAAAACAAAAGGAACATCCTGAGTATAATAAAATCATTAAATTCCTAGAGAAACCAAATGATCCCTATAGTAAGATGCAAAACAGAAATGTAGAAAAAGTTTACAAACTAGAAAATGGTATATTGTTGTATAAGAACTTTCACTTTCCTAATAGTTGGAGAATTTGCATCCCGCCATCTTTAGTAAATCTGGTAATTGAAGAAATGCATAACCGTGGACATTTCGGGTGCGAAAGAACAGTAAGTTTCATCAGCGAGATTTGTTATTGGAAATCTATGCGGCGAGACGTGATGAACTATATTAACGATTGTCTCGAGTGTAAACGAACTAAAGTCGATACTCGACCCCCGGCGAGACCTTTAGAAACCATACAGGTGAAAGGCCCTAGGAGATTAATTTCGATTGACATTATCGGACCTCTTGTGCCATCTCCCTCAAAGTGTAAATTTATACTCTCAGTTTTGGATGCTTTTACTCGTTACCTTGTTCTTTATCCGATCCGGAACGCTACTACGAAGTGCGTAGTTAAATGTTTGGAGACATTGTACTTTGTGCACTTGGGAATACCTTCAGCTATATTGGCGGACAATGGTAGTTGTTTTATCTCTAAAAACTTCAAACAGAAAATGGAGGAATATGGTGTTAAGATATTTTATTCAACGCCCTACCATCCGGCGTCGAACGCAGTGGAGAGAATCCATTGGGACACGAACAGGTTGTTCAGACTGTTTTGTAAAGATGATCATGGTTCTTGGGAGAAATTTATACCACAAGTCGTTATGTTGCTGAACTATTCTATATCTAGCAGTCTTGGCGCGAGTCCAGCCAGTTTACATTTGAACATTCAGGCTGAAAAACCTATCTTCGAACATTTTGGCATTTTTACGAATGATACAAACGAAAATGACAATGAAAGTTGGGACAATAAATTGGTAATGGCTGATTTTAAAAGAAAGGAAGTAATCCGAAAGCGAAATGAAAGGTATAACTCACAACAGGAGAGTAAACACAAAATACAGGTGAATGATTTGGTTTTTTTGAAACAGACAAACTTAAGTTCCGCAACAGACAAGAAAATTTCCAAATTTTTCAATGTGTTCAAGGGACCCTATCTTTGTGTTAACAAACCATCAAATTCAGAAAAGGTGTTCGAATTGTTAGATCCTTTAACTGGTAAATCAATTGGTTCACATTCAGTGGATAGACTTAAGGTGTGGAAACCTACGAAACAAACTCGTAAAATTTGGTTAAATCTCGCAGTAAAACATAGTTCTGAGAAATACCATGATGTAATTTCAAGCGAATTTAAGAATTCAGATCTAGAAAGCAGTGTTGAAACTGTTCTTTGCAATGCATTAACTACAACACCAGTATGTTTATCTCAAAGTGTTCAATCCAGAAGTAATAACCAACGAATACATAAAATCTTGGAGAAATTGCTAGATATTGATAAGTATTTGAATTTTCTGTACTGTAAAAATTTGTGTTCATCTGATGTATTGGAATTTGCGTTAGTAAATCTACAGAATCCTTATGTGGCACTAAATGAACAAGTACAAGGAATGTAAAAAAAAAAAGTCGTTTCATATGATATATGCAGGCATCTGTGACCCGCTATGCGACTTCCAGATGGCCGTTGATATTTCTTTTCCAAAGCAATGGAAAAACCAGCAAAGAAATATGCCAAGTCATGGAGATGAGGTTCCCCCCCCCCTTATGTGTATTGGGTAATGTAACATGTTTTTAATGCTCGGAGTAAGCTATTTTGGTAAATCCCATTCTTTATTATTTTAAGTTTTTAACCTTGTATTCTTTAATTCGGCCTCATCTCGGGGTGGTAGAACAGATTATTCATTGTGGGTAGGTTCCTTCGAAATTTAGCCAGGCAGATCCCGTCGAGTGATCAGAGAGAGTCATAACTGAATTATTACGTTGTAAAAACTTAGCTGTGAATCTTTAAGGCGCCGATAAATTTTATTAAATCTCGACAAAACGTATATTACTCAATATTGTGTGAAATAGTTTTTAATATGTAATATGTTTTAAAAATTTGTTTACGAATGAAAGATTTCATTTCATATATTCGTGTTACTGTATTATTGCATTGTGTTTGAAGTTAACTAACTAATTAATAGTGCTGTTTAAATGTTGTATTTTAAAGGTTTGAAGAATGGAAATATTACATTATTAGGAGTTATTTTGAGAATTAGTTATAAGGAAGCATATATTGATGAAAAAGGTTATTTTTGCATTTCATGTGTCATTTTTCTCAAAATATTGAAAATTTCATGTGTTTAGTACGATAAGAATATTTAGTGTAAGATGTTAAAACACGAGTCAGATACTTACAAAAAAAAAAAATTGAAAATTTTATGATTTAAGTAATAATGTAAGAAATATATTGGTTTGATGTTAATAAATAGAATATGAATAGGATATAATATAAAATGAAAATATAATAGATAATTAATATTATTCAACTTATATTGAAATATTGTATTATGAAAACACATGTAATCTTATATTTACACATACCAAAGGAGAGCCCATTAAAGTATATAGCCCATAAAATAAAAAGCCCATCTACGTTTGTGTAAAGTGTTAATGAACCATAATGGATCAAATGTTAATAATGGAAGAAAGAAGAGGAATAATAACCGGAAAAATAACTCTAAGAAGAGGAAACCCAAGGTCCCAGGGTTTTGATAATCTTCAAAGAAGATCATCGTCCGTGTCGCACGCCATTTGTGAGCGTGTGGCCCCCCTCACTCCCATTCCATTTTAAATTTCCCAGTTTCTCTTGGCTGAATTGGAATGAGGCTCCATGTTCTGTTCGTCGACGCAAATTGTGCTCTAGTTTTATCTTTTTGTAAGTTGGCAATCCTGTGAGTGATGATTCGTGCTTCCTGTTCACTGAACAAAGGAGGCGTAATACGGTTAAAATGATGCAAAACATAGTTCGTCGAATTCAAACATCATCGAGACTTACTTTTACTGTTTTTAACATTTCAATTATTTTGTTTTAATGGTGAACTTATTTAACGCCTTTTAATATGCGTATTTCTGATAAAGAATATTTACTATGAACATTTGTAAAATCTTTTCTGGTGTGCTCGGCGCAAACATACTGACGCTGAGGTAAAAAAGCCGCGAAGGTGTGCTAAGCAGTTATGGTGGTCTAGATTGCTCTATTTTGTGGCGGCTGTGAATAATATCTAAGTTTTTCTTCGCAATCGATCACGATTTTGTAAATTCGACTATGGAAAAAACAAGATAAACCTACGCAAATGATAAACATAAAATTAACATAAAAATCAACGTTTGCGTGCTAAAATAGCGTATAATATGTGAATGTATGAAATCCACGAGGGATGAGTAAGGAACCAACACAGGTAAAAGGACGAATTGCACTCACAACTAAAGAGTAATAACTATCATGGAACCTAAATAATAACTGTTCGACGATCAACAAGAAGCACCAAGGAATCCTTCTTTTTTTTGAAGAATAGCTACATGATTCCCCCCCCCCCAAATCCATCAACTTATAGTGTAGTCAAGTGTGATACGAAAATAGCGTGTGTTTAATGCTAGTGCATCGTGTAATGCAAATTTCAGCCGGCATTCGTAGTGCGTCATTTTCTTAAAGAAAAAAAAAATAAAAATATATAATAATTTCATCGCATAAATTCCACATTAATAAAAATTTTGGGCTCATGGTATTTTGGTACATGTTAAATGAAAATCACTAACAAAAAGTTGTAATGTCATAAAAGTAAGTATTATACATAACTTGTGTTAATTGAATAAAATTTACATACAATCTATTTCTTTATGTGCAATTATCTTTACAGCATCTCTGCACAATCACTACCCAAAATGGTGGATGTTATGTTTAGTAACTTGTACTTATTCTGCTATTGCCAGCAGGCCTGGCAATGACGGTGGGCGCTCGTAGTCGCAACCTCAATGAAATAGTATTTTGGTTCGCGATCCAACTTGGAGGTTTGCGCACTTTCTATTGTAGTATTATCATTTTCATTGCGAATGTCTTCTTCATGCCAATTACTAATATCCACCACAGGTAAGCTGTAATGAACGGGAGTTGTTTCCAGCAGAGTTATAAGACTTGGTTATCCCGAATGGGATCAGGTAAGGATCAGACTCTGCCAGTTACAAAAGTGGTTAGCTCGAACAAGAATCAGACCCTGCAGGCCATTAGAACGGCTGCCCCGAACTGGAACCGAACTCAACACGATCCAATCGTATTACAAACAGGGCTAGTATAAATGATACATTCGTTTTCGAAAGGCTATATTTTCAAAAGTATTACATTTACAAACACGAAAGATATATGAAAATAACCATCAACCCACCAAGTTTGTATTGTTGTTAAACTCACCAGCTAGCAGCGTAAGTTTAGTACCTGTCCAACATGGAGGCAAAGCAAGAAGAGAGTTTTTGTGTGTTAGAGTATGTTAATAGTAGTGTAACGCACTTTCGGAAGTAAGCAAGGAAAAAAACTGGCTTGTAAACAAAGTAGAAAACTTCGTAAATTTATGGTTCTTTTCATAAATCTCTCGTGTATGTAGACTACGTAAAATACTTTTGAAAATGTAGCCTTTTGAAAACGAGTGGATGATATATACTAGCCCTGTAGGCCTACTCAGGGCCGGATTTAGGGAGCTGCACCGGTGCACGTGCGCCCCTCCCTTCATTGTAAATATACACTATCTAAAATAACAAGCTAGCAGTGAAAATAGCAACCCTTTCCAAAATTTTTTGCCGTCATGCTTGCATTTGGGGCTTAAAAGAAAGAGGAGTTTTGCAAAAGCAATAGTTTATGTCCATATTCTGAAGGTTGAAGGTAAAAGATTTACCAAACAAAACAATATAACATTTGTCAAGTAGGGAAGAAAACAGAAGTCAGGAAAAATCAATCCTGCACATCACTTGCGATACTCTTTAAAATATCCTCCCCCGTTCTATGTATCAACGTTGTCGGATGTAAAGAATATTGTCACATGTCACTTTGAAGAGTTTCAATGTGGTTATGGTAGTTATGGTGCACCTCCTCAGAAAATCCTGAATCCGATCCTGCCTGTACTGTCGACATTCTGGTATTCTGGCATTCTCCATATTTTCGAACTCTTTTTTTTTTTTTTTTTTTAATTCAACTACTCGTTCAATAACCGTTGATGTGTTTATATTATTACTAGAAATGAATAAATAAGCTAATATAATTCGATTGTCTGCGTTATGAATTAGAATGGTGGTGAGTTGAGTTGGATAAGGCCTCATGTCCAAAATTACCGAAAAATGACTTTTGAAGTTTTAGGACCTTTGGGAAGGGCCTCATTTATGGACAAAGTCTGTAGTGAATATCTAGCATTAAGAAACATCAAGAAATGATATTAGATATTCACTTCAGCTTCTACCCATAGCTGAAGCCCTTACCAAATATCCCAAAACTGCAAAAGTCAGTTGGATATGAAGCCTTATCGAACTCTACCCTTCAAATGTGTTAGTGTAATAAGGTCAGAAATTTTCTGAATTAGGAAGAAATACGGCAGTTATTACGTATTGTAGTTTTATCTAGCTGAAGTTTTAATGGCGGCCCTCGCAGTGTAGTCGCTCTCGCCTCCGGTGCGAGAGGTCCCAGGTTCGATTCCCGATGGGGGCACTCGGTCAAAAAGGTATAAAATGCTTTTCTTATGCCAGCCACCCTGAATGGGTTTTCATCATTCAAACCAGGCAAATGTCAGGGTGGTACCTAACTTATAGGTCCCCGGCAGCCTCCTTCCTTCCCCAATCCTTTCTTCCTTCCCTTTCTCCGGATAGCGTGCTCACCGAGGGACGTCATCTCTCAAAACGTGACAGACTAAATGGCCTTAGATGCAGAAAGCCCAGAAATCTAAACCCTAAAATCCTGAAATCTTAATTGCATTCTCTCAAGATTGTTTAAAAGTCACTTTGGTAGTTACTCTAATTAAAAGACAAGTTATTTGTTTAGTTGATTTTGAAAAATGAAATCTTTAGTTTTACGTCTCACGATTATGCCAGTTAGGCTAAAGGAGACGGTGATGTGAGAAATGAATGAAATGGTGGAATGAAGAAAGTGGGAGGAAACGGGAGAGCCCCGAGAAAACTCACGAGCACGGTGTTTGTCCACCACAAAGTTCATTTTGATTTTGTTGATTTTGAGTTTAACGTCCTGTTAGCAGCGAAACTATTTCAGATGTGGACCTACTGATTTAACATGAAATCCGAACCACATGAGCTCCCATAGGGAAGCGAACCCAAGTCTTCCAGGCCAAAGACCCTTACGTTAACCGCTTAGCCAAGAAGGAGCTCGACAAATTAGTAGAATGATTAATATGCGTTTCTTCCAACGTGATTTTGATTTATAAAGTTCTTATTTTTTGTTCAAATAAGTGTTTTATGCATAAAATGTCATTGCGTTTTGCACCTCGACAGGCACGTAGCCAGGATTTCGCAATAGGGGGGGGGGGATCCGTGACGAATACTGTGGTTGTCATACCAGGGGCTCGATCATTCTAAGCTATTTTAGTAGCAACATATATTCGTTGGTTTAGCCAGGATTTTGTAATGGGGGGGGGCGTGACATGAAACACCAAGAGATCAATCAATCTAAACTATTTTACTGACAACATACCCACTTTGGTTTGTTACGTCAATAAAATGAGGATATGTAAGTAATTATTTTAATTAAAAAAACTATGAAGAAATCTTGAGTAAAAGAATATAAAAAAAGTATTGAAAAAGATATAGACTTCCGAGGTCATTCGAACTCGGTTCTACTTGTCTTCTTTCTTCTTCTTTTTCTTATCTTCGTTTAATGCCGTCAAGGATAGCAACGAGATCTCTTTCGGGGGTAAAGACATCCTATAAAAAGGATTAGTGTTGCCGCGAAATACAAAATGGCTCATGTTATTGGTGATTCTGAGCATTTCTTAAGTTCTACCTGAGAGTCTATCTAATCGAACCGGTTTATCGATCGTCATTTGTTGTCCATAGGATTAGCATGGAGCTAGACGGAATTCGGAATGCTTCGTCCGAATAATATCCATTTTTAACTTGACCCTCCTCCCCCGTTTCTGCCACACAAAGCTCCTCATAAGAAAGAGTAACCCAACGCTTGGTGTACTTTATATTTTTGACACTGATTCAACTTTTTCTCATTTCTTTTTGTTTTATCCTTCCTTAATATTTTTCATTTCTGGATCCAAAGGGGGGGGTCCGGACCCCCCGGACCCACCCCTTGGCTACGTGCCTGACCTCGAAAAAATTAATTTATTTGTGCTTTTATTTGTACTTTCGGTACGTGTGTTTTAACTTACTCATACAATCTTTTCACATATCCGTCTGTAAAATAGTTTTTGCACGTTGTTGGAGATATTTCAATGTTGATGGAAGTAATTATAATAATTCGAGTTTAGAATTGTGAAAAGTACGTCTGAATTACTGTGACATAAATTGAAGGAAGTTCGGTGATATTCCATTGTCTCAGATTTTGATTCTTTAAAATCTTTTTATTTATTCATCTTTTTGCTTAACTTTGTAAAACTTAGCCCTTCATATATATTGTTTTCTTTCCTAGAATCAAAAGATTTTGAATCTCTTTTAAAAATATCGCACTAACACAATCAGCAACTATTTCGTAATTCAAGTAACATTGATTGCAACAAAAGCACGAAAGTAGTAAATTCAGTGTTTTATGGAAATTAAAATTACAGGTAGAAGGAAAACATATTTGAATCGTTTTTACGAGGGTCATTGCAAAAGTCATGGCAACTATTTTTGCTTTTCGAAAATGGTAAAGAACAAAAAAAAAAAAAAAAAAATCTGAAATATGCAAATGGAAGGTCAGTTCATATGTAAACATTGCGTGTAGGGAGATGGATGAATACACATACCACCATTATCTATAAAGATATAGCACAAGATAAAAAAAAAAAAAAGTAAAAATATTTTGTTGTTTCAAATATATTTTACTGTCAATTGCACCAGTACATTAGAGTGGTGATTTTGTGTCATTTCGTCCCACATGGACAAAATGTTAGTGCACTGTACTACTGTCTCACTTTCGTATAGCGACACCTACGACGGGACTTTTAGGAGAAACGTCCTGAACGTCTTCAGGATGCATTAATTCTTCATGGCAACGAGACATCCCATACGACAGCATGTGTGCGGAATCTCCTTGCGCGATGGGGATGGGAAGTACTGGAGCATCCAACGTATTCGCTAGACACATCACCTTGCGCTTATGACCTCATACCAAAACTGAAAGAGCCATTGCATCAAACACGCTTTCGAACACGTGAAGACATTGCCATAGCAGTGAGATCCGAAGATTCGCTCATGATGAGGCCACAACGTCTTCCACAGTGTTGGCAGTGTGTGATGGATTCTTTGGGGGACTACTTCGAGGAACTCTTAAGTTGTCAGAGGTATGTGTTCCTGCCCTATACTATTGTGTACTGTTTCAATTGACAGTAAAACACGTTTGAAACGACAAAATTGTTATTAAATTTTTTCTTGTGCTATATCTTTATGGTGGTGTATGTGTTCATCCATCTCCCTGCATGTAATGTTTACATATGAACTAAGCTTCCATTTGGATATTTCAGAAGTGTTTTTATTCGTTATCATTTTCGAGAGAAAAGTAGTTGCCATGACTTTCGCAATGACCCTCGCATATGCGTATCTTTAATTCATATTTCAATCCCTTGAAATACCACTAACAAAAAGAGCTTAACCTTAAAAATACCATTAAGGAGGAACAATCGATTTTCCCCACGCGTTCAAATTTTCAATTTCCTTTCGAGGATAAAATGGTTCCTAAGACGTCTTGAGTTATTCATTTGAATGTAATGTTTACCTCTATAAATATACCTCTGAAAGTCGATAATCCCAAGCGAGCTGTGAGGTAAGAAGAGCAATTTGATTGACAAGAAATAGAACTGGTATGTAATTCAGCGTCTCTAACAAGATTGAACATAGAGACATTTATAAACCAAGAAGATTTATAAATGTTCTTGGATGGGCTCGAAGCAAAACATAGCATTCGTAACACAAATGAATCTGTGTCTGTTAAAAGGGCGTATGTAATATTATTTACGATTTTCACTTTTTTTAAAAAAAAATGAATATTTTAGAGGTAGGTACAACGATTTGTGTTAAAGTGTATTCCATGCAACGTGTTGAAAATATAAGGCATTGGAATATGCGTTTTCTGTTAAACGAGCCTAAGTCCACAAATACGCTCTTTTAACTGAAAATAAAACAAGCAGGAGCATAATAATGAAGAGCGTTACACAAGGAAATGGTCAAATGTCCAAAAACCCTTTCCTGGTCGCGATCCCAGCGAACTTACATGTGACGAGGGTTTCGCTATCATCAAACGAGCTTTTCGGAAACGTGATCGCCTTTACAGTGTTCATGTATTGACGCAGTTGGTTTGATAAATTCACTGTTGTTCAATCCAGTGGTGAAGATGTTTTAGATTTGAGGTCATGGTGGCCGCAATACTATAAGAAAAAAATCTAGTTTCTCTGGAGGCAAGGAACAAACAGAGAAAGGTTAAAATAAAATAACTTTTGGGATCAGCCTTTACCAGTTTATTCTGTGAACAACCTATGAGTATGAACAAGTTTCGCAAGTGTTACGGTAGCGCTTCCAGCCGATTTCGCAGTTCGATCGATGTCGAATTGTTGCATACCGTGATTGTGGTTTATAGTACCGAGAAATTGGTGGCAGGCTAGGACGGAATCCGTATACTGTGGCACGTGTGTGAAACCAGTGGGTACAGGAAGGGACAAAAGAGTGACGTAGAGGTGTTCAACGTCTGCGCCAGACGACCGGCCGCGAGGACAGACGCACGGCCCTAACAGACTGTACGGCCACATCAAGACGGTTGACGCAGGAACTAGGGGGATTTTACGACGGCCAGTGTCCCCACGAATTGTACTGTGTCGTTTGGTGAGCGAGGATTTTTTTCTCGCCGCCCAATGCTGCGGATTCCTCTGCGGGTACAACATAGGCGTGCGCGCCAGACATTCTACGAGCACCATTGTGCAGGGCGTGTGGAATGGAAGCCGTACTCTTCTCCAATAAATCCTGCTTCTCTCTACAGCATTATGATGAACTTATGCATGTCTGACGGCAGCGTAGCACTAGGCTTCAGGACACCAGCATCATGCATCGTCACACAAGCTCTTCACTGGGCATCATGGTATGGGGTACCGTCGCCTTAGGTGTTCGTTCGCGTCTTGTTGCATTCCAGGGACATTGAACAGTCAACGGTATATCACAGAGATACTCATCCCTGTTGCTGTCTTATTAATCCATAAACTGCATAAAGTCATTTTCCAACAGCATAACGCACGATCCCATGTTGGAAGCAATGTCCTCGTAGTCCTGGTAGCTAAGCACGTGCCCCTGCTTCCATGGCCCGCACGTTCGCCAGACATCTCGCCGATTGAACATGTCTAATCCATGGTTGGTCATCGGTTGGATCAACGCAGGTTTCCTCCGCCTAATGTTGAGCAGGTTTGACGCCGAATGGAAACCGCTTGGGACGCCATGCTTCAAGCAGACATCGCTGGGCTTATTCTCCCCATGTTCGACGTGTTGCAGCAGTTCTGGCAGCGGCGGATCTCTTTAAGGGGCACCCGGTCACGTGCCCTGCTATTCATGATCTAAATAGAACTGCAATTATTAAATCAGTACTGATACATTAACAGAAGCTTTTATCTTTTTTCTTTTGTATTGTTTGTATTTGTTCCGCCACAGCCGTGTTTGCGAGTGAAGGAGGCTGTGGTTATGCGCTCTCGTAGGATAGACGAAACTTGGTAACACAGCGACGGTTGTTTTCTGGCTGCGGACTTACAATCTTTATGCTTTGACAGTAGCCCTATCATCAGAGGTGGAAGGGGATGTTATGGCTATGTCCATTGAAAATGGGCACAGTAATGTTGAGACCTGTCGCATGAGGCGCTGTGCTCTGTCTTATGGAACATACAGCGGTAAGAAGGTCACGACAAGAAAACTCAACTCGGTACAGAAAGGAACGGAAGGAGGGGGAAGGAGGGTCAAGCCATTTTCAGAATTTGGGGATAGAAAAGGTTTATGCTTGGCCTTTCAGGGTATAGCGAATGACATATTAAGGGTTGCCACTATGGCGCAGTTAATTTACAATACATTGACCTTCTAAAATTTACACGCATAAGTTACCAATCGGCATCTGCAATCGTATTTTCAAATAGGAGCTACACTACGTATAAAATGTTTCCCAGAAAAGAAATAAAGGAACCACACATAATTGAAGTAATGGACATATAGTAGTTGAAACAAATTGTTGTTGAAAACAAACAAATAATTCGTTACACAAAATATCAATCAGGGGCGTTTTTACACATGGGCCAACATGGGTCATGGCCTGGGACGGCGAGTTTTCTGAGAGCATTTTCTTAAATACCAGCTTTGGAAATTTCAGGTATTTATTTATTATGCGTAGTTATGGCGATATGACATGGTATTATTGCATTTGTAAATATCAAAAAGAAGAAGAAGAATCTGCTTGGTAAGAAGTAAGTAATTAACAATCCAGTTATTAATTTACATCAATTATTCCCCCTCTCGTATTGCTGACACCTTATTCTTTTATCGTAATTTTAAAACATTTCCATTATTGACAAGGGCGCCCATATTGTGGTTTCCAAGGGGGGCAAGTATACGCGACATTTCAAATATGGGTTCAAATTTTGCTGTAACTAATGTAAAAATTCTATTGGGTTTTCGATATTCCGAAGTACAATTTCCTCTAGGGGCGAGCGCCCCACCTTGCCCCCCCCTCTGATGGGGGCCGTTGATTGTTGATATACTTCCAGAATTACCTACAGTTTTCAAACATATCAACCGAGCCGCCAACGCAAGAAATTTGAATGTTTCGATGTTGTATTATTATTCATGAACTTGGCTGATTTCATCAACTTGGTCTCATAATCAGCAACTGTCTCAGAATTTCTATACTGGTATTTAATTTATTGTAATTGACGGGGCGGCATTTTTATAATGGCTCGAAGGCGACAAAAATGTTAAATACGTCCCTGAATATCACGCTGCTGGTCTTCAACGATGGCAGGATTCAAGAGAATGGTCACTGTTTTATGTTAGAAATTTAGTAGTCGTTTATTGTTGCAGTAGTTTTTTCTTTTCTTCCCCTCCCCCATCTTAACAATTGTTCATAACATAGCAACCCTTTAACCTGGCTTGAAATCTGTTAGCGATGGCTTGCACCCGACCGAATGAAACTGCTACCCCCTTAACAATGAAATAGACAGCGCGGACACTGGTGAGCGGGCTTTTATTTATTTTTTTTTTTTTTAAACTATGGTCTTATTAGCGCTTATTCCGGCCTAGTCAGTGTCAGTGTAGTGTGCTTATTTTGTGTAGTGTCATAATTCATGTGAGATGAATCAGGTAAGATACTTACCAACTAAAAACCTAGATTATCAAGATCGTCTTTTAGCAAAAGAATTAGGCCCACCAAGACCAGAGCTATCCATAAACCAAGTGTTCAAAGACAAAAATAGAACGTACAATAGACGTTTCAGTAAAAGCGTGTACGAAAATTATTAGATTATTAATGCTATATATATAGCGTGTAGTAGATTATTAATGATATATATATGACGCCCTAGTATGTAGGTATTTTGGATGTGCCCCACCACTTTTAAATTCCACGAGCCGCCACTGAGTTCTGGCCGTCCGTGGAGGGTCTACACGCTACTAGCTCCAGGCTACGCACGTCACATGTCACAGTACCGACCTATTTTCTTCTCTTACTAGTATCTCTCTGTTTGCCGAGTTTCGCATTTCTACCTCATCTCCTTCTGGGTGGTACCCTTTTTTAATGGCGAGCAGTCTATATTTATGGTTTTTCATTCGAGATATTACTTTTCCTAAATAGTAAACTTAAGTAAATCACGTTTCAACTATATTCTGAACCTCAATTGTTTCCAAAAAAAAAAGTTTTATTGTTATTTTTTGAATTAAAAGGATTTCGGTTAAATTTAAGAACGTAACATTATGTAATTTGTATGGGTAAAATTAAACGCTCTGCATGGAAAAACATATGTATAACAACTTTCTGCAGCTACTGGAATAAATAATTATGTATTAAAGATGTAAGTGACATGTAAATTTACCTGTCTTGTCTTGTCTTCTTCACCGTAACTGGTGTTGGTTGATCTGAAGATCTAGATGCACCCCCCAAAATTGTTTTTTTTACCTGAGATCGCCTTACAGTAAATCATCAATTCTTCTTCTTCTTCACCATTTATTAGGTATCCATTTTATGGAATGCAGACAAATCTTATTTCACCCAAGTTCTATAAGATAATAAATAGGTAAATGTATTGTCTTGTGTTGTTTATTCATTGTTTGATGAAATTATGTCTACCATAACCTTCCACAGATAGCGTCCCACCTTAAACTCACATGAACCTATTTTTATCGTTGTATTACTGTTTATTTGTTCTTATTCTAATATAATTTACCTACACTTAATTCTCTTTCATTTTCTTCTTTCAATCTTAATGACAAATGTTTCCTATTTTCACACTTTCTTTGCTCTTCTGTAGGTACATAATCATCTGTATTCGATTACAGCTCAAAATAAGTGCTTTCCAACTGACTGCTACACAAGAGGACACTTACATTTATGAAATATGAGTTTCTCTTAGCGGAAAATTCACTTTTACTGCTATGAAAAATGTCTAATAAGGAAGGAGTTGCATTAGTATGTGCAGATTCACTTTACGAGGGCTCAGTATAACTATATCGTTTGCACATAATAGCATAAAATTTGTGGTTTGTAAAATACCAATTAACTTAAAAACCTAAACCAACTGTGTTAGATTGCAAGTAAACTGCAAGAATGCTATCTAACTAATTCAGGGTAGCAGAGCAGCAGAGGGGAACGAGCGGTAGCAAGGTGGTAGGTGGTGCGTTCTTAGAGCTCAGGCGTATCACCAACGGTGAGTATGCGCATAAACGAATAGCTGGAAAGATATTTTATATGGCATAAAACACATGTCTTGCGTGTGCCACAGATATTCGACACTTCTATGATAGGCCTTGTACAGTGCTTTCACATAGCGCTTCATGTCTTCCTTATACAGTATTACGTGGTAAGGATCACATTTTCCATTTCGTATTTCTGCCTTATTATACAAGTAAGAGGTAATATCCCAATATATTTTCATTACTTGTAAATCCTATTGTGAAATCTAATGTATTTCTTCCGTGGATTTTACAAATTTATGAATCCAATAAAATGCGAAAATGCCTAAAATTTTGCCCATTTCACAACAATTAGTTCACAGGAAACTCTCCTTGTATTAGACTTCACTATACATTTCTTTTTCCGTCCCTTACTACAGCATACACATATACTAGGTTACCGTAGTTAATCATTTAACTCTCTTAACTCATAATTAATTTTATAATTGCCTAATTGTTTTATCTATTGCCTCTTCACCTAATGTCGCATTAATATATATACTCATGGGGAACGGACAGAATGGCAGGAGGACAAAATGGCAGGGGACATAATGGCAGGAAATAATGGCAGGAGGACAAAATGGCAGAGGACGAAATGGCAGGCGGACGAAATGGCAGGAAGTTAATTTGAATTGTCGGGTTTTAAACTATTTTGTTTCTTGCTTGATAAATGAAGATTTCAACATAAATTTTCGATTTATTCATTATGTTCCAAAATTCGAACTGCTAATAATATTTCAATTCTAATTGACAGTCATCTACAAACATCTTACTATTGCAAGCTTTCTGTTCATACCAGCAGTGTCTTAATGAAAGAAATTAGTTTTAGTCGTTTTCTTTTTTATATAGTATATTATTTAAGATCTTTTCGGGTATTACTAGAAGGAAGCAGCTTTTATCTTTATTTCTCACTAAGATCTGTACAAAAAATTATGTTTGTAATCATAAAAAAGCTAGTGGAAAAAAGTGAAAAAGATTTGAAGACAATAAAAGTGTATTTGTTTAAATAGTTAGCTTCTTATTCTCTCTCTGTCTCTATCTATCTCTATTTGTCCTATTTGCACATACTCATACCCATTTTACCTTAGAAACAGCTAGTGTCACATTTTAAAACACTTTGTACCTGTGTACTCTTATATTCCAACACTTACAACAAAAATTGAATAGTTCCATGCTGCTGACAGTGATCACAAGAGGATTGGGCCCCTTCTAGCCACCCCGTAGCTACGGGTCTAATTTCAGCCTACCCATTTAGAAATCTCACAGTACGATACTGGTTGCGTGCCACATTGATGGTCCCTTCATTGAGAAAATCAAGGAGAATCACACATTTCACGCCCCAGAACATTATGCCCATAACCTTTCCTGCGTAGTGTGACGCTTTGAAATATTTTCTCACAGGTAAATTGAGATGGTTCTACATCATTGAGGCAGCCCTGGTTTCTGGTGCAAAGTGGTGCACCCATATCTCATCACCTGTGATGATTCTGAGAAGGAAATCATTCCCTTCTGGCGCGTACCGGAGCAAGTGATCGAGGCTGATTCACATTCTTGCACTATTATGATCCGGGGTCAGATTTTTCGGAATCGATCTTGCAGACTCTTTTCAGTAACTCAACACATCATGGAGTAAGTGATGTACTTGAGTACGACAAATACGCAGTGTTGATGCCACATTTGACACTGTCACGCGCCTGTCTGCTAACACCATGTCCTATACTTTAAGAATGTTTTCATTCGTGGATGTGTAGGGGCGCCCACTTCTACCTTCAACCTTCACACTCTGCCATCCTTCACTGAACATGCAACACCAGCTACCAATCATTTGATGAAACATAACCTCTTTACCATACAAGGTCTGTAGGCGTTCATGGGTGACGAACACACTAGTCCCACTTACTCATTCATACCGAATAACAGCTCGCACTTCCATTAGTGACCACGTTGTCACTACACGTCTGTCTGCTATCGTGATTTGTTCTCAAATAAGCCCGGGCATTGCGGTCTGTTATTACTCTCTCCTGTTCGGCGTTCTGTGTATGAGTCATTTCATTTCCGCTGATACTCCTTCCGTCGCTGAACCAGCAACGGGTGTGATTTCTTATGGTGATTGTTTGTTTCACATTTACTATCTCCTCGCTAAAAACAAACAAGGGCACCGGTTCTGTAGGGTCCGGGCCTCAATGCTCATGTTGGCTCCTCAACTATTTTTATGAATATGAATTTTTTTTTATATATTTTTATTTGTAGGCATGTATGTATTATTTGATTTTTTTATGAATATAAAATATTTAACATAATTTGAATTCAAATTTGTCTTAAAAGCCTCATGGCTTCTTAGACCCTTGTCTGTAACCAAACACATCTGAATGGGCCATGGCAAAGTTACAAAAAGTTCGGCGCCCTTGCATGACGATAGTTAGTTTCGAAACATTCTTCGTATATACCCTAAGAATTCGTTCCCTGGAAAATCAATTACACCATTGACAACTTCATACTTATATTAGGTACTATATCAGAAGTCAATTTGTTTCTTAGCCCAGTGCGGAGTGTTGAAACTTGTGCTCGAAAAGGCAAGCGACTAGGATACCTATCGAATGTGGCATGAGCGGGTAGGACCTATTTAAAGTCACTTGCGGAAGTTTTTATATGTTGGGTTATTAATATAATAGCAATGCCTCTGTTTTCGAAGATTACAGAGTAAATTCCGTGTAAGCATACAACAGGAGGGTTGGTTTGTAGAAGTCCGTCAAATAAAAAATATAAAAAATATTGACTTTTCTTACTTTAAGTGATATTCTAAACTGTTATTAACCTGGTAATGCCCAAATAATCGAGTACACATTTATAATAGGTGCGCAAATCTATGTCCCATTGAAATTATTATGTGTTATCCTATTATATATAATTAATTCATCAGGAAATTCCGTCGTAGTGGCTTAGAAACTATTTCTTCGGCTACGAGTTACACTCATGGGTGCAGATTAACTTTTTTTGTTACTTACGTGTTACTTACTTTGTTAGTACGTGTCCGCACATTTCTCTTTCCCCCTTCTCAAGATGCGGAGATGAATTTACACGTAAACGGTATAGAAAGCATGACTGTTTATCTCAGAGACCCCGAATACCATGGATTTGACATTCATATTGGTCATTTAAGATAACTTTATAAGTTTTCTTCCTCCCTTTTCCCAAGTTGCGTTGCTGAATTTGGATTTAATCAGCATCAGAAGTGTCACTTATAAGGTCTGTTCCTGTGAGGGAAGCCAGATATAAGGGGAGTGCCGGTCCTGGGTTCGAGTTCCGGATGTCCGTATTCGAAGCGCCAGATATAATGGGGTTCGATACTCGTTTGTTCCAGTCCGAGAAGACTAACTAATAATAATATTGGGATCCGAACCTTGGATCTCCCAAAAATCTCCTTTACCTCATCATTCAAATGCACTAATTAGTAAAATGAAGTAAGAGGCTAGCAATAAACAAGTATCTTCACTTCTCCACGGTCCTAGGATTCGGGCGTCGCCCTAACTAGAGACATTTGCCGTTTACCCACCTTCGCTGCTGCGTCAGCTTCAAGGTATACCAGTTAATACCTGTAAAAGAATACAAGTGGGGCAGCAATGCATGATTTACGCCAGATGGATAGTGGGAGGCGAAAGTAATGTTTGTCCTTCACTGCTTATAGATACCTTACCTGTTTGGTTCTAATCTAAGCCATGTACACTATAAGAAAGTAATATTCTCCATTAACTGAGAAAGACAATATAAATCACACACTTTGACATTATGAAAAACTGCTTTCACTGCATATTGAAAAAGAAAATATTTTGCATAATATTCATCTTTAACCTTTAATTTCACTGGAAATAAAACATTTACAAGCGTATGACAACACAAAACACAATACTTCACTTAAACGAAAAGATGGCCCAATCACTGCGATATGTGCACCGAAACGTAAGCGAATTAATACGCGAAATTATCGACCGAACGCAGTTTACTGCCGGCACTTCACTTCATCACTATATGAAGATAAGTTTATTTGATGTTTTCATGGTACGGCTCACAGTGACACTCCTCTCTGCGTATGTTCATTCAAAAGTCGACCATAAATATGAGACGAATATGTATTCCTCACACAACAAAGTTACAAATTACTAATTTTGGTAGTTATGCCATTGTAAATATTGCGTGAAACTTATAAGGGAACTTAAGAATATACTGAATGGTTCACTTTATACATTTGCTAATATGATTTCCATGTTAGAGAGCTGGTATTTTTGCGTTTGTCTTGCTTTGTAGGTGTTGACGCTCTCTCTGCTTTTTCGCGCGCACTGTTGCCAGTTCACAGCGCAAGAATACACTGACTAAACTAAAATATAGTTCGTAGAAAACATTAAGCTTTGACTTTATTCTATTGCTAATAATATATAATGAATGGTTCATAAGTTAATAGAAATCACATTAAAAACACTGATTGTTCGAATAAGTTGTACACTCGACGATTATTGATAGACTTCACATTGTCACGTAAAACTCTGTCATCGTCATAAGGACTTGTGCGTGGGCGTTTCTCTCGAGGGTAGCAAAATTTTTCTTCTTAATATGGACTGACGGGAGGAAGTAAGAGTGTCTGGAAATGTGAGGTACCTTTTGGGTGAGAAATTCCTGAGCATTGTTCTTCTCCAACTGTTGATTAGTCGCATTTCATTTCCAAGAATTGATGTTGGAATAATACGAGGGTTGGTTTAAAAATTCACGCCAATCCATCTTGTTATACACTGTGCATCTCAGAAACACCGTAAACTATAGATTCGACACTGATATTGGTCGTTTTCGATCATTTATAAATGTTTTCCCCCCACCTCCTTCATAATTTGAACCGTCAAAGTGATATGACAAAACTATTTCAGGTCTAAACCTCATCTATGATGAAAATTTGATTTTATAAATATTTTTTTATTTTTTATATTTCCCAGCTCCCCCTTCCCTAAGTTGCACCTCAAAATAAAAGTAAAAATCATTACAGGTTCGAACCTCATCTATGCTGAAAATTTGATCGAGATCGTCTGGTGATTCAAGAGTTATTAGGTTTTATTTATTTTTATATATCTCCTCCTCACCTCTCTTTCCCCGAAGTTTCATCGTCAAAGTGATATGATAAAAAACATTCCAGGACAGAACCTCATCTATTTCGAAATGTTATAGCGATCGATCGGGTGGTTCAAGAGTAATGAAATCACAAAACATTCACTTTCATTTTTATTTTTATTTTTTTTTTTTACATATATCTCCCCCACCCATTCCCCTAAGTTGCATCGTCCTAAGTATAATGAGAGAAATTATCCCAGGCCTGAACAACATCTATGTTGAAAATTTGATTGGGAACGATCTGGTGGTTCAAGAGTGATGATGTCACAGTCACTTTTATTTTCATTTTCATTTTTTTTTTACATATATCTCCCTCCTCCACCTCCAATGCATTGTGCCTTCAAAGAAAAACGACAAAATCGTCCCAGGTCCGAACCTGATCTATGTTGAAAATGTGATCGAGATCGGTTGTGTGGTTCGAGAGTTATTAAGTTTTATCTATTTTCATATGTATCTCCCCTCCCCTAGGTTCTACCATCAAATTGAAATTATATTTAAAAAACTTTCCAGTTCCAAACCTCATTTATGTTGAAAATTTGATTGAGATTGGTCGGATGGTTAAAGAGTTATTAAGTCACAAAAACCTAGTCACTTTTATTTTTATTGATTTTTTTATATATCTCCCCCTCCTACCCTCCCCTAAGTTTTACCATCAACGTGAATAGCCAAAAACACTCGCAGGCGAGGTGCCCCGCATCTACCTCAAAAATTTCATCGGTATCGGTGGGCGGCGTATACCTCCGACGACCCCTGCAACTGCTGGACCGCTGGACACAAACTTGGAAAATACAGGTCAACGCCAGGAAGATAGCGGTGGTAAACTTTACCAAGCGAAGAAACAGGACTCCTGCGCAATTCCACCTTGCAGGAGGCCTACTACCGGAAGAAGATCAAACAAAATACCTAGGGTCGACCTCGACCGGAAGCTCACACTCGAAGCTAATATCAACACAGTTACCAAGGCGGCCAAACGATTGTAGTGAAGAATACACAAATACAATACTTTTACTATCACTCAAAATGCATTTCAATATGCTGTGCACTGACAGAAGTTACTTATATCGACACTCTCATTCTTTCACGAAAAATATAAATTTTCTATTTGGTAGACCCGTCTGCTCAAGTGAACCCAAAAGGATTAAGCACATTTGAAAGACTACTATGTAGCATATTAATTTCAATCGGCAGAGTATTTCTGCACAATGTATGGAACGCCTATTTTATGTTTACAACTATAGATTTGCTACACTGAGAAAAGAATGTATGTGGCGTAAATAAAAATCGTAAATTACACGTGTAAATCATGTAGTGTTTTGGACTTAACGTACAGTAAACGTATAACTGAAAAAAGTATATTTTATGCATACTTTCTATATAACTGTTCCGAATAAACGTACTTTCCGTATGAATGAAAAACTGCATATAGGCGACCAGGATCTCATACAGATGGACGTAAGTAACATATAGCTGACGTATGTAACATAGGTATATGTATGTAATATGGGGAAGACTGTTAGATGTCAGACATCCTGCAACGGCATGGTGTAACATATAAATGCGGTACATATGTGGGATACGGATATCGTGTGCTCCGTACTGATTTATGTAGTAAGCATAAGGATATCGTATATTTGTACAATATACTGCTGTCCGGATAACTGATTGTTCTTGGTGTAGTGTGATACTATGACAAGTGCTCTAACCTAAACATATGCGTTTTTTTTTTGTTTTTTTTTTTTGCGATATGGGTTCTTCTACTATCCTTGTTTGTGCGCATACTCACCATCACCGAAGCACCTAATCCCTACAGACGCATCCCCAATCGAGACTCCTGCTGTGATTTTGCCTTCACTTTGTTAGATAACATTCTCGGTTTTATGGCCACCTAGCACAAGATGGTGTTTGTTTAATACATAGTTGTTTTTATGGCATATGTGCATCTCAAGATTTTTCACTTCACCGCGTAGCTCACTTTAGGAACAATTCGTCAGCAAAAGTAATATATAACAATAGCCGCATGCAGCGGACCAAAATTAAGTCCCCGCTGCTACGCGATGGTAACTTCAATACTCCGACTCTAGACATATCTTTCGACTCGACGAAACCCTGCCGCCATGGCTCACTAGCGGCAGTCCTTCGACGTGTCCTATAGCGACGATCGACATTTACCGGCAAGTGGACCACTAGGTGTTGGCGACGTTTACGGCATGGGGGTGACACATCCGATCCTGTTTAAAACCAGATTCAGCCCCGCAACTTGAGAAAGAGGTAGATACATAAAAAATGGTCGAAAATGACCAATATTAGTGTCGAATACATAGTTTTCGGGGTTTCTGAGATGAACAGTTGTCTTTCTGATGCCGTTTAAATCGATGCCACTAACAACGAAAGCAGCATATTTCAGGGGTACCAAACACATGAGATACGGAGTTTTGCATTTAAATTTTAATTTTAACCCAGCAAAGCGGGTAATATATGCTGAACCCGCTTTTAGTACCCTATATATATACGAATGATTACAATCATTTAACATTTAAGAATACTAAATACTTGAAATAACCTGAATTTTCTATACTTACAATCTAATTAATATTACTTTATTTCAATCAAATTCCGCCTGCGATAGCAAAAGAGGTACGCACAAAAAATATGTGAACCTAACCAATTAAAAATGAAAATGTATAAAAATCTATCAAATAATTAATAAAATAATTATCTTCATGTTCTTTTTAATGTAATTGTTATATTTGAGAATCGCGAGAAATGTCGTATAGCCTGTGACGATAGCCACTGGAAGTATTTAAGCCGATCCCAAGAGTTTCAGTATTCGCGCGCTAACCTGTATTATTTTTCGCGCACTACCCTAGGCAGCTGTTTGAAGTTGGTCATGTAAAATGTATTTAAAAAAGTTGAGGAAGAGAACAAAACCCAACCAACCCCTCCGGGGCCTGTAACACATTCCTACTACTACTATCACTACTACTACCACTACTACTACCACTACTACTACTATTACTACTACTGATACTACTACTACGACTACTACTATTGCTGCTACTACTACTACTACTACTACTATTGCTACTACTACTACTTTTACTACTACTAGTAGTACTACTACTACCACCACTACTACTATTGCTAATACTACTACTTTTACTACTAGTAGTAGTACTACTACTACCACTACTACTACTACTACTTTTGCTATGGATCCGTATAGCAAAACTACGAGCTTATTTTAATGAAAAAATTTTGTGAAAATTTAAAAAATAATCGGTAAATCACTTTTTTTGAGCATTATTATTTTCAATCTTATTTTAATGAAAAAAGTTTTATGAAAATTAAAAAAAAGAAAAAAACCTTTCTTTCAGTCGGGTTTGAACCCACATCAAGAACGATTTTCATTACTAGCATATTCCGCTAGGACGCTTGGCCACGAAGGCCGACATCATTTGATCTTTACTTTTTGCTATATGTAGGTCATGACTCTTGATATCCTATCTGTATCGGCCAATAAGATCAGAGCGAGGATATCTGAAACTCTTGGGATTTGCGAATATGCGCACTGAAACTAATTATCTCGTTTAAGCATCGTAGTATAAACAGATAATATTCATAGTTTTTCAGTAGAAACTTATTCAGAAGGCACTGTGTTTATAGCAAAAATGATTAAACCTTCTCAAAATAAACATGGAATGATGTGGCGTCATTTGGGGTGTACTACTTTAGGACATTTACCCCCTCCTTTTAATTTGAGAATTACATCTTAATTAACCAGTTGTATACTAATGGAAAACTCGAAACCTTTATTTTAGTGTGCAATTTTGCCTTCTCGAAGCAAACTTGAAATTGTACTTATAAAATACAATTTTACAATATATCAAGACGTAACTTGGGAGCCAAGATACCTCAATGGTACAATAGTAAACGCTGGTGCAAGATATCTCTTGTTTGATACTCACCAGGCCCGTAGCCAGCCCGTCAGTCGCGCAGATCTGTCTTCAGTATTGGGGGGACGGGTAAGACCTTTATTTATTTATTTTTTTAGAAACAATACTGTGGAGGATCAAGGGAGCAGAGTTGTCTTCAACATTGTGAAGCGGGCAGATCTGAAGCTTATTCCGGGGAGGGACATCACTCACTTTCCTTTGTGGCAATCGGACACAAATCATCACATTTCTCCCCGAAAAAAAAAAAAAATCAAATCGGATTATTGGGAAGACAGTCCCTCAGTTCCAAGATTATAGAAGACGTGTCCCCCTCATCCCCCCGGGATTTGCGCCAATGGGGGGCGTTAAAAGTGAGGGAGCTGATCCAACAATATTATAGTTCATTTGCAAACCTACTCTGAAAATTTATGGGTGGCCGTAACCCATTAACGGGCCTGATTCACACTAATCGAATTCATAGGGACGACATCATCACGTTCATAAGTTTTTCACTTTTTCCCATTTCCTGCCAAAATTTACATTTCACCAGTTATTTCATAACTAATCTCATTTACTGATTATCTGTCTCCTTTTTCCTGAAGGACGTAGATGTGAGCCATAGAGATAGAAATTAAGTTTCCTCATAGAGCACAGAATATCCAAAAGGCACAATGTAATATTTTCCATTCGTACATATATTCATAATAATCAATCTCAATTGTATAGGAACACAATACATACAGTAATTACTTTAATGCAGCAATATTGCTAATCTGCATGTGAAGACTAGATGATAAGGTTCTAAATGAACGGATAGAATAACAATCTCTAAGGAATCAATTAACAAGCACTATATTAAAAAGTAATTGTATAGTAATCCCGTATTCTTAATCTGTACGCCCCCACAAACTGGGGCATCAAATAGCAATACAAAGTACAAGCACAAAAGAAAATGGTTATAATATTATGTTATGTGATAAATGTTATAAATGACAAATGAAAACAAACGCCAGTCGAAATGTGTAAATCTAGTACTTGTGGATGACGTAAAGCGTCTTGCTCTCGCTATGCGAACATAACATAGGAAAATCGACACAACCTGTGTCTGCCTCAAAAATGCGTCCACCTTTGCAGCCCGATTACATGCCACCGAAGTAACGACCGGGCCAACGTCGTGCGGGAGCCAATTAGTACCTAGTACAAGAGTCTAGTTCATACATGACTGTTTTCAAACAAGCGTCTGTTACTCATGTTGGAGTTAGTTATCCCTTTTAAATTGAAATCGTATTCTTTGGTACTTTTTTTCCAAAGTTAAGAGGTAAATTTATTCTCATCCATGGGTTAGGATTTCACAAGTTAGTCATACCTGAATCAACTGAATATTTAAATTTTAAGCTGATTCTGAATACATAAAAATGCTCATTCTTTCTTAGTGGAGAACTAGTATACTACTATTTAATTGATTGAATGAAGGGTTCACTCTGGACATTGATAGTGTATAACTTACGACTATTAATTGGATCAAAATCAAATTCAATAGAATAGTTGTTTGCAACATATATTATTGACGCTAAAGGCTCAACAATTTTCAACATATATTATTGACGCTAAAGGCTCAACAATTTTCGCCATAAGTTATATTCATCAAAGGAAAACCAGGTTCATACACAGAAGAGAAGGACGAATAAGAAATCTTAGAAAATGGCAGTACTCAAAGTTGCATTAGTAGTATCTATTTTCTACCTACTGTATTGCTTTATAGATGGTAATTCAGTGGAAGGCCAGGGTATAAATGATCATAAATATCTTGTGTTTATCCTGAAAAATAAGACAAAATCACCATATAAATGTTCTGGAGCTCTTATACATAAAAGGTGGGTTCTGACGGCAAGTTTCTGTGAGTATACTATAACGAGTATTCTATGGACAAATACGACGGAGATAGCAAAGTTCCTTCATGTATGTTCAGGTCGTTATATGGTTGACAATCCTAAGCAGGATGGAGAGGATTTAGTTCGAGCATGCATTACTGTATCTGCTTTGTATCGCAGTTTCAAAGCTTACGGCGAATTTCGATTTCATTTCGACTTTCAAAGCTATGTAAGTAGAGTGCAATCTGATCTAGGCCTTTTCCGTTTAACGCACCCGTTTCGTGAGGATGATAAAATGAGCCCAGTGCCTCTAGCTTGCGGAAAGTTTTACCGTGAGTGTGCACCTCCTGTTGATTGTTATGTTGTTGGTTTTAAAGCTGGAGGGAGTCCAGCAATTTATAACAATACAATGAAATTTGGAATAATGGAGGTTGGTCTTTTATCCAAAGAAGAGTGTTACGCATCAGCAGGATTCAGTCCTTATGCATATAGAAATGGAATTTGTGTACAGTTCAGTAGGCAGCACTGTTCTCATCATGTTGGAAGCGTAATATTATGCAAGAATGCACTTGTCGGAATCATTTCACAACCTGAAATGTGCTTTGGAAATCTTCACGCATATAATACTAGTTCTGTGAATCCGTACATAGGTACACATTTCAAATTTCTCGAAAATTCTATGAAAGAGGATTTCAAAGATATAGAATGTAAAAACATAGAAATATCGAAGAGTGTTGGTCTGCACAGTTCACATATAATTTTAGGTCTCGGTTTTATGATTTGCAAATTGCTCTAACTTTTTATTTAATAAAAAAAATGAAACGTTAAAATTTTCCGTCAAAGGGAAACTCATATTATGTTACTTTCAAATAACTTCCAAATTTTGCAGCGCTTCTGAATACATATTTGGAAATTTTAATTTCTACTGATATAAACTGCTGTTTGAACTTGGTATAAAATTTGTGTTTCCATGAAAACGTAAATTTATTAAATTCATGATGTATTTAATAATACAGAAAATCATGGAAGTAATATTTTAATCTATGATTTATTGAACTCTTGTGTACTATTTTTTTATTTCACATTAGTTGATTTTAAATAAAATTAATTGGTGATTTATCGTAATATAAATTAGTGTCTATTAATATAAGTATTATACATCTTACCAAACTACACAATGTGAGGTCAGGAGAGATGCAGTGGTCACCTCTTGTGCTAGGAGTACGTGCTTCGAATAAAAGTGGAGAACATTCTGTCTGCGGGTTTTCTACGGATTCACCTACATTACTCCTTCCACCTATTTTATTATCGTTCACCTTCTGTTTCCTTTATCATAAAGGGCACAGTTAAGGAAATTAAATTAGAAACTTCAACCTCCTCATTATCATCGCCAGGACTTAATGGAATTGAGAGGTTATCCTCATTTATCTTGACTTGATTACCATTTATCGCCACGATTTTTGTCTGTTCTCTCAATTGAGAATACGGCTGCAGTACTCGGAAGTGGTGGGACAGCTGATAGAAGATATATAACGAACCTCTTCCTCTGACAAATAAATATAAACCACTCCTTCCTGGCATTTGTGTGAGTTCAGTAAGAAAATCTTAAAAACGAATATAAATAAATAAAATATAATGATGTGAAAAAATTCACACTATTTTTCTACCTGCTTATTTTCTTCTCATTTTCCTGTCTTTGTTATATATGCTTGCTAGTCCACGATGTTTTTCCTCTTTCGTTTTTCCTTTTATTCCATGGCTGTATGTTTCAATTGAACTAAATGATGAGTGGGCTCTCTTCTCACTCTCCTTGACTATGTAGGTCCCAGGATGACTTTGAGGAGAGGGTGTACCCCTACGGGAGTATTAAAAACTGCAGTGATGGTGTACTGGCGGGATTGCTAGGGAAGCAGTGCTAATTCTCCCTCAGAACAACTCAATTTGATGCTGTGGCGATCACACGCAATTTTTTAAATTATTTTGTATTACACAAAACTAAATCCACGGGTTAAATCCTCCCTAAGTTCCTTTGCGTCACCCTTTCCCAAATGAAGTTCAAAACACTGGTGATAGGACACATATTAAATACATAAAACTATTGTAAACAAAAATTTCAGTTTTTAAACAAATAACCTGTACTAGCCAAAAGGAAGAAAAGAAAAAAAGTAGACAATAATTAAAAAATGATAAAAAACGGATATTATTATTATTATTATTATTATTATTATTATTATTATTATTATTATTATTATTATTATTATTATTATTATTATTATTACCTTTATTTTCTCTTTGATTTTTAAGACTCTTTTTAAGTTTAAAAGTTCCACTCATTCTTTACCCCAGATAGGTATCAAAACTAATTGTAGAATTTTATATATATGCACACTGAGATGACACTATCGGCTCTTGAGTTTCATCGTCTAGTAATTTCAAAGACTGATCAGATTCTAGCAAAAGTTTTCTAGCAACTGAAGGAAAAAAAATATAAAAACTATTTGAAACTGGAGAAGAATGATCAAAATAATTACATCTATGTACGTGCGTGAAGCTGGCCCATCCCAATTGAGCACATTTTTTAAAAATAGTACCAAGAGCTAAAAATGTGCTTCACAAAATGCAAAATTTTAAAAAATGTGCTCTTCAAATTACTAAAAAATTAGAAGATTCCCCAACGGGGGGTCCCCAACCTAGTGCCAAATAATAGTGCTAAAAATGTGCTCCCACAAAAGCATAAAAAAATGTGCTCAATTATTTACAGCAAAAACAGGGTTGCCAAGTTGAAGGCCAGCGTGAAGCTCGTCCCGCCCACCAAATGAAGGCCCCCAAGCAAGTGCCAATTAATGGTGCTAAAAATTGCTCCCAGAGAAGCATCAATACAAAAAATGTGCTCAGGTATTTACCGTACAAAAAGGGTCGCCAAGTTGTGGGTCAGTTTGTGGTAGCCCCGTAGACCCAACGCAGGACCCCTACCGTAGTGCCAAATAATAGTGCTAAAAGTGTGCTCCCACAAAAGCAAAAAAGCAAAAAATGTGCCCAATTATTTACCGCAAAAACAGGGTTGCCCTGTTGGGGGCCAGCGTGAAGTTAGCCCAGCTCACCCAACGCAGGGCCCCCAAACTAGTGCCAAATAATAGTGCTAAAAATGTGCTGCAGAAAAGCATCAAAACAAAAAATGTGCTCAATTATTTACCGCAAAAACACGGTTGCCAATTTGGGGGCCACCGTGAAGCTAGCCTCGCCCACCCAACGGAGTAACCCCAAACTAGTGCCAAATAATAGTGCTAAAATGTGCTCCCAGAAAAGCATAAAAACAAAAAATGTGCTCAATTATTTAACGCAAAAACAGGGTTGCCCAGTTGGAGACCAGCGTGAAGTTAGCCCTGCCCACCAAGCGGAAGGCCCCCAAACTAGTGCCAAATAATAGTGCTAAAAATGTGCTCCCAGAAAAGCATCCAAACAAAAAATGTGCTCAGTTATTTACCGCAAAAACAGGGTTACCCAGTTGGGGGCCAGCGTGAAGTTAGCCCCGCCTACCAAACGCAAGGCCCCCAAACTAGTCAAAAATAATAGTGCTAAAAATGTGCTCCCAGAAAAGAATAAAAAAAGTGTGCTCAATTATTTACCGCAAAAACACGGTTGCCAATTTGGGGGCCAGCGTGAAGCTAGCCACGCACACCCAACCGAGGGCCCCCCAAGTAGTGCCAAATAATAGTGTTAAAAATGTGTTGGCAGAAAAGCATAAAAACCAAAAAGGTGCTCAATTATTTACCGCAAAAACAGGGTTGCCCAGTTGGGGGCCAGCGTGAAGTTAGCCTCGCCCACCCAACGGAGAGACCCCAAACTAGTGCCAAATAGTAGTGTTAAAAATGTTCTCCCCGAAAAGCATCAAAAAAAAAAAAATGTGCTCAATTATTTACAGCAAAAACAGGGTTGCCCACTTGGGGGCCAGCGTGAAGTTAGCCTCGCCCACACAACGCAGGGCCTCCAAACTAGTGCCAAATAATAGTGCTAAAAATGTGCTCGCAGAAAAGCATAAAAACAAAAATATGCTCAATTATTTACGCCAAAACAGTGTTGCCAAGTTGGGGGCCAGCGTGAAGCTTGCCCCGCCCATTCAACGCAGGGCCTCCAAGCTAGTGCCAAATAATAGTGCTAAAAATGTGCTCCCAGAAAAGCATCCAAACAAAAAATGTGCTTAATTATTTTCCGCAAAAACAGGGTTGCCTAGTTGGGGTGCAGCGTGAAGTTAGCCCCGCCCATCCAACGGAGTGACCAAAAACTTTTGCCAAATAATAGTGCTAAAAATGTGTTGGCAGAAAAGCGTCCAAACAAAAATTGTGCTCACGTGTTTACCGTACAAAAAGGGTCGACAAGTTGTGGTTCAGTGTGTGATAGTGCCGCTGACCCAACGCAGGGCTCCCAAACTAATGACAAATAATAGTGCTAAAAATGTGCTCGCAGAAAAACATAAATACAAGAAATGTGCTCAATTATTTACTCAAAAATAGTGTTGCCAAGTTGGGGGCCAGCGTGAAGCTAGCCCCGCCCACCCAACAGAGGGCCCCCAAACTAGTGCCAAATAATAGTGCTAAAATGTGTTGGCAGAAAAGCATCAATACAAAAACTGTGCTCACGTGTTTACCGTACAAAAAGGTACGCCAAGTTGTGGGTCAGTGTGTGATAGTCCCGCCGAACCAACGCAGGCTCCCAAACTAGTGCCAAATAATAGTGCTAAAAATGTGCTCAAAGAAGAGCAACAAATAAAAAAAAAGGTGCTCAATCATTTTCCGCAAAAACAGGGTTGATTAGTTGGGGACCAGCGTGGTTAGGCCCGCCCACCAAACGGAGGGCCCTCCAAACTAGTGCCAAATAATAGTGCTAAAAATGTGCTCGCAGAAAAGCATAAAAACAAAAATATGCTCAATTATTTACGCCAAAACAGTGTTGCCAAGTTGGGGGCCAGCGTGAAGCTTGCCCCGCCCATTCAACGCAGGGCCTCCAAGCTAGTGCCAAATAATAGTGCTAAAAATGTGCTCCCAGAAAAGCATCCAAACAAAAAATGTGCTTAATTATTTTCCGCAAAAACAGGGTTGCCTAGTTGGGGTGCAGCGTGAAGTTAGCCCCGCCCATCCAACGGAGTGACCAAAAACTTTTGCCAAATAATAGTGCTAAAAATGTGTTGGCAGAAAAGCGTCCAAACAAAAATTGTGCTCACGTGTTTACCGTACAAAAAGGGTCGACAAGTTGTGGTTCAGTGTGTGATAGTGCCGCTGACCCAACGCAGGGCTCCCAAACTAATGACAAATAATAGTGCTAAAAATGTTCTCCCCGAAAAGCATCCAAACAAAAAATGTGCTCAATTATTTAACGCAAAAACAGGATTGCCAATTTGGGGGCCAGCGTGAAGCTAGCCCCGCCCACCCAACGGAGGGACCCCAAACTAGTGGCAAATAGTAGTGTTAAAAATGTTCTCCCCGAAAAGCATCAAAACAAAAAATGTGCTCAACTATTTACAGCAAGAACAGGGTTGCCAACTTGGGGCCCAGCGTGAAGTTAGCCTCGCCCACCCAACGCAGGACCCCCAAACTAGTGCCAAATAATAGTGCTAAAAATGAGCTCCCAGAAAAGCATCCAAACAAAAAATGTCCTCAATTATTTACGCAAAAACAGGGTTGCCAAGTTGGGGCCCAGCGTGAAGCTAGCGCCGCCCATTCAATGGAAGGACCTCAAACTATTGCCAAATAATAGTGCTAAAAATGTGCTCCCGGAAAAGCATCCAAACAAAAAATGTGCTCAATAATTTAACGCAAAAACAGGGTTGCCAGGTTGGGGGCCAGCGTGAAGTTAGCCCTGCCCACCAAGCGGAAGGCCCCCAAACTAGTGCCAAATAATAGTGCTAAAAATGTGCTCCCAGAAAAGCATAAAAAAAAGGTGCTCAATTATTTACCGCAAAAACAGGGTTGCCTAGTTGGGGGCCAGCGTGAAGTTAGCCCCGCCCACCAAACAGAGGGCCCGGAACTAGTGCCAAATAATAGTGCTAAAAATGTGTTGGCAGAAAAGCATCAATACAAAAACTGTGCTCACGTGTTTACCGTACAAAAAGGTACGCCAAATTGTGGGTCAGTGTGTGATAGTCCCGCCGAACCAACGCAGGCTCCCAAACTAGTGCCAAATAATAGTGCTAAAAAATGTGCTCAAAGAAGAGCAACAAATCAAAAAAAAGGTGCTCAATCATTTTCCGCAAAAACAGGGTTGATTAGTTGGGGACCAGCGTGGTTAGGCCCGCCCACCAAACGGAGGGCCCTCCAAACTAGTGCCAAATAATAGTGCTAAAAATGTGCTCCCAGAAAAACATAAATACAAGAAATGTGCTCAATTATTTACTCAAAAATAGTGTTGCCAAGTTGGGGGCCAGCGTGAAGCTAGCCCCGCCCACCCAACAGAGGGCCCCCAAACTAGTGCCAAATAATAGTGCTAAAAATGTGTTGGCAGAAAAGCATCAATACAAAAACTGTGCTCACGTGTTTACCGTACAAAAAGGTACGCCAAGTTGTGGGTCAGTGTGTGATAGTCCCGCCGAACCAACGCAGGCTCCCAAACTAGTGCCAAATAATAGTGCTAAAAATGTGCTCAAAGAAGAGCAACAAATCAAAAAAAGGTGCTCAATCATTTTCCGCAAAAACAGGGTTGATTAGTTGGGGACCAGCGTGGTTAGGCCCGCCCACCAAACGGAGGGCCCTCCAAACTAGTGCCAAATAATAGTGCTAAAAATGTGCTCCCAGAAAAACATAAATACAAGAAATGTGCTCAATTATTTACTCAAAAATAGTGTTGCCAAGTTGGGGGCCAGCGTGAAGCTAGCCCCGCCCACCCAACAGAGGGCCCCCAAACTAGTGCCAAATAATAGTGCTAAAAATGTGTTGGCAGAAAAGCATCAATACAAAAACTGTGCTCACGTGTTTACCGTACAAAAAGGTACGCCAAGTTGTGGGTCAGTGTGTGATAGTCCCGCCGAACCAACGCAGGCTCCCAAACTAGTGCCAAATAATAGTGCTAAAAATGTGCTCAAAGAAGAGCAACAAATAAAAAAAAAGGTGCTCAATCATTTTCCGCAAAAACAGGGTTGATTAGTTGGGGACCAGCGTGGTTAGGCCCGCCCACCAAACGGAGGGCCCTCCAAACTAGTGCCAAATAATAGTGCTAAAAATGTGCTCGCAGAAAAGCATAAAAACAAAAATATGCTCAATTATTTACGCCAAAACAGTGTTGCCAAGTTGGGGGCCAGCGTGAAGCTTGCCCCGCCCATTCAACGCAGGGCCTCCAAGCTAGTGCCAAATAATAGTGCTAAAAATGTGCTCCCAGAAAAGCATCCAAACAAAAAATGTGCTTAATTATTTTCCGCAAAAACAGGGTTGCCTAGTTGGGGTGCAGCGTGAAGTTAGCCCCGCCCATCCAACGGAGTGACCAAAAACTTTTGCCAAATAATAGAGCTAAAAATGTGTTGGCAGAAAAGCGTCCAAACAAAAATTGTGCTCACGTGTTTACCGTACAAAAAGGGTCGACAAGTTGTGGTTCAGTGTGTGATAGTGCCGCTGACCCAACGCAGGGCTCCCAAACTAATGACAAATAATAGTGCTAAAAATGTTCTCCCCGAAAAGCATCCAAACAAAAAATGTGCTCAATTATTTAACGCAAAAACAGGATTGCCAATTTGGGGGTCAGCGTGAAGTTAGCGTCGCCCACCCAACGCAGGACACCCAAACTAGTGCCAAATAATAGTGCTAAAAATGAGCTCCCAGAAAAGCATCCAAACAAAAAATGTCCTCAATTATTTACGCAAAAACAGGGTTGCCAAGTTGGGGCCCAGCGTGAAGCTAGCGCCGCCCATTCAATGGAAGGACCTCAAACTATTGCCAAATAATAGTGCTAAAAATGTGCTCCCGGAAAAGCATCCAAACAAAAAATGTGCTCAATAATTTAACGCAAAAACAGGGTTGCCAGGTTGGGGGCCAGCGTGAAGTTAGCCCCGCCCACCAAGCGGAAGGCCCCCAAACTAGTGCCAAATAATAGTGCTAAAAATGTGCTCCCAGAAAAGCATAAAAAAAGATGCTCAATTATTTACCGCAAAAACAGGGTTGCCCAGTTGGGGGCCAGCGTGAAGTTAGCCCCGCCCACCAAACAGAGGGCCCGGAACTAGTGCCAAATAATAGTGCTAAAAATGTGTTGGCAGAAAAGCATCAATACAAAAACTGTGCTCACGTGTTTACCGTACAAAAAGGTACGCCAAGTTGTGGGTCAGTGTGTGATAGTCCCGCCGAACCAACGCAGGCTCCCAAACTAGTGCCAAATAATAGTGCTAAAAATGTGCTCAAAGAAGAGCAACAAATCAAAAAAAAGGTGCTCAATCATTTTCCGCAAAAACAGGGTTGATTAGTTGGGGACCAGCGTGGTTAGGCCCGCCCACCAAACGGAGGGCCCTCCAAACTAGTGCCAAATAATAGTGCTAAAAATGTGCTCCCAGAAAAACATAAATACAAGAAATGTGCTCAATTATTTACTCAAAAATAGTGTTGCCAAGTTGGGGGCCAGCGTGAAGCTAGCCCCGCCCACCCAACAGAGGGCCCCCAAACTAGTGCCAAATAATAGTGCTAAAAATGTGTTGGCAGAAAAGCATCAATACAAAAACTGTGCTCACGTGTTTACCGTACAAAAAGGTACGCCAAGTTGTGGGTCAGTGTGTGATAGTCCCGCCGAACCAACGCAGGCTCCCAAACTAGTGCCAAATAATAGTGCTAAAAATGTGCTCAAAGAAGAGCAACAAATAAAAAAAAAGGTGCTCAATCATTTTCCGCAAAAACAGGGTTGATTAGTTGGGGACCAGCGTGGTTAGCCCCGCCCACCAAACGGAGGGCCCCCCAAACTAGTGCCAAATAATAGTGCTAAAAATGTGTTGGCAGAAAAGCATCAATACAAAAACTGTGCTCACGTGTTTACCGTACAAAAAGGGTCGACAAGTTGTGGGCAGTGTGTGATAGTCCCGCCAACCCAACGCAGGGCCCCCAAACTAGTGCCAAATAATAGTGCTAAAAATGTGATCCCAGAAAAGCATCCAAACAAAAATTGTGCTCAATTATTTAACGCAAAAAAAGGTTTGCCAATTTGGGTCCAGCGTGAAGCTAGCCCCCCCCCTACCCAACGGAGGGACCCCAAACTAGTGCCAAATAGTAGTGTTAAAAATGTTCTCCCCGAAAAGCATCAAAACAAAGAATGTGCTCAATTATTTACAGAAAAAACAGGGTTGCCCACTTGGGGCCAGCGTGAAGTTAGTCTCGCCCACCCAACGCAGGGCCTCCAAACTAGTGCCAAATAATAGTGCTAAAAATGTGCTCCCAGAAAAGCATAAATACAAGAAATGTGCTCAATTATTTACTCAAAAATAGTGTTGCCAAGTTGGGGGCCAGCGTGAAGCTAGCCCCGCCCACCCAACAGAGGGCCCCCAAACTAGTGCCAAATAATAGTATTAAAAATGTGCTCCCAGAAAAGCATCAAAACAAAAAATGTGCTCAATTATTTACTGCAAAAACAGGGTTGCTTAGTTGGGGGCCAGCGTGAAGTTAGCCCCGCCCGCCAAGCGGAGGGCCCCCAAACTAGTGCCAAATAATAGTGCTAAAAATGTGGTCCCAGAAAAGCATCAATACAAAAAATGTGGTCATTTATTTAGCGCACAAAAAGGGTCGTCAATTTGTGGGTCAGTGTGTGATAGCCGCACCTACCTAACTGAGAGCTAAGATATTAATATTAAATATACTTCATGAATTGTGCTAATATACGTATATAGGCTCAGGGGCCATTTTACTCTAAAATACTGCGCAAATGATTATATTTGAGCAAGTGAATCGAAGGCGGGAATGTTCTTTAGTTCTAGTACCGCTAAAGATTTCGCCTATTGCAACTGAAAACTCCGGGAGAAACAGTCAGGATGGCCGGTCTCGGGACCGTGGACCCCCGATTGCTAACCAAAAACGCTAACCACTTGCCTATTCTCCGAGCTGTTTGCGCTAGAAAGAACGCTAGCAACAATTTGTGTCTAGAGTGAATTCTTGTACAGGATGGGCCAAAAATTTTAAGTCAGTGGAGTAAATTTTAAAATTTTAAAATAGTGGAGTGAAACAGATACGCATTTTATATACAAAGGATAATGTCACAGACCATACCGTGTTTCTGGTGGCCATCTTGATATCCGCCATCTTGGATTCAACTTCAAAATTTCAAATGGGAAGGGGTATGTGAGACACATTGTGTAGCTCTAGTATTTTCTCAGAAATTCAGATTGTGATTGTTTTTAGTATCTCCATTGGCGTATTTACGATTTTGTTTCGAGGAGGCTCTGCTTACTTTGTTCTTGGAAATGTGAAAATTCTGCAAGATATTTAATTTACTTTGATATAGTAAATACAATTTCTGGGAGGATTAAGCCCGGAAGTTCCCCTGAATACGCCACTGTCTATTTCTAATTGTTTTTGAGACATTTATGAGAAACACGTATCACTTCTCGTTACAATGTGTGTTCCACATGCTGCCCATTCTGTTCAATCGTCAATATTAATCAGTGCTCCCACTCTGTATGAACTCTGAATAACACTTCAATCTGTAAAGAGTATATGGTTTTACGGATTGGGCTCTTCAGGTATCAACATTCCATATCTTCACTCAGGGCCGTGCTGGGATACTAATGAGGGCGGTGGACAAGTGTACTAAAAGGGCGCCCATACAAGCAGGAATATATATATATATATATATATATATATATATATATATATATATATATATATATATATATATATAGAGAGAGAGAGAGAGAGAGAGAGAGAGAGAGAGAGAGAGAGAGAGAGAGACTTTGAAAGAAAGTATGGGTGCCATTTTATATCAATATCACCACCAAATTTGTTTCAGTATTAACGTAAATAGCCTGTAATAACATTTAGTTCCTGTAATAACATTTCTGTCAAATAAAAAGAAGCTAAATGTATCAACAACTTAATATAGCTCTATGGCCTATGGACGCAGGAGGCTCATTGCCTCGTTTACAAAAGCTCTCCATTGAGTTCTGTCCTTAGAAAACTGAACCCAGTTTCTACTTTATATTTTAATCTCTGCGAGAACCATTTTAATATTGTCCTCCCATCTGCGCCTCGGTCTTCCTAACGGTCATTTTCCTATTTGGATTTCCAGTTACAACTTCGAAAGCGTTTCTAATTTCTTTCATTCTGGCTACATAACCTGACCATTTGAGCCTCCTAGACTTGATGACCCTAACAATGTTTGGTAAACGGTATAAAATTATGCAGTTCCTCATGAAGTTTCCGCCTTTCCTCATTCCCATTCTTTTTAGAGTTCGAATATTGGTTTAAGAATCTTGTTTTCAAATACTTTCAGTCTGCAATTTTCCCTCAGACTCAGTGACTATGTTTCGCAACCATACAGGACAACAGGCACGATTATCATTTTATATTTTGAGCTACAAATTCCTCAACAGAATTAGCGACAACAAAAGATTTTTAACTGAATAATAGCACGAAATCCCTGCTTTCAGTTGACATCAAATTTTCTAGTGATTATGGTTTTGGTCTGTTAATAATGATCGTAGATATTTGAAAGTATCCACTTTGTCGAAAGAAAATATTATTTGGTATTTTAACGCATCCATAAAATGCAGTATTACTATCCCGACAAACTTCCATATATTTAGTTTTCTCTGCATTTACTTCTAACTCCATATCCCTGCCAGCGTTAATTAAGATTTCTTCATTCCCTTCTATTGTTCTATCATTTCCTATTAAATTTACAACATCAGCGTACGCCATAACCTGGCAAATACAATTGAGCTCTAGGATCTGATTGCTGTCTTTGATTTTCCTTATCGTGTTCTCCAGAACAAAGTTAAATAATAATGACGACAACGCATCTCCTTGTTTCAGATCATTCTCAACGTGAAAGCTCGTGAACAAGAATTTCTCTACTCGAACCTTACTTTGGGATTCATTTAAACATATCTTAATTAATCTACCTCTTTCGGTATTGCAAATTTTGTAAGCATGTTGTACAATATTTCCCTCCTACCAGAGTCTAAAGTCAATAATTGATGTGCCAGGATGTTGTATTCTCTCATTTCTTTTCAAGTATTAGTCGAATGGTAAATATCTGGTCAATAGTTGATCGATTTTACCTAAATCCGTTCTGATAATCTCCAATAATTTCATCTGCGTATGGAGTCAATCTTGCTAGTACAATGTTTAAGAGGATTTATTGGATGTTGACAGAAGAGAAATGCCTCGATAATTATTAAATCTGTTTTGTTGCTTTTCTTCTGAACTGGAACAATGATTGATTCTCTTCACTCTTGTGGTAATTCCTCCTTGTTCCAGACAATGAGAATGAGTTTGTGTATTTTGCTCTACAATTTTTCTCCTCCAGCTAAAATTAAGTCAACTAGAATTTCGTCTACACCCGGAGATGTGTGTTTAATTTTTTAAATAGCGATTTCTATTTCTGTCTGGTTAGGTTCTGGAATATACGGTTATGTTGCATGCATTTCACTTTCTCCACGCGCATTTGTTTTTGGCTATGTGTTAAGCAAATCGTCAAAGATATCTTTCCATCTATTTAAGATGCTATCTGTATCAGTGAGAACTGTTCCTTTAGGTTTCTTTAATATATAAGCACGAAGTTGATAACCCTTCTTAAGTTTGTTGATGCATTTATACATGTCCCGAATGTTTTTGTTTTCACTATTATCTTCAAGTTAATTAATTGTAACGTCCAAAAGTCGCGTTTCTTTGTTCTAAAAGTTTTAGAAGTTTTCTGCCAGATGACAATGAAATTTTATGCAGTTATTTCGTTCGGATTTTGTAGCCAACGCAGTTTCTTCTGTTTTCTCTTCTCTGCTACTTTAGTACATTCCTGGTTGAACCATGGTTTGTTCCTACGTATTTCTGCGTGCTCCAATATTTCTTTTGCTGAAATTTTAATGTTATCTCTAATTTCAATCAAGTATCTTGAACACTAGTGCACTCCAAACCTTCTAAAACCGAGAATCTATTCGACACTTCAATCTGGCTCCCCTCTCACCTGACTCTCCTCTATTTTTTAAAAAAATAAACCGTTCCGTTTTGAGATATTGAATATTTCCTTTATTCCTTTCTTCATAGTCTCTCTCTTACTATCACAATCAACTCCTTTGAACGATCGAATATCAGTTGTGCTAGACTGTTCTTTTCTGTCTATTAAAACATGATGAGTTTGAGTATGTGTTTTTCCATCTGATGAAGTCCAAGTATATGTATGAATGTCGCGATGTTGGAATTTTGTAATCTTCACGATAAGGTTTCTGGATATTACACAGTTCACGAGTCTAACGCCGTTGTCACAACCTTCCTTATGCAAACATGTATTCCCTATAATCGGTTTGAAAATACCCTCTGGTCCTACCTTCGCATTAAAACCGCCTAACAGAATTTTCATATGGTATTGCAGGAGATGATCGAATACCCGTTCTATTCTTTCGTAAAAACTGTATTTTTTTAAATCGCCATCCTTATTTTCTGTTGGGGCATGTGCATTTTAAACTATAATATTACATCACCGACTTTTAAGAGAAGTAAAAGAAAATCTATCATTAGCAAATTCAACCTATGTAATTGCTGATATTACGTATTCGTTTGTGAACGGAAAGCCTGTTTCTAGTTGGTAATTTTTAATTTGTTCTCCGTAAAAGAACGTAAAATTTCCCGACTTGTCTCCTCCATTTCCTTCTCATCTAACTTCCTGATATCCCACTAGGTCCAACCTCTATTTCAAACTCATTTTTTACAAATTTTAACGCGCCTGCCTTATATTCCATGTTCCAAATCTCATGTCAATTTTACTTTGTGGAGTTCGTGCCAAGTTATCAGTTCTGATCCGAGGATTCTGCGAACTTATCTGAACAATCCTTTTTTTTTTTTTTTTTTTTTTACAGGATGAGGTTGTTAGCCTCACACCAAATTCTCAAGCTGGATTTATCACCCCCTTGTCTGTCCGCAACTGCTTATGCAGTATATTCGCAGCTAACCTCTATATCCCAGAGGCCTTCTCCTCGATCCTAACCTGAGGACACGCTGTGCCGTGGTGACAGGAAGACCACATTTTACGGAAATTAATACAGCTATATTTCAGAAATACAGCAGGTACTGATTATCCGAACACTGCTTTAAAACACGGATATGCTCGGACCAATCAATATGCTCGGATATATGGATGCATATTAAGACTGTGAAAGCTTCGATGCTGTAAAAATCGTAAATTAGAGACTAGTGTCAGTGTAGTATTACATAAATGCATCGTACGTTTGACTATCCGAATTATTCTTGATGTATCACATTGTTTCGTTTTATAGCTATATAACCTTATAATATTTTGTAAGTAATTATACTCTTTACCTGTTCTCTGCCAATAGCAACTGTATGAATTTATAATTCAAAACTGAAATATAGAAGAATAAAATAAATAAAAAATAATGTGATATTTTGCAGAGCATCTTATGTAAAGGGCGCCTTGTATTCTTCACAGGTTCTGTACTACCAGCCAGTATTTGAATTTATTAAACAAAGCTTTTATACAGGATAACTAAAACCACTTATCTATAATGTGATGTTCGTAGGGCGCCTTATGTAAAGGGCGCACTGTACTTTCACGGGTTCTTCGCCAACAGTAACTGTGTGTATTTATTGTACAGAACTGTGCTGTACAGAAGAGTAAATAAAATAGTTCATCTTTGATGTGGTCTCGGAAGGGCGCCTAATGTAAACGGCGCACTGCACCTTTCACGGGTTTTTTACCAATAAAACTGTAAGAATTTATTACAAACTCTTGTACGTTTATTTATACTGTGATATTTCGGAGGGCGCACCGGGACACGTCCCGGTGTCCCGGTGGGCCAGCACGGGCCTGTCTTCACTGCGTTTACCGTCGAATTTACGTGGCCTCAGAGATTAATATTTAAAGGCGTAAAATCAGGTGATCGTGGGGAACACTCAACAAGTCCCCTCTGTCCAATCCATTTCCACAGAAATTGTTGATCCAGATAAATTCTAAACGAGTCGGAGCCCCATTTTGTTGGAAGAATGTGGGAAAATTACCATTTTCGGATAACCGTGTTGGAAGCACATCCTCTTGCAGTAATAGCAGATAGCCATCTGCAATAGAGTCCTATCAATGAAAAAGGACCCTTTGTGTTCCCCAAATTCCACATCATACCATTGCCTTCGGTGTTGCTATCATTTTGCTGGAATAAATCCAATGCGTATTGACATAAGACGAATATTGATGGTTTTGCTTATTAACTTCGCCATTGACGTAGAAAACAGGTTCTTCAGACAAAATTATCTGATGTGCGAAACCCGGTGTTTCTTTAATTTGTTGCGTGGCCCACTCTGCAAATTGTACTTGACGATCAGTGTCATCTTCAGTAAGATGCTGAAATAATTGCAGTTTGTACGGGTGCAACATTACAATATCTATGCATTCTGACTTGGTGAGGACAATCTTCACTTAGTGAACCTGAAACGAGAGAAAACAAAACAAACATTAAATATCGTAAAAACTGTTAGAGTTAGTCAAAAAAACAATTACAAATCTAAATTTCTGAGAAAATTCTGGTACTAGATGAAGGAAGATGAAGTGTTACCTTATGCTCGGCATAACGTAACATGGCCCGGTGCTTTTGAGCACCTTGTATATTGAAAGGGAATTTTAACTTTATTGAGAATGTCAGAAAAACAAGTTTTATTTCGTAGGAGAAAACTGTAGGTCGCAAATTTTGCGTAATTTCAGTTAAGTAAATCGTTTCAACAAGTATTAGATGAAGAATACATGATTAGTAATTATATTTTGTATATTTTTACGTATATAGCCAAAAATATAACATTATTTTAGAAAATAAGTGTATATTTTAGCTTTTTCAATGGTTTTCAGTTTATTTTTATAGATATTTCGGCATAGGGAATCTTCACAAGAAACTAAAATTTTAATTTCGTAAATTTTCTTCAAAATTCCAAATTAAGAAAGTCAGCCATAATTTCTTCTTGGTGCATCTCTTTGTTTTCGGAAGAAATTATTTGATTGGGTCATCCGCAATCACAGCTGTGGCAGAGATTTTCGGCTTTCTTTGATCTCAGCACCGAAGCCTATCATCCGATAGTTACGTCACAATTCTCTTCCAATTAGGGATCATCTTCTCATTGTTCTTTGTCTTGCATCATCAATAGCTATAGGAGATAGACGTGCAGTGTTCGGCGTCTGTATCAATTTGTTAAAATAATTATTTAAAACTGTGATTTGGTTCTTTTGTCTTGCATCTTCAGCCATTATAGGACACAGACGTACAGTGTGCGTCGTCTGTAGAAAATTGTAAAAGTGACTAGTATTTTAAACCTGTGAATTGTTTTTTTTCGTCTTACATCAGTGTTGCTCGTATGGAATGTGCTAATTGGAAAACTTTTACGTTCTCGAACAGCGAGAAATTGTTGTAGAAGCAGAATAAGACGGTGGCAAAATAATCAGATCTTGAGCTTCGTGTGTTAGCACCAGGGAAGAAGAAGTTGAGTGGCATTCCTTTGTCACATGGAACGACATCGCAGTTATTTGTGGATGTAAATATATTTTTTTGAACCACTAAGGAAATCCCTTGAGGGGATTTAGTAGAAACTATTCATCATAATTTTAAACTCAGTTTGAAAAAATCGACGTGGAATGGATTCATGTAAGTAGGAAACTAGTGCAAACCAAATTTAATTCAGGTAATAATACATAAATATAAATTCTATGAGTGAGAATGGTGCTTCATAATATGTGTATGACTTTTTTTTTTCTTTTCTTAGGTTAAGTTAGTATAGTGTAGCTAGATTAGGATAGGGATTTTAGGTTTAAGTTGTGCCAATATGTTATATGAGTGTTTACCTGTGCTAGGTTGTCCAGTGGGTCCGAGCTTTAAGAGAGGTAGCGAAAAGCGTAAATCCTCTATGCCGGCCGCAATCTCAATGCACAGAGGATTTTGAGCACCAAAAGAATAGAGAAAGAAAGTAAAATGTAGCTAACCACAACCAAATGTAGTGAAGTTTTTTTTTTCAATAGTGTAATGTATTTATATTGTGTTATCTTCATTTGTTTGTGTCGATCTAATGTAAATATTAGACAAGAAAGTTGGGAATATTAATGAATATGAATATTTCAGGAATATCTGTGGAAAAGTAAATAATGTTTAGGCTCTGAAAGTTAGAAAATCGATAATGTTAGTTTGTCAGATGGGTATGTCAGTATGAGCAAGTGTAAAGGTTTCTTTTTATCAAATTTCTTGTTAAATCAACTTACATAAATATTGTCAAATAAAATTTACTAGCCGTGAAAACATCTTTCTTTTCAAGTACAGAATATAATTCTTTTGTAGTTTTAAGAAGTAAAATTTGAGTTACAGTTATATTTGATATTTATGTGAAGCATGATCAAAGCAAAGAGCAGTACACTCATAATAATTTTACTGGGGAAATGAAATAGCTGTGAATCAAGGGAAGAGACTTTTCCTTACTGTGACCGGGGTTGGAAACAACCGAATCTGTAGAAAGTTTCTTATTTTATCAGTTTTAAATCAAAATCTCAGTTTGGATTTTTTTTTAAGTTGCACGACAAAATTCTGTTTTGGGATTTGTAATTTTTTTTATTTTAGATAGGGCTTTTACAGACAACATTAAGATCTTCATTGTGCTCATTGCCAGCTCCACTCGTAGGTCGATGTCCTGTGTCTGTAGTCGTGGTTCACAACTTATTTCCGGATGGGATGTGGATAATGAACTGCAGGCCTGGATACCGGACTGTGAGTTGAGATGGAGGAGACTTTGGAATCTTTACATTTTCGGGCAAGATTTGAGTTCTATTTTCCGTAGATGATTGGCTTGGTGAGTGTATCAGTGACTGTTGATGACGAGCCCATACGGGCCCAGTAGGTTCGGTGTCACTAGTCAGTGATACATTCAGCGTAGCCTGTAGTCTCAAGGAAAGGGAACATCATACAAACACAATAATATCAGCAGCATCATCATTTTATATTCATTTTATTTTTTTTTAAGTTAAAGAAGGAAGACGAAGAAGGAAATTCAGTGCTACACACATCCATTCCCATTTGAAATTTTGAAGTTAAATCCAAGATCGCGGATATAAGGGTGGCCGCTGGAAACGCAATATGGTCTGTGACGTTTTCTCCTTTGAAGGTAACATGACTAGTGACATTTCATTCCTATCTGTTGCATATTTTGGAATTAATTCGACTGTCCTAAGACTTTTGGCTCACCCTGTGCTATGTATACTTCTTTTTTTTATTTTTTCAAGAAGTATTTATTATTGATGAATTGATTTATATAAGTGGATATTATTGCACACCCTTGAACTTTGTAAGGCATTGTGAAGTTCATTTAGTTGTACTGCGACATCTTCAAATTTGAATTTTAACTAGATCAGAATTTTGTACAATCATTGCTCATTTTTGTTCAACCAAGGAAACAATTTTGTACCATTCAAATTAACAAAGGAGGGAAAGAAAGTTCAAAATTTGGGCCACTTCTATCACCTGTTTTACGACATTTTCAAATTCGACTTTTAACTAGTTCAGAGCTCTGTCCAATTTTTGTACATTTTGTACCATCATGAACCTACCGTTCAAATTAACAAAGGAGTACTATTTTAAAATTTGCGCCACTTCGACCACTAAATTCTGAACTAGTTAAAATTCAAATTTGAAGATGTCGCACTACAGGTGATCAAAGTGGCCAAATTTTGATATATCCCTCCTTTGTTAATTTGAATGGTACAAAATTTCTTCCGGGTGGTACAAAAATGTAGGCTACACAATTCTGGGCTAATTAAATTCGAATTTGAAGATGCCGCACTACAAATGATCAAAGTGGCCTAAATTTTAAAATTGTCCTTCTTTATTAATTTGAATGGTACAAATCATTTTCTTGATGGTTCAATAATGTCCCAAAATCAGACAAAATTATGAGCTGGTTAAATTTTGAATTTGAAGATGTACTACAGATGATCGAAGTGGCCAATTTTTGAAATGGCCCTCCGTCGTTTATTTGAATGATACAACTTTTTTCTGGTTGGACAAAAGTGAAGAAAAACGGACAAAAGTGAACTAAAACGGACAAAAATCTGAACTAGTTAAAATTCGAATTTGAATGTGTCGCACTACAGGTGATTGAAGAGGTCCAAATTTTAAAAAGGTCTCCCTCGTTTATTTGAAGGTATTTTTTCCCTCAGTGGTGAAAATGTATAAAAATAGAACAAAATTTTGGACTAGTTAAAATTGAAGTTTTAAAATGTCACACTACGTGTGTTCGTAGTGGCCAACATTTTGAATATGATACAAAACTTTTCTCGGTTGGACAAAAATGGACAGAAATCGGACAAAATTCTGAACTAGTTAAAATTCGAATTTGAAAATGTCGCACTACAGGTGATGGAAGTGACCAAATTTTGAAATGGCCTTCCCTCATTTATTTGGGTGGTTCAATTCTTTTCCTTGGTTGGACAAAAGTGGACAGAAATTGGACAAAAATCTGAGCTAGAAAAGTTCGAATTTGAAGATGTTACACTACAGGTAATCGAAGTGACCAAATTTTGAAATGATCCTTCTCGGTTAATTTCAGTGGTATATTTTTTCGTGGTTGGACAAAACTAGACAAAATTCTGAGCTAGTTTAAATTCGAAATTGAAGATGTCGCTACAGCTGAACGAAGTGGCCAATTTATGAAATTGCCCTCCTTGGTTAATTTGAATGGTAATTTTTTTTTATTGGTTACACAAAACTGGACAAAAATTGGACAAAATTCTGAACTAGTTAAGATTCGAATTTGAAGATGTCCTACAACAGGAATCGAAAAGGCAAATTTTGAAATGGTCCTCTCTCGTTTATTTGAATGGTTCAAAATGTTTACTTGGTTTAGACAAAAATGGTCAAAAATTGGCCCAAATTCTGAGCTAGTTAAAATTCAGATTTGAAGATGTCGCACTACAACCAAATGGTCCGACATTGGTTCCTGGACGGTTCCTGGAATCGTAAACCACAGTGCAGTTTTCTAATATGAACCTGTTTCAAAGAGGTAACCGAAAACGGGGAAAAAGATTTTATTTTTTTCTTGATACTGTGTGTTATAGAAAAAGTAGGCTACTCTTAAAAAAGACTGAGAAATCGTAATTTCGTTTCCAAAATGAAACAAAAGATTCAAAGTTACTTAACCTGAACGAAATCATTACATTTTTTAGATTTTTTTTTTTTTTTTTTTAAGATTTAAGAATATCCTGGAAAAGCTTCAATTGTGTGTCTGTTTTCTAGTCGAATCGAAATATGGTTTGGTTTCTGAAATAAAGCGACAGATTTGTTTAAACCTTTAACCGAACCTAAACCGGTTAACCTGTAGTATCGGTATTTTTTTATCATAATTAAAAATTTCTCAGGGTATATAAGATTATATTTTATTAAATTGTTAAGTTCTCCAGGAAAGAATATAAATTTAATTACTGCCAATTTACGATAAATTATTACAGAGCAACCAATTCAAACCGTCTAGAACTCTTGCAAGTCACTCACGAAGTACTTTTGAGGTTCAAGTTTCTTCTTCCAATAAACTGAATTGTTGTAAGTACAGTAGAAAAAATAACTCAGAGGCGAGTGAAACACTAAGATAAGGGAAGGATGAGCCGCTGTGAAGGGATTGTTGAACGAAAAAGCGTTTTTTTTTCAACAATGAAGCTGAGAAATGCGATAAGTAAATGTTTAAATGTTTTCAGGAATATTAATTTAAGGAATTTCTTCATACACGATGTACTACATGCAGTAGCAAAGATGACTAACTTAATGTCTTAGAGATATCACCATTAACTAGTTATTATAAACAAATTATTACTGTAGCACGTATGCATTATGTTAAACGTGGTAGGCCTAAGCGTGAAATGACGTTGTAAAAAAAAATAAAAAAAAAACTTTAAAAAAATAATAATTATGCGCGGCCAATATATCCCTCCAAACTAATTTCAGAGAAACAAGATTTTTGGATCAAGATTTCCCAATCTACCAATGAGAAAACATACGGGTTCAAAATGTGCATACCTATGTAAACTCTCAATATTTCCAGTAGAAAAATTGACATTTAATTTGGAAGGGAATTTAGCATTACTATTTGGTATTAGATGGATCACCTCCAACTTGGTAACACTATTTCTGCGGTAAATAATTGAGCACATTTTTTTGTTTTGATGCTTTTCTGGGAGCACATTTTTAGCACTATTATTTGGCACTTGTTTGGGGGCCCTCCGTTTGGTGGGCGAGGCTAACTTCACGCTGACCCCCAACCTGGCAACCCTGATTTGCGGTAAATAATTGAGCACATTTTTTGTTTTGAGGCTTTTCTGGGAGCACATTTTTAGCACTATTATTTGGCACTAGTTTGGGAGCACTCCGTTGGGTGGGCGGGGCTAGCGTGAAGCTAGCCCCACCCAAATTACTCTTCTAATTTCTTGGTAATTTGAAGAGCACATTTTTTAAAATTTTGCATTTTGGGAAGCACATTTTTTGGTATAATTTTTAAAAAATGTGCTCAATTGGGATGGGCCAGCTTCACGCACGTCATCTATGTTTAAATTAAGCGGAAAGTGAAGACGTTGACGGGCTAGCTTCAGGGACTATATGTCAGATCGTAATTCAATTTTCACGAAATCTTGGAGAAAGCATATCCTTTCAAAAAAATAAAATTATGTAAAGAAAATTTGAGTCCTTTCTCAAAGTTATACGTGATCCATGAATAACGACAGCTGTCGGTGAGCCTCACACTCCAGATTCGGAGACAGTTGTTAGATTTCTAAGAAGTTTATGCATGACCACCGAGGAAAAGCTCTCTTCTAAACAAAACATATCTTATCAAAATACGGTAGGTGCTTATGTCAAGGTTATGCGAGAAAATAGGGATATTAACGTGTTAATTACACTTTTAACACTACAGCCGTTTAAATGTTTTTTTTTTTTTTTTTTTTTAATCTAGCTCTGAAGGCTATCACTACATTCTATGAAATTTATACGGTTTCACCGCAAAGATATGGTCATAAAAATGTCAAAAGTGAATAATTTACTTCGAGGTCAAGAGTGAATATGTACACAACACACACACATACTAATACAAATGCCTGTTCTTCAAACATGGAGAACCTTTTCCCAACCCCGAAAACTATCAACTCAACATAAATCTCAGTCATTTCAAACATATTATTCTTCACCTCCTTCCCCAATCCTCTGCTGATGGGGGTGGAGTTTCATTTAAACGGCACTGGGTGCGTCACTATTCATTTCAGCTACCCTAGAAATTATGAACTACACACTCATTTCAGTCGTTTTGCATTATTTTTATGTCGCTTCTTGCAACTCCTACCACTTCAGGGTGTCTTACTCCTACAATATTCTTTTTCCTGATTGAATGTCTTACGTCTACCAAGTTTTATTAAAATTGTTTCAGATGTTCCAGAGTTACGCAGGAATATATAGCATGTTCCAAAATGGTCTTTCCAACTTTGATAACATACAGGTCAGAAATGGGGACACACCTTAAGAATTACTAGCCGTACTCCCATGCGCAATAAAAATTGCGCGTATACTGTAACTCACGATTTTTCGCATTTATTCCATTTTCCTTACGTTTATGGGTAAAATTCAGTTATTAGTATGTAGAGATAATAGAAAGCAATCCATCTATGGAGATATTTCCAAAAAATATAATAAAATAATAAAAATATAAGCAAAAAACAAAATTATGCTCGGTTTTGTGTATACTGGCAATTATGATTTCTACGGATTTTTCAGAAGCAGAGCACGATTGCGGAGGGAATTCAGTAGGGAAGTCGAGGAGTTGGATCAAGGAACAGGATAGTGGAGTAAGATGTTGCATTTATTGGTTAACACCTAGTGTGTAGATTGTCTGCCAAATATAAATTAGTTTTTGTAACCATGATGTCGTACGGAAATATAGAAACAAAGAGGAAATCTCCTGTCTTGAGGTTGGAAGTGACATGCGCTATGGATATTAGCATTTATTTGTTAAGAAAAAGAGACCAAGCAAAACGTAGTTTCCGTGGTTAGGTGGGTAGTGTGGTGGATTAGTAATTCTTACACTATTTTGACACTAGATCGAATCCCACCCCAGCCTTTTTTTACAAATTATAATTTTCATGTTAATAAGAATCGAAGCAATATAATAAGGACATAACTTATTGATATTTTGCTGTAATGACGTATTTATCCAGCATTAGAGTACTATTGGTAATGGCTATTGTTTTCAGTAGTAGAAAATGGATCGATCTGGGCCAACCTGGAACAGACCTGGAACAGGATAGAACAACTCAGGAGCCCCTGGGAAATCGAGCACCTTACACCGTGAACCCACGGTCTTTTACGACCTCAATTTTAGGGGTGTATTTGTTCCCTTTTATGAGCACTTTTTAGGGGGTGTACTCGTTCTCTTTTATGAGCACATTTTAAGGGGTGAACTCGTTCCCTTTTATGAGCATATTTTCCAACCCCTATTTTAACATAGCAGAAATTACGAACACATAGAAGAGCAGATAACACATAAGAGTACGTAACATAACAAGGGTGTATTCATTCCCTTTTATGAGCATATTTTCCAACCCCTATTTTAAGATAACAGAAATTACATAAGATTACGAACACATAGAAGAGCAGATAACACATAAGAATACGTAATATAGCAAGGGTGGACTCGTTTCCTTTTATGAGCATATTTTTCAACCCCTATTTTAACATAGCAGAACTAGTAAAAGAGTATGGCTTATTTTCCACCCCTAATTGAAATTACATAGCAGAGCAGATAATACATAAGATTCGTTTCCTTTTATGAGCACATTTTTAGGGGTGAACTCGTTCCCTTTTATGAGCATATTTTTCAACCCCTATTTTAACATAGCAGAACTAGTAAAAGAGTATGTCTTATTTTTCAACCTTAATTGAAGATAGCAGAGAATAAATAATATTCAACCCTTATTGGAACATAGCAGATAATACATAGAGCAAGGGTGAACTCATTCCCTTTTATTAGCATATTTTTCATTCCCTATTTTTTAGCATATTTTGAACATAATGAACATAGCAGAGAATAGGGGTGTATTCGTTTTGAACTTCGTTACCTTTTACGAGCATATTTTAGGGGTGTACTCGTTTTAATGTAACATAGCAGTGGGCCTATTTTTCCACCCTTATTTGAGCATAGTCCATTTTTAGGGTGAACTCGTTCTCTTTTATGACCTCCATTTTAAGGATGAACTCGTTTCCTTTTATGAGCATATTTTTTAACCCCTATTTTAACTAAGACAATAATGAGGGTGTATTCGTTTCCTTTCCCAACCCTTAATTGAACATAGCGCATCAGACAGAGACTGCGAACACACAGCAGATACATAAGACTCATTCCACTCCTATTTGAACATAGCAGAGATTATTTTCTTTTACGGGAGTAGCAACACCCCAACCCTCCTCCTTTCTCATCCAGGGCTTGGGACCGGCAATGGCGGAGTTTAAAAAAATAACATCATCATACTCTCAAATGAATAAAGCATATCATTAGCATCAATAGTGGTAAGTGAGAATTTGTTTAAAAAATCGTGCAGTGAATAACCAGATGCACGACATGCTAGATATAGAAAACAGTAATGTCCACAAAATTGAGATAAATCACCGTTTTAAAAACCTTATATGATGTTGTATATAGGGAGGTATACCATAGCTATCGAAATACTCTCCCACACACATATTAGATATATAAACAGCAACCCAATGTTCACCAGGCTTATCACTAGAATCAGTATTTATAATTATGGCGGCTGGAAATGTATGAATAAACAAAGGTAACTCATCAGCAGCATATAAACCAATAAAATGATCTTTAGGCAAATTTTGTTGTAATGTTTCATAAAGTTCAATTGTATTTAACATTTTTTTAAATTAATATATATTTTTCTCTGGAAATCAATTTCTAATTCTGAATAGAATTCACCATAAATAATTGCTGTTACAGGAGATGGCAGTGCTTCTTTAAAATGAACCTCTAAACGTACACTTCCTTGCCGTTGTGGACTAGTATGAAATGCAGCACTTACGCTTGAATCAGGAGTTAAATCAAACACCAGTAGAGTATAACCATTAGGATATTCAGCACGTGAAATATCATTACCTTGATTAAAATAATAAATACCTCAACCTGTAAATAACGTAGAATATGCTTGTACATATAGATTATTATCAAAATCCGGTTGTAATGGTTTGAATGGGACTGGAGTTCCATCAACATACACTGTAAAAAACGTCATACTAAAATGTTGAAAATTGAATGGATTTGTTTGATAAGTACCATTGAAAGCAGTATTAGTAACAAAACCAATAATAATACGTTTAGGCACCATGCCTGAAAACAGATCTGGAAGTGTACTATCCATAATTCCTTGTGGTAGATCTTCTGTCTTCACCTGCACTTTTGTTATAGGATATTTTATTCTAAATTTACGATTTTGTAATACTTTATTTTGTGCTATTTTAACTGCTGGTGATACATCAACCTTTTTTCACAAGCAATGTTGCATCTGTAATTACAACTTTTCCATCAGCATCTGCGTCACCCATTAGACAAAATGTAGGTTTAGCTGGAATTAGTTTAATACGCAATTGTACACCATTCAGTAAAAATTTCTCCTGATTGAAAATATCAGCATGAATATAACCCAATAATTCAAATGACTGACTTAAAGCAGTGAGAAGAAAACGTTCTTTAAATTCTACATTACTATCGGCCACACTGTCCATATGCCCTGCAGTATCTTTAAACCACATTGATGTTTGAAGATGCGTTGTTTTAGCTTCAGCATTATAATTTAGTAGTTTTTCAATATACGATCGATATGGATATGTATGTGAAAAGTAGGAAATAAGTTGATTATTTAAATATAATTGCACTTCACTGAACATTGCATTGAGAAAATCATTTACAGGGCCGATTTTCTTATCGGCAGAAGTTAAATTAGAACCATCTGATTTAGTAATTTTACCTTTAATATAAAACATTGTGTGCGGTAAGTCAATATAGTCATCCCCATGGGCGGGGACAACAAATTCTATTGGTGCATTATCAGCTATTGAAGCCACAGGCTTATATGGAACTATTTTATTACCTATAATACTGGTTTGAGTGGGTAAACCAGCAAATAAATCTAATTCTGATTTCATACACTCACACTGCATTTTTCTTACTATTAATATTCACACATGGTAAAATTTACAATACCGTATTACGTCTACGAAAATGTAATTTTACACATACACTGCCATATTGGAAAGGAAGTGGATTACCTGTACTGTCTCTTAAATCAATAATAATTTGATCAAATTGTTTACGTTGCACTGGCACATAATGAGGATTATCAAAAATATGTACATTATTAATACCATGCTCTGTAATATTTGTATTTATAATACGTAACAATGGAGCTATGGTGTCACCTACCATTTGTGGTTCTACAATATCACTGTAAATATACATAAGTGTAGGTAGCGCTTTTTGTAAATCAGGTGGATAACGAGCATGATGAACAACTGCTATATCTTCCTGTTGAATATGATCAAAACCTAGTATTCTGGCTAGTTCAGGAGATAGGCGTACTTCTATATGCTTCTCTTGATCTTTTATTACTCTATTAAGCTCAATTCGTTTTACAGATGCTTTGACTTTTAATTGTAAATTTAATATATCACTTTTATGATTAATTTGAGATAGAATATCATCAACATGATAATAGTGGCCTGGTAAGATTTGAGTTATGTTCCAGTTTTTTGTATTCATGATACGGTAATAAATATTATTTGTATATTTGGAAACATTCTGAAATGAACTTGTATAATGTACTTCAACAACAGCTGTTTCCCACACTCCCTTCTCCAGTACAATAGGATGATATAATTTAGTTGTATAACAAACAAGAGTATTTTGAAGAAAATGTTTCATAGAACTATTGCTAGGAAGTGTGAGATAAAAACTATCACTTTGCACCATAATCAATCAAAAATATCTTTGGATCTTTTTATCCGCTTCACACCACCACTAAAATGAACTTTCTTTCTTTTTCTTCTAGATCCTTCCAACACCTGATTTAATTTATTTTGAGCTTTATTTTTTAAATTTGTTTTAGCTTCTTGCCACCGATTTTGCAAAGACTCTTCAATAGGTCTATTATTATCTAGTACATCTCCTGCTACATTAATTCCTGTACGTATCAACTCTTTACCAACAGTTTTTGCACCTTCTTTTAATAAAGGAAATACAGTACGAAATAAACCTCCTAGTAAACTACCAATGCCATAACCTTCTTGATATGCTGTACCTTTATACACGTTATAATCACCTCCTGCTTGATGTGTGTAATAATTAAAGTACGGCTCATTCATCTTTCTTTCTTTCTATATACTTAAAAATATCAATAGATTACAATAGAATATTAGTATTATTGCTTATAAGTACACCATTTGCGTTTACGGGGTGGAGGACCATCCTCTTCGTCTTCTGTTAGTTTTCTAATGTAATCTATTCGTTGAGGATTACCAATGTACTCTAAGGGTATATTGGCTTTTGCTAATAGTGTAGCAAAAGGTTTCCAGCCGGCAACTGAAATATTTTTCTTACGACATCTAACAAAATCGGATATCAAATCCACTATATTTGCACCTGGAATTAATTTATTATTAATATTCACATTTCCATTATCATCCCATTGAATATTTGATTTTGTTTCAATTTACGTAATAAAGGTCTTGCTTTACGTTTACAAATTTCAGGGAGAGTAGATATTATTTCATCATCATCATCCTCATCTTCTTCTTCCTCCGTAGTAGTAGTAGTAGTAGTTGCTGTTGGTGTAACTGCTGTCGGTTTTTGAATTATATTTAAATATTTTTGTAAGACTTCTCTATATCTTGTCCATTTTTCTTCTGCATTTAAACTTTTATTATTTAAAATTTCTTTCATTTCATCATCAAGATTAGATATCGTTTGATAATGATGTAATTTTTCTGGTGAGATTAAAATACATTTTTGTGCGTTTTGCATAATTATTTAATTAAACTAGATAGTATACCCCCTAAAATAGGTGCAAGCAATGCAGTAAGAAAACCACCTTTTTGTATAATTATTCGTTTTTACTTTTGTTTTAATGACGGACCTTTTTTCACCAAATATCTGTTCCTTTTTATATTTTTTAGCTTATTTATCTCTGTTTTATTTAATGGAACATTTCCTTGTAATACGTTATAGGAACATTCACAAATAGAGCGAATTAAATCAGGATCTGCATTTTGTAAAATTACCTTACGTGCTTTCGGTTTTGACTTTGCTAAAAGTTTTAACAAATGTCCATTTTCCTTACTAATCATTTTTTTACGGCTGTTAAAGCACAAATAGTTGTTAGAATATAAACCATATTGCAATTATTTTTTACAGGTACATAAACATAATTAAAAGAATCTGTTGGAAAGATATTTGTTCGAACTCGCTGCTCATCAGGAGTATTTTGTTTTAAATCAAAAAGTAAATAACCATGTGCAATTCGAGTTGCATCTTGATATGCTTCTTGAATAAATTTTGTATTACCTGGATACAATTGTCGTGCCAGATAATTAATTTGAACTTGGTCTCTAGGATTTTTAAAACAAACAATATAATGACAATTTAACGAAATATCCCGCATTCCTTTTTGTTGATGAAAAATATTCTGTTATAAATATTACACATATATTTCTATGATGGCTACCCTTAGTAAAAATATCTACAATCCGATGGTCACACTCACGCATTAAATCATCAATAATGACAAGATGTGGTCCCTCGTGTGCTTGAAATTCATTATTTTGAGGTAAACCTTCTTTAAACGTGCAGCTTGAAAGAGTATCATACAACGGCTGCCATTCACCATAACACCATACAATATTTTTAAAAAACTTACTAAAATGGTCAAGAAATGTTTTAACAAAATGATTTTCCACAGCCTGTAGGACCTGCTACCATACATGTAAAATGAATTTTCCATTCCATCTCTATTACAGATATATCGGGAGCTAGAAAGGTGCAGGTTGCTGCATAATGTTCACACATCGTAAAGTTTTGTTCTATACTAACATTTCCAACAACGTTATTTTTTTTACTTTGCAGGTAAGACATTGACTAAAGTGGCTGCCCACGGGAGGCGGCACAGTCTGTGGAATGGTGGATTGAGAACAAATCTGCTACCCAGGTCCAGCAGACCTTCAGGATGCATTAGAGACGCAAATCCCCATCACGTCCGGTCATTCGGCAGTGGTACATGAGGTTCAAGGAAACCGGAAATTTCGTGTAGAGGACGAGTTGCAGGAACTCCGAGCTCGTATCGGCGCAACACTCACACTTTACAAAGGAGATACTATGCTGGACATGGGCGGAACTACAATATGACTTAGATATTCTGCATGCTACAGAAGGTACCAAATTTCACAATAGTAAATCCCTACGTTAAGCGGGTTTGCATATCCAGGCTCCTAACTATGAAAATATTTACGATCACTCCTACCCCAATCATTTCACAGATTCAACCTGTTGCATATAAGTTATTAGGACGTAAAATTGAGTGTAGTTTATACGAAAAAGACCTTTATGTATTGCAAGACCTATAACGCCCAAATATTCACCACAAACTTATAGTGGTATAAACAAAACAAACAAAAAAAAGTGTGGAGCAGGAAACTACTTTACACAAAATTCTAAAGAAGCTTAGTGAAGACGTACGAACTGGTCGAGCGGTTTGGGTCAATAGTTTATCATAAGTTTATGTGTTCAAACCCTGTAGGAAGTATTGGTTTCGTTTTTTTTTTTCCTTAAAAGTGCGTTCCTATTTTCATCAGAGGACTGAAAACATTTCTTTGAATAAATCTTTGGCAACTACCTTTCTCTCAAATTCGATTAGAAGGGAACATTATATGAATTGCAAATCTAAAATCCAAAACTGAAAACAAAATATTAAGTATGTTCAATATTTCATTATTATCCTTTGATTTGTAATGAAAAACTAATTATAAGCATTGATGATTTCAGAAGATTTTCTCCGGGTAATGGTCAATATATGAATGAGAGGAAATTGATAGAACATTATTAGTCCACTTTGAGCATGATCGAAGATATGGCCACGAATTTATGTCGACAGGGCCTCAAACTCTCCCACAGGTCATAGCCTGAAATCATCACTGTTTCAAAGGTTTCCTTAACAAATACCTAGGTAGAATATTACATTTATTTCTCGTTCTACGTTTTGAAATAATAAAATCATAATTTTAAAGACAATTATAATACGATAAGCATAAAGGTTTATAGAACTAATGAAGTAAATAGTATTGTGTAAGTTATCGGTTTCTAATCGGATTAAAACTAGAATATTCGTTTGCATCGCACTTGAAGGACTTGTAATAAATTTCACCGAATATTGAAATTCAGGTGTTAGTTACTTCCTAAGCAGAAAATGGAGCTACTATCTTATATGACTTATCAGGTATAAAAAAAAATAATAAGGACATTGCGGAGTTGCGTTGTATTAAACGTGGGCAGACCTTGATGAACTTGTAATAAAATGCCCTGGATATTAAAATCTAGCTTTTGACTACAATTACAAATAGGCCAAATAACTCGGTACAAAGTAGAGCTACTAATGTCGTATAGCAGTTATCAGATATCAGAATAAAATAGGGATGTTGAAAGTTTAATGTGTGAAGCATGGGCGACAGTAAGCCTAATTTTGGACCTGGAAATTTTCGAACCAAATTTTTCTTATAAGCCTGACAATTCATTAACTGCATTAAAATAATTTCATGATAAGGCATGAGTACTTACATAATAGAATTTTCTTGCTAACAGGACTGGTGATTTTTTTTTTTTTTTAATTTTACGAAATCATCATACTCAGATAGGCTTTGCTTCTTAATGCTGCCGTCGTGCTTGCAAACACTCAAACAAGTTTCTTTCGCATTTACTAACACTAAGCTTTTTTTTGTTTTGTTTTGTTTTGTTTTGTTCACAAGTTGTTTTGATCTTAGTAAATAAGAATGAGATTCATTTAATGAGTATTGGTCTGCAAGTGTGATGACAGCCTTAAGACTTGAAGTCTGCAACACTCTTAATATTTTCTTCTGGTGTCTGATAACTCCTATATGACGTTAGTCATATAGCCTATTTTCTATTGAGGAACTAGGCCTACTAGTAGTCAAAGCCCAGATTTAAATATCTGGAGCATTTTATTTCAAGTTCCTCAAAGTCCGCCCACGTTTAATACATTAAACCCTGCAACATCTTTATTTTATTTTTATATCTGACAACTGATATATAGCATTAATAGCTCTATTTTCTACTGAATTAGACCTACTGCTAGTCAAAGTCTAGATTTTAATACCTCTTTATACCCATCATATACCCGCGAGCCCAATTGAGGCAAGTGAGCGTGGGCCCGGGTGAGCGCAAGCCTAGTTGGGAGAAGTGATCGCGAGCGCGAGTGAGTGCGAGCCCAGTTGGGAGAAATAATCGCGAGTTCTAGTGATCGCAAGTCCAGTTGAGACAAGTGAGCGCGAGCCCGGCTAAGTGCAAGCCCAGTGGACAGAAGTGAACGCGAGCCCGAGTGAGTGCGAGCCCAGTTGGGAGAAGTGATCGCGAGCGCGAGTGAGTGCGAGACCAGTCGAGAGACATGAGCGCGAGCCCGAGTGAGTGCGAGCTCAGTCGAGAGAGATGAGCGCGAGCGCGAGTGAGCGCGAGCACAGTTGGGAGAAGTGATCGCGAGTCCAGTTGAGACTGGTGAGCGCGAGTCCAGTTGAGACTGGTGAGCGCGAGCGCGAGTGAGTGCGAGCCAAGTCCAGAGAGATGAGCGCGAGCCCGAGTGAGTGCGAGCTCAGTTGAGAGAAGTGAGCGCGAGCCCAGCTGAGACAGGTGAGTGCGAGCCCGAGCGAGCCCAGTGGAAAATGGCCACCTTTGGCTACAGCTACAACTACGTAACAAAAAATAACAAATGTGAAACATGTTCTGAATTATTTTTAATTTCTTACGCTTTTATTAAACATATTACAATAGTAAAAGAGGATTGTTCATGAAATAGTATATTTGCTCTTGATTTTTAACTTTTTTCATACGGAAAAAATTAAAGTATTATTCAAGTTTTAAACTTTGCACTCTGCAAATATGTTGCCCTCTAGGCAATGGGACTAATGTGGAGTAATGGGAAATGCGGCACTGAAAATTAAGATTCGATTCTAATATCGGTTGATGTCGATATTTTTATGTCGCTACGTAACCACACTGGGTGCTAATGGGAGCTTAATTGGACTTGAATTGAAAGTAGAACTATTCATCTAAGCGACCACGAAACTATGGATTCGATACTAACGTTGACTCGTTTCTTGCATTTTTGATATGTATCCCGACAGTACTCTTTTCCAGACTGTAAGAAATATAGTTAAAATTGCTCTAGATATATTAGAATTATGTTGAAACACACACATACATCCATTTTTATATTCTGTATAAATAGAGAGTGAGCGAGCGAGCGAGCGAGAGCGACTCAAGGCATCACCACTTCCACATATATGCAAAAGCATATATCAGGAATTGACATAGGCGAAACTAGCGGGTGTCCAGGGGGTGCCGGCACACCCCCTAGAAGCAAAGCTGGCTCTCCCCAGAATTTTTATACTGGATGAAACTAATGTTATTAATTTACCTCAATTTACGCATAACAATTTTAATGATGCTTGTATTCGACATGTTCAATAGTCTATATTCGTCCGCCTATGGACTTTTTTTTTTTAAAATATGGGTCTATCAAGGTTACTAGAAGGAAAGGTTGGGCTATTCGCACAGACGCTTCGCTCCTCGTTTTGCGTGACGTCACCAGCGAGGAGCAGCAAGTAGGTATAGAGGTGTACGAAGCAGCCAGAATGTCTTTTTTCTTTCTTTATGCATAACATTTTCGCTGTCACAACATTCTCCTACACACAAATTACAAATAAATAAATAATAAATAAACCAGCAATAAATAGAACATCATCTTAACGCAATTTATATTATGGAAAATTAACGATGTACCTGTGTTGCATGACCATTTAATTATTTTTTGATTAGATTGATAATTGTTGAATTAGAATCACATTTTAAATGTATTTATATCTGAAATGTTGCTGTGAATGTATTTAAGCAAAGTTGCAGATAAATATGTGTTTTACCAGGGCAATCTCTGAAATTTCCGGTGCCTGGAGTTAAAATAATTGCGGAACCAATGATAAGGAAAGTTCGACACCCGGCATAAATGGATTACTTTGTGATTACTGATAAGAAAATCTCAATAAATACTTAAAACAATGGATAATAATAATAATAATAATAATAATAATAATAATAATAATAATAATAATAATAATGAAAAGAAGAAGATCGTTGATGCATTCAGTTGCGGAAGCCCTTTGAAGCCTAGCAATTTATTTTGTTCAATATACGCCACGCAGGCTTAAAGTTTAAAATTGCCAATTCATATCTTCTCCACATGATTATTAGAACGGAGTTCATCCGTGTTAAACGTCATGTCGACTATCCATCACAGATTATATTTTATGTAACCATTGTTGACCTATGATTGCACTTCGTGACATTAATAGTACACAGTCCGGAAAAATGTATTTGGTTTATATCTAAATATTTGTATGCTAACTAGTGTTACGAGTCGAGACGAGACGAGAAATTAGGTTTTCTCGTCTTCTAGAATCGATTTTCGAAAAAAGCTCTTTTATTCTCGCCTCGAAGTTTCTCTAGCCTCTTGTGTAAATGTATGTACAAAATTTGTCCTCGGGAGACCCGGGTTCGATTCCCGGCGGGAGCTCATGTGGTTCGGATTCTACGTTAATCAGTAGGTCCACGTCTCATATAGCCTCGCTGCTGAAAAGGGACGTTAAACTCAAAATCAACTCAAAATTTGTCCTGACCTCTTAAAGTCACGAGAGATCCACGAAGGATGATATATAACAACAGTTAAACCATATTTATTATTGTAGTATATTGTGTAATGACTTGTGTATCTTTGAATGCTCTTCATTGTGTTCTTACAATCACTTTATCAATTTATAGTTTTTTTTGTTTTTTTTTTTAACGATGAACCATGCAACACTAAACCGGTGTTTAAGGTTTAATACTTGGGTGAATTCGTGTTGCCAATGAGACTCATGAAGTTTCTCAACTTGCCTCAAAAACGAGTCGAGAACTCCCATATTTTTAAATTTAAACGAATTTAAAAGATTGTTCTCGTCTCGAATTGCAGACGAAACGAGAAATTTCTCGCCTCGATCTCGTCTCGTGGACAACACTAATCTCAACAATGAATTAGAAATAGTTAACCTGCTAGTTTTCCTCAACGGTCAAACTCTTCCATTTTGTGGTGCAAGGCGTGGGGCAATCGCCCCATCTGTTCTACCCACACGACGTCCCGGAGTTTTACTCTGATTTCTAACTCAAATAAACATTTAGAGGACCAATAAGCAGAAAAAATATCAAAAAATAATTTTAAATTATGAACTTCATGCATATATAGAAATTTATGAAAAAGAATAAGGAAAATAAACTTACTTTATTTTACTTTGAAATCGGGAAATTGGCTCCCCTAGAAAATTTTCTTCGGGTGCCTATGATCCTGACTGAGGACCTTTGTCTTTTCTTCACTATTTTGGCATGGAGGGACTAAAACTATCAGTTAAGTATGAATAGTGCAAATCAAAGGCGTACACATGCATAAAGAAATCGATTGATTGTACAATTGATAATAATTTAGAACAACTTTTAACTCGAAAAGAAACCGATGAAATATAAGCGTCATTGTTAATATTAAACAAACTGAAAATAGTTTGAAAAATGTATCGGTAAATATTGGTGTTTATTTCCCAATGCCGATACCGATACTGCCAAAAGTGGCTGATATTACCGATACTGATAAATCGGTACATCCCTAATTCTATAATGTGGAACACTTGGAGATGAAAGACAAGTGCACGTAAAAACATATATGTACACACGTACTCAAGTTCACACTGTCTTGCAATATTGCATGTCTGTACAGTCAATCCCACGTAAAGAAATCTTCCAAGATATAGACAGACCTTTTCTCTATTAAATAATATTCGTCCACGTACACCATTAGAAAAGAAAGCAACACAATTTAACATAGCAAAAACCCAAAATAAATAAAGAATTGTTTGTGGTCTTACTAGCAAATCTTCGCGCGCCAAGCAGACGACAAGCTCTAAGTTCCTCGCTGGTGACGTCACTGTGAGAAGAGCGTGAAAGTAGAGGTTCGGGACATAGGTTAAGAGCACCCCCTGGGGTCTATGGTCTGGTGCTTGAATGTAATAAAATACCTGGACCAATGTGATAGTGGGCAGTATAGCGACCTCTCGACTTGCGCTGTATGCGATTTTTTTTATTTGATAGCTTCATTAATGTAAATTATTTCTGTATTTCAAGTAATTCACTTATTGATGTAATAATTTCTTCTTGTTTATATATGTGTGATAAATCAGTCTTATTGTTATTATTTTATTTATAGCATACTGTAGTAATGTTTGGACAGTTACGATTCTCAGAGCAAATTATTAAGATATACTAAAAAAACAGAAAGGAAAGAAAAAAAGAAGCCGAACTCTTGAACTGCTAAGCTGAAGCAATTACGCATATAAAACCCATTCAAAAGTCACTATTCAATATCGTTTGTTGCTTTTACTCCTCCTCCTTCTTAGTATTAGTATTAGTATTATTTATGAACTGAAGTTTGTAGTTACATTCTTAAGGTATAAACTGTAATCAGGTGCGCACCCAGAAATTTTTGTTCAAAGTGTCAAAAGTTGGGAGGGGTACAATATTGCAAGACACACACACGGCGTTATTCTGCATCCGAGTAAACGATAAATAATTTCCAAGTAGAGGAAGTTGTGCCCCACATGAACAATTTTTATATTTTGCTTTCGAAAAGGGAGTGTATTTGTGCTATGCTAAAGAAAAAAATATGTTCCTGATAACCTGATATTTTAGTTTCATGCTGTAAAAGTTACATGCGTATTGCAGCAATAACAAGCAGTGCTCGTACTTTGAGGATATTTCCCTAATCTAGAGAAATTTCATAGGTAAATTTAGCAGAAAGAGAAAATGGGAATTTTTCGATATAACGTGGAAAACCAGGGAAATTCTTGCGCTTACTGATTAGCCAATATAAATATTTAAATTTTTCTTTGTTCTTCGGAAATAAACCAATAATAATTTCACTGTTAAATCAAGTATAGTTTTATTAAGGAAGCAACAGACAAAACACAATCATTAAAAAAAAAATTTTTTTTGAGGGTTCGGGCCCGGTGGACCTCTTCGTGGGTGTCCCCTGGCTGTAATGATATTTTTCTGTTTCTACCGTACATCATCGGCATCATTATATCAGAAGTATTCTGCCATTACCAGCGGGTCACTTACCGCGGCTGAGAAACTGCCATGCTCCACGATCTTCTATTAACCTTTCCATCTTCACATACGATTTTTCTGTTTTGATATCGCCAATAACCTAATTCTGTTTCTATAGTCTAATCCGTCCCCTCCCTCTTTTTCCTGCCACCACACCCTCTAGCACATCCCTCATGATACAGTTCCTTCTTAACCAATATCCCAACCAATTTCTCTTTCTTTTCTTAATAATATTTTTCTCCTTCCATTTACAACCCTCTCATTCGTTTTCCTCTCGACCCAGCTATTTCTCTCCATTCTTCTCCACGCACATATTTCGAAATCCTTCAATTCTTTCTAATCATTTTTGCATAATGTCCATGATTCTGCCTATAAATACAGTAAAATACAGTACACGAAGCCTTTTATGAGTTTTTTCAACTCTATTCAAGGTCCTACAAAATAGTATTTTGTTCATCCTAAAGGCTTCTTTCGCCATTTCTATCCTTGCTTTTATTTCACGTTCGCATATCATATCATCACTAATAATACTACTCAGATATCGAAAACTAGTCATTTGTTCTTTTCTCCCGCTCCTACTTCTATATTTGACACCGATCGCTTCGTTTCAATCACCATGGATGTTGTTTTTCTAACATTTATTTTCATCCCATATTCTTCAGAAGCCTTTCTCAAGTTTTCTACATCTTATTAATTTTCTTTTTAGATTCTGCAACAACAACTATATCAACCCCAAACCGTATACATCGCATCATTTCATCTCCTACCGAAATTCCATCTTCATTAAGTAGACTCGTTTTCGCTATCTATTCTATATAGCTATTAAATAATGTCGGCGAAATACATAATCTCTGTTGAACTCACCTTCCAATTACACTGTGCGTGTACTGTGCATGCACCAGCGAATTTCCATGAAAGATCATGAATAATTCTGATAATTTATATAGTAACGTGTGGTCAAAAAAAAACAGACAAAGTTTAATGGGTGGCAACACTGGTATATGGAACAGGGTGGTGGACGTAGCCACGCCTACGTGTACAGTGATATCTTGACAAGTAAACAGGAAAGACTCAGAAGGAAACAGACACGTGCAGAGCCATGGCTGCGTCGGAACAAGAGGAAAGGCGGAAAAAGGTTGAATTGTTCCTTGAACTGCACTCTGATGTTCCAGTTGCGGAAGTGGTGAAGAAGTTCCTAGGGCTTGGATATGCCAGGTCGTGGGTTTATAAAACAATAGGAAGAGTCAAGAGTGGACAAGGGTCAAAAAGGAATGCGGGAAGTGGATGCCCAAGGATTATTTTGTATAAAAACCAAAGGCGTTCCCTTGCACGCAGAATGTCATCAAGGCCTGGTGTATCGTACAGGTGGATGAGACGGAAGTATGGTCATCACCATGCAACGATGAAAAAAGTAGTGCAGAGCATGGGGTACATACAAAGGAAGCAGCGAAATGCCCCCAAAGTCAACGAGGGCCAAGCAAAGAGACAACGACAAAGGCTCGCCACTTTTTTCAAAGGAACCAGAGAACGTCCATTTGCACTTGATGTCATCGTCGATGATGAGAGTTACTATCCGTTCAAATGCAACAGGCCGTTGAAGTACTTCACGAAGAACGGAAAGGATACAAATCCGGACATCAAATATAACAGGAAGGCAAACTGTGACCCAAAACTGATGGCATGGCTCGCTGCTGGACCCAAAGGGGCTTCGGAGCCATTTTTCATGACCTCTGGGGGTGCCATCAACGCGAATACATACATAACGGAGTGTATCGAGGCCCGACTGGTACCATACATACAGGAACATTACCCAAATAATGCGGGATACGTGTTTTGGCCTGATTTGGCATCAGTTCATTATGCGAGGGCAACTGTCGCAAAACTTGACGAGTTGGGAATTCGGTACGTTCGCAAAGAAGACAACCCCCCAAATGTCCCTTTTGAGGAATTCTGGGCAACTCACAAGGCTTTGGTCTACGCCAATGAATGGGAAGCAAATTCCAAGGAAATCCTGATGAAGAGGTGGAAGAAAACCTTCTCCGAACTTCCTTCCCAGTATTGGCAAAACTCTTTCTCAGGCATACATAGGAATGTGCGCTCAGCTGCTAAACATGGACCAGATAGTGCAATCCATTGATGTCTATGTCTGCAGTACATGTCCAGCATTTACATGCTTTCACTGACACATTATTGTAAGTGTATAATAAAGAGTTACTTGCTGAAACCTTTGTCTTTTTTTTTTTTTTTTTGACCACACGTTATTTATGGACGAATACGTAATAGAACCTATATGAATAACATATATCGTTCCTCAAAGTACCGAATACGGTAAACATAAAAACATCAATAGACATATTACATCAGGGCGAAATAGGCATAAATTTCAGACACTTCAGAACAGATTTCATTCGTTCTTACTGCTGGTCTAGTGACTAGCACGTGGGCCTTTGGTGTACAGGGTCCCCGGTTCGATTCCCGGTGGGGGAATTTTAATTGACCTATATGTTTTTGCATTTGTGTTCCTATCGTTCAAGCTTAAAAGAAATGATTGTAAAACGTGTATAACCGAGTAGAAAATAAAGACAACTTACTCAGATACGTTCAGTGAATCAGTTAAGTTAAAGACAAGAAACAAAGTGTCTAAGGCATTTGTAACTTGAAAGGAACTCTTAAAGGTTAGTTCCAGTCCCACCAAAGAAAACATTTTTCTTTTACCTGTTCTCGAAGTTTCTCTTTGTATTTCTATCGGATTCGAATAAATAGAACTTCGAATAGAGACCACGTTGAATGCATTTATTAAGTAAGCCTGAAATTCTTATAAGACATGGCTATGCTTTTATTATTATTATTATTATTATTATTATTATTATTATTATTATTATTATTATTATTATTATTATTTAAAATACGAAGTTTCAAATCAGGCGATGCAGTATTTACGTAAACTAAATGATAATTTATTTGATAATATTCACTAGCCTACTATACATTTGCGAGGTTTTGCTTTGGGAAATGAAGTGTATATGACATTGAATAGCAAAAATATTACAATAAAAATATATTATTAAAAATATTGATTAAGTAATTGGAATTAAACATGCTTTCCAGTAAGAATTATATAGATAGAGGATTTACTTTAAAGTGCGATGCAAACGAATATTCTAGTTTTAATTCGATTAGAAACCGATAACTTACACAATACTATTTACTTCATTAGTTCTATAAACGTTTATGCTTATCGTATTATAATTGTCTTTAAAATTATGATTTTATTATTTCAAAACGTAGAACGAGAAATAAATGTAATATTCTACCTAGGTATTTGTTAAGGAAACCTTTGAAACAGTGATGATTTCAGGCTATGACCTGTGGGAGAGTTTGAGACCCTGTCGACATAAATTCGTGGCCATATCTTCGATCATGCTCAAAGTGGACTAATAATGTTCTATCAATTTCCTCTCATTCATATATTGACCATTACCCGGGGAAAATCTTCTGAAATCATCAATGCTTATAATTAGTTTTTCATTACAAATCAAAGGATAATAATGAAATATTGAACATACTTAATATTTTGTTTTCAGTTTTGGATTTTAGATTTGCAATTCATATAATGTTCCCTTCCAGGCCCGCAACTAGGGTTTCTGTCAAGCGGGGCAAACACACAATTCGGCGCCCCCCCCCCAGGTTTAGTCGAAAAGTATCACTTACTTATGGATTGCAACTGTAAATAACATTCTTAATGAAACCAGTTATATCGATTTTTAAGTACTTTAATCAAACTTACTTTAACCACAAGAATATATTACATTCGTTATGTGCTCACAAGTTTCAAGAATAATTTTGTACATACATTTTGTTTTAATGTTGTATGAAGAAATCAAAACAAAATGAACTAGAAAATATCTGCCACATTATACAGTTATTAATTGAAATAACACATTTAGTTTTAATAACCCGAAGAATAATTATGAACATACGCTTTCATATTAAAATAAGAAACTAATACAAAATAAACTAGAAAATTTCTAGTACATCATAAAGTTATAATTGAAATAACATTTAGTTCTAATAAACCCAAAAATAATTTTGTACATAAGCTTTCATTTAAAAATATAAAAACAATAGAAAATAAACTTGAAAATATCTGGTATATTATAAATAGAGCAACCCAAAAGCATAAAAAGCATAATAGCAATTTAGACATATGGTTGGTACCTTGAACATGGGTGTGGTTCTCTAAGGGTCCAGAAGAAACTAATTTTAAAGAATAATAAAGCATAATTTTAGAAAATAAAGCATAATTTAAAATATATAGCATAATTCTTGGAAATTCTATTTAACTGCAAGTTTAACATATACTATATTAATATTTTTTAAAAAAATATTTATAATGCAAAATCATTGAGAACATAACAATGCAACAATGAAAAGCTTATTTTTATTTCTGTAAATTTTTCGGTGTAATCCTTTGATGTGGAGAAAAGAAGAAAACTTTCCATCAACAATGAAGCACAAAAGAACTCCACACTATATTGTTATGTGTACCTCTCGAACATGAGCACTTTCTGTACTTTTTGTGCACCTTTCTGTATATATGCACCTCTAAGGTGCACATAAGTGATATAAAAAACTGATTCGAGCAAAGCATATCTCTTTACAGTGCATTAACTAGAAAGTTCATTAAATATGAAAGAAATTGCTTCATAAAATATTAATAAATAGATCAAGATATTTAGATTATTTAATGTATAGTAAATATTATACATTATACACGATTAATGTAAAACAATGATTGAAATTAACAATAAAGCATAATAAAGCATAAGTTGGACTGATAGATTACAATTCAAAATGCCTCGAAAAGCTCTCAAGCAAAACTAATAGATAAAACTTCATACATCCTTCACGCGCAAAATCCCTTGGTAAGCGTACAAGAAACAATTAAATACACCGAGGCGTGTAACTTATCTTTTCCGCCACAAAACTGCCCTCTAGCTTAAAAACATTACAGCAATTACGTAACATTACAGGGGCGCGTCTGAGCTAAACTCTTCAACCACCAGCAAGCAACAAAAATCGGTAACTTTTCGCCCCCGCCCCTATTGATAACAGCGTTTTAAACTTCAGAGCTGTTCTCAATGGAATTATAGAGCTTCTTCGTGGCTAAGCGGTTAGCGTACGCGCCTTTGGCGTGGGAGACCCGGGTTCGATTCCTGGCGGGAGCTCATGTGGTTCGGATTCCACGTTAATCAGTAGGTCCACGTCTCATATAGCCTTGCTGCTGAAAGGGACGTTAAACTTAAAATCAACTCAACTCAATGGAATTATACAGACAAACAGCTCCTTGTGGTAGGAAAAGGAAAGGGGGGCGGATTCTCTGTGGTCGCCCAAGGGAACAAATGCATGCAATATTAGGTTTTTAATGTATGACATTACACCTATTTAGATGAGACTCTCTCTCTCTCTCTAAAAGAGGTCCCATGGAAAAGGCCAAGTAAACTTTTGATTTCTTTTAACCTCTAGTATAAGTTTCTCAAGGGAAAGGGTGCGATTTTTAAAACAATTGATATACTATCTTCTTTCTGGCGCCCCCTCCAACCACGCGCCCGAGGCACGTGCCCCCTCTGCCCCCCCTTAATTGCGGCCCTGTTCCCTTCTAATCGAATATGAGAGAAAAAGGTAGTTGCCAAAGATTTATTCAAAGAAATGTTTTCAGTCCTCTGATGAAAATAGGAACGCACTTTTAAGGGGAAAAAAACGAAACCAATACTTCCTACAGGGTTTGAACACATAAACTTATGATAAACTATTGACCCAAACCGCTCGACCAGTTCGTACGTCTTCACTAAGCTTCTTTAGAATTTTGTGTAAAGTAGTTTCCTGCTCCACACTTTTTTTTTTTTGTTTTGTTTATACCACTATAAGTTTGTGGTGAATATTTGGGCGTTACAGGTCTTGCAATGCATAAAGGTCTTTTTCGTATAAACTACACTCAATTTTACGTCCTAATAACTTATATGCAACAGGTTGAATCTGTGAAATGATTGGGGTAGGAGTGATCGTAAATATTTTCATAGTTAGGAGCCTGGATATGCAAACCCGCTTAACGTAGGGATTTACTATTGTGAAATTTGGTACCTTCTGTAGCATGCAGAATATCTAAGTCATATTGTAGTTCCGCCCATGTCCAGCATAGTATCTCCTTTGTAAAGTGTGAGTGTTGCGCCGATACGAGCTCGGAGTTCCTGCAACTCGTCCTCTACACGAAATTTCCGGTTTCCTTGAACCTCATGTACCACTGCCGAATGACCGGACGTGATGGGGATTTGCGTCTCTAATGCATCCTGAAGGTCTGCTGGACCTGGGTAGCAGATTTGTTCTCAATCCACCATTCCACAGACTGTGCCGCCTCCCGTGGGCAGCCACTTTAGTCAATGTCTTACCTGCAAAGTAAAAAAAAAAAAAAAAAAAAAAAAAAAAAAAAAATTGTTGGAAATGTTAGTATAGAACAAAACTTTACGATGTGTGAACATTATGCAGCAACCTGCACCTTTCTATCTCCTTTTATGACTTACACGATAAAATTTGTAAAGATCATTTTTGAACACTCGGTACTTTCATACACAAATATCGATATATATATATATATATATATATATATATATATATATATATATATATATATATATATATATATAGAGAGAGAGAGAGAGAGAGAGAGAGAGAGATAGAATTCTATAATTTTGATTTCCTTTTAAAACTTCTACAATTTGGCTTCCGGTGCATATACACCGTCATTCGACGTCCAGTGTTAATTTACTTGATACGAAAAACACCATTTTGACATCCTGCAACGTTGCCAAATTTGGCACTCAGTTTTCTAGAGAAGGAAGTCGATTTCAATGTGTGCTAGTACATAGTCACATTGATGGCAAAGTCACGCTGCACAGAAAAAAACAATTATCCTTGCGTTTTCATTATTTTTCGTTATATATGTACATATATAAATGTATATATGCATGTACGTATGTGTGTGGGGTCTCTCTCTCTCTGTGTGTGTGTGTGTGTGTGTAACTCCAGAATAATTTTGGAACGCCTAGAGCAGTTTTAACGAAATTTGGCACTTATAGTACTTACAGTATGGATAAAAGTACTTTCGGGGTTAAAACACCGTACACGCCTAGAGTGGGTTGGAAGGGAGACAAATATAAATGACCGGAAACGAATGATATTAGTGCTGAATACATTGTTTATGGAGTCCATTGGTAACAGTTCCCATGAACCTAATGTCCAAATACATCTTCCAGTGAGGGTAATACCTCTAGCAGGAGTAAACTAACTAACTCTGTACCCTAGGTAATTCGAAGATTCAATTTCGGGTTCACAAAAGCTTTCCATTGACTTCTATCCCAAGCGAACTGGATCCAGTTTCTACTTTGTATTCCTATTTCTGGGAGATCGTTTTAATATTGTCCTTCCATCTGCGCCTCAAGTCTTCCTAATGGTCGTTTCCTAATTGCGCTCCATTTAAATGGAAGTCCAAATTGAGTAGGATGAGTGACATAAAACGAACGAAAACTATCGATATTGGTGTGGAATCCATACTTTTCGGAGTCGTTGAGATAAAATGTAACCCTTACGATGCCCTCCGAATCCAAATTCATTTCCGAATAGTATTCCTTAGTGAAGGGTTGTGACAGGTAAACATAATTGAAAATAAACTATATTGCTGTCTAATCCATTGTTTTCTGCATCCCTGAGTTGAAGTGTGTTGGTAGTCTGTAAGTGAAAGTTCTGATGTCAGTTAGAATAGGACATACTCTATCATTCCTAGGGGAGACATAAAAATTATCGAAATTAACCGACATTAGTGTCGAATCATTAGTTGCATTGTTGCGAATCATTACTGGCGATTTGTTACATTTGTAATGAGTTCACCATAGAGATAGCATGAGCAATATTCCTTCTACGGGGAGTCGACGGGATATGAAAGTGATAAGAAAACGACCAATATTAATGTCGAATCCACTGTTTCTGGGGTCACTTAGATAAAGAGTACCGCTCCAGAGGCTATTTAAGTTCACTTTTAGCCATTATTAGCACCCTAGAGGAAGGGTGAAATCGAGAATGGAAAAATAATTGAAAATGACTGATGTTAGTGTCGATAACATAGGTTTTGAAATTGATAAGTAGCAATTCTGATGACCTTTGAGTTCAGCCACCAGTAGGGGTAAGACCCCTGTCCCACCGAGGGAGAATCGAAAGAGTAAGATAAAATAGTCGAAAAAGACGGATATTAGTTTACAGTCCAAGTTTCCGCAGTCTAATAGAGATGAATAGCAACACTTCCGATGTTGTTCAAGTCCATGTTCAACCAGATTACTACCCAGTGTTGCCACAGTCCTAGCTCTGAGTGGGATGAAAAATAGTACCAAATTGAAACAAAAAGGACTGAATTCATCATTATTTTATACCAGTGTAATACATGGCTTTACAACACGAAACTCAAAGAGATAAAGTTCTAGAACAATCCCTCTCTTCCCTTCCAAGAGTCCAAATCAAGAAAGTACTGTTTTTATAAAGTAATCTTTAGAAACAAAATAATAATAATAATAATCATACCCCGAAAAACCGTGGTGTAGAACCTTTGCAACGACATATAAATTACAGACTTACTTGAGCACACATGGTCTTCTTCAGAATATTCAACATTTGATTCAACGTGTGTGCGCTTTTTATTATGATCATTTGAAGTTAAAATTCCACCACATTTCTCCTTCCTTGTCTTCGTGCGTGGCGCGGATGCGCCCATCTAGCGTCATTTGTTTCCCAGTATAGTTTGAATTACGAATATTCCACACAAAGTTCGTAGCGTTATGCGGTGCAACGTCACAGAATGAATGTTCAACAGCATTTTTAGGAGTCCAACACGCAGTATGGGTAACGTGAGATGTAGGAAAAGTCTTACTGACAAGTATTTGTTAAATGGTACTGAATTGGGTAGAATTGTACCAACTTTTCCACAAAATGGGCTAAAAATGGAATGAAGAATGGTATCAACGGGCCGATGAATGACAAAAAGAGCTGAATTTGGTACACTCCACATCAAAAAAATTGCGACAACTAACGCCGTGCAGCTAGGCCACCCAATATACACCTTATCCCATAATCGTGTCTGGTAGGGAGACTCCCTCCCTCTCCTTCTTTCTTCTCTCCCATACTAAAATTAGCTAACAACATGAACGCAATTCTAATTTCAAACTACACATGTATTTTGAAACCAATGGATGTCTATTACACAGAGAGAGAGAGAGAGAGAGAGAGAGAGAGAGAGAGAGAAAAAAAAAAGAAAAAGAAAAGGGAGAATAAAAATGTGGAATTCTAAACTTAGTAAGAAAAGAACCTAACATTATAAAGTTCCGTTACCAGAAATCCAACAGTAATATAGAAATAACGTTTGTTTTTATTAATTTTTTTTAGGACTATTCGAATATATAGAGAATGCTTGAAACATTCATTAAGTTACTTTCAAAAAGGATAGCATACTCAATTTCCAGTAGAACTGTAGATCTCAAAGACACTTCTAAGATAATGTCAACAGTTTAACACATGCTTTGTTTCCGCGTGGTTTGGTTGTAAATTCGGTAGTGTTCATTAGACGTACTGATGCAAACTACATTCTAATAAACACAGTAGGTAGCGTAGGTCATATCTTCCATTCCAGAGTACTAATGCAAAGTGAACGAAAAAGAAGAAAGAAACGAAAAGAAAAAAAGAGAAAAATAAAATTGAATGAGTGCTATTATACCACAAATATCCTATATTAAAAGTCCAAACCGTATCATAATGAAAAGTTACAAATGTTCAAATGGAAAATTGTATGATCCTTATAGATGTAGCATACCTTGCATGTTTCAAATTTCAACGTGAATAAATCACATTGAATTATAAGGTGGAAACAAATTTGTGTCGAACTAGTATAAATAAAATTTTGTTTTCAAATAACCAAAGAGGTTGCCATTTTCTATACTCGCCGCGACCTTATCCTGATAGCCGAGATACCCAGCTTCAATTCAGGCGACTCCGCGCACATTACATAGTTCTTCACGTTACACACGTAAAATATTACTTAGGAGATCAATTCAAAGAGCTAATTGAGTTCAAGTATATAAAAAATGTCAATACAGAAACAATATTTAAAATAAAAGGTACTAGATGTATTAGTAACGGGTTATGAAAATGACGTCACGACTCAGAATCGGAAAGAGAGAAGGAAAGAAAGGAGTGAAAAGCTGGCAGCTAAGATGCGAGTCTCTTGCAAGTGTTGCAAGATTAAAAACTTGAAAAATCTTATATCAAAAACAGAGGACCAGTAAAATTAGTTAATTGATCAATCTTAGAAACCGTCCACAATGGATAGGAAATGGCTTAATATTTTTATATGATATATAAATTAAATAGAGTAGCTACCCCGTAAGAACCTTCTTTGCCTGCTGATAAATAAAACAAAAGAAAGAACGGGACTCACATGTAACTTCTGCAATTTTTGTGCAGAGAGTAACACTGCTCTGCCAAATATCGTCTTCCCGCGTGCGTTAGAGTGGGTACGTGGGTGTACTGAAATTGAAACCATGAAGAGTGTTAAGCGCGAAGTTGAAAATATGAATGAATCCGAATTATCATCTTCTCAGTATTATCGCAAACACGAGGAAGGGAAACCTCTTTAAAGTCAAGCAAAGTAAATTGTCATCAATGTGTACGCTCGACTAAGAGAAAAATATGCAGACAAAACTATTGAAGAAATTGTTGATATGATTGTTGCCGGTTCGCAGCTGGTTTACTCTGCCAATGTAGAGTTGCTGTGCTTTGAGAAAAGAAAAAATCGTATTTTTAATTTATTGTGTGGGAGGGTGGCTGCTGTATGTTTCTGTTTATGATTGACCTTTTCCAGGTAGATATAGGAGAATAACTTCATTTGTTATCCTTTCTTACCTTAATCAATTGAAATGAATAAGCAAAATAGTTTTCATGCTCTCGGGTTTTAATTGTGAGGATTGCAAATACACGACGTGCGAATTTCCAATACATTTATTACTATTGTCGTGTCTTCATGAATTATTAAAACAAATACACCAAGAAACATATTTTTCGTTAGCGGCAGGAAAAGGACGAGAAATCACCGCTCCGTGCATATCAGCTGAAACCCAGAGCAGCGCCAGTTGAAACCCTGGCGATTGAGAGCCAAACCAAAACACACACACACACATACAAAGGCGCTGCTCTGTGAAAAGGTTCGCGCGCTGACATGTACTAATGCGCTTGTGATGCGGCTCTCAAGTTAACATTGCGTTTAGTATAGTCTTTTCCGAACATCCAGCATCACTTTCATCTCCTGCGAATATAACGTTGTAATTTGCACAGATAGAATGAACACGCTAGAGCTCAAACGGATCATAATGTCAGTCGGATTATGTTGGTTAGCTTATGGACCACCATTGGGTTGAGGATTCAAACCTGTACTGACCCGGTAATTCGACTGAGACTCGATAACCCAGATGATAAAGATACGAGGGTTGCTATATATATTTCTGGCCTAGGCAACACTAAGTGTTGCCAGGTGCAATCTGACATTTCCATTGGAAAGTTTGACATTTTGTAGCATAAATGTACTCAGAACTTTTTGACTTACGACAATTTTTTTTTCTTTTACAGGTACTTGAAGAAATCAACTTGGCAAAAAAATGGAATTAACTCGTGAACATTTTCGTGCGATCATTTTTCACAACTTTCGACGTGGATTATCACGACAAGAGTGCATCGATGAACTTAAATCTTTGTATGGCGACGAAGCACCATCCTATAGCACTGTGAAAAACTGGTACAACGAATTCAATCGTGGCCGACGCTCGCTCAAAGACGAATTCCGTGAAGGTCGTCCAAAAACAGCCGTTGTGCCAGAAAACATCGATGCCGTACGTGAACTGATAATGCAAGACCGTCATGTGACTTACCGTGAGATAGAGGCATGCCTAGGCATTTCTTCCACCAGCATACATTCGATATTGCATGAACACCTGGCCGTAAAAAAGGTTTGTTCTCGTTGGATCCCGCACAATTTGACAATCGCTCAAAAGAAAGCTCGTGTGGATTGGTGTAAAGAAATGCTGAAAAAATACGATCGCGGTGCTTCAAAAGACGTTTATAAGATCGTCACAGGTGACGAATCATGGATCTATGCGTATGAGCCCGAAACAAAACAGCAATCGACCGTGTGGGTCTTCCAAGACGAGCCAAATCCAACGAAAGTTGTTCGTGGAAGAAGCACTTCGAAGCAAATGGTCGCCTGTTTCTTCGGCATAACTGGTCATGTGGCGACTGTTCCGCTTGAGCAACGTAGGACGGTCAATTCTGAGTGGTACACCACCATTTGTTTGCCTGAAGTCTTCGGAGAAATTCGAAAAATGAACAAGAGAAGACGAATCATTGTGCACCATGACAATGCGAGCTCTCACACATCGGCTCAAACCAGCGCATTTTTGACCGGCCAAAACGTCGAAGTGATGGGTCATCCGCCGTACAGCCCTGACTTGGCACCCAATGACTTCTTTTTATTCCCACACATCAAGAAAAAAATGCGTGGTCAACGATTTTCGTCGCCAGAAAATGCTGTTGAAGCATTCAAAAACCATGTTTTGGAGGTGTCTCAATCGGAGTGGAAAAAGTGCTTCGAAAATTGGTTTGAGCGCATGCAAAAGTGTATAAATCTTGATGGAGAATATTTTGAAAAACAATAAAACCATTTTCGTTGATAAATATTCGTATTTTCATTATTAGGCCAGAAATATATATAGCAGCCCTCGTATTTTGCTTATTCCATGCGTTTAAACAGTATTTCTTTCAGAGATGACCAGGACTGGAGATGTTATCCCCAGAGCACGAAAAACTCGACGCTGAAGTTGTCAGTTACTTACATTCTTCAGACCAGGTCTATCGGTCTCTTGCTCCGTTTTAACTTTGGAGCACGCACATGAAGTGCGTGTGTACATGAGAGAGAGGGGAGAAGTGAAAGATGCAACGATAGGATAGGGAAACGTCAAGAAACAGAGAGAGAGAGAGAGAGAGAGAGAGAGACGAATATACATATGAAACATACTTATCATTACAGTGTATGATGAAGAACGCACACACTGTTTATTCGAATTCTCGCCAAGATGCTTTGTAAGTTCTCCAACAGAAGATAAATCTCTGTTTGCAGCCATTATTTAATGCGAAAAAGTTATATTACCTGGTGGGGAATCGAACCCAGGTTTCCCGCTTGGAAGTCTGTTACTTTACCACTACACCACCGATTGTTTTATCCAAACTTTCTTCAACAAATGCTGTAATATTTCTTTCCCCGAACGATAACACGAAAAGTGTTTACTGCAGATCAATGAAGTGTTTCGAATATCCTGGTAAATTCCTTGCCTTTTCCCAACCAACATTCGTAAATTGTCTGTATCATGATAAAGGTGTTTGCTTCCACATTCTTAAGCATTGCAAGTATAATATGAGGAATCGATTCTTTATTGTCACTTTGTAAAAAAATGCAAGCTTGGCGTGAACAGGATTCGAACCTATGCTGGACAGCTGTATTAACCGTAACTCCGTTACGTTACCGCTACATTACCATGCCACCTGAAGCCAGACGCTAAATATTACTTACTTTAGCCTTGATTATTAAAACGATCAAGCTTCTTCCTGTAAGGTTATTTGCTCCTAAGTGCAAAAACGTTTAATTGACTGCAGGTAACTGCTTCTCGCTATCTGTTACCTTTTTCATCCTATAATAATCAATATTAAAACCGGAAACGGTTAATTTGTACCACTATGGGCTTGAGTATCGTGAACTAAAACTTTAAAAATGAACTTTAACTTTTACCTTCTAAAGTTTGACTAAATTTGATGATTGATCAATTCGTTCTTGATACTTTTGTCTCCCGGACGGACTCAAAAGGTAAATGAATAACGGAATTTTGTTAAACCGAACTCCATAGAAACTAATCTTCTATTATATTGTGCTATATATTGAAAGGCCAAACGTCGAAAATTCATACATGCATATTCCTTAAGATAAGAAAATAAATAATATAAAAAATTAAACTCTGCCCACAATTTACGAGTCAACTTTAAGAAGCTCTGAGTAGTCTGCATGAGTGAGTAAATAAAGATACAAAAAGAGTTCCAATTTAACACAAATATAGTCTGAAAATAAAAGTAATTAAGAAACAAAATTTCAAAATAAAATTAAACAAAAGAAAATTCTCAAAATCGAATAGCCCAAAATGGCAGGAAAATATTGCAAGTTCATCGTCATTATGTTCGTTGGTCAGTTCTTTCCTAACAATTTGTGGGGTCCTATATTTATGAAAATCTGGGACGTAAGCAGTGAACAGTCCTGTGGTTCAGACTAGTGGGCACAAAAACAGGTTTTTTGGTTTTTTAGAAAAACTGGTTTCGACCGGTTATCGGTTCTCAAACCGTTTTGGTTTTTTACCGGATCCAAACTGTTTTATTTCTGACCAGAATAGTGTTTCGTTGTTCTCCGGAAACTGAATTTGTTTCCACAGAAATAGTTTTGTTTTCCAAAAGTTTTCACCCAAAACCAGTTTCGCTGGAAACCGAACGGGTTTTGAAGAGAATCGAAAACTTTTTCTGTGAAAACCCGAACCGGTTTTTGGAGAAAACCAAACTGAAATGAAATTTTGAGTTTTACGTCCCACGGTTATGCAGGTTAGGCTAAAGGAGACGATGATAATGAGTAATGAATGAAATGGTGGAATGAAGAAAGTGGGAGGAAACGGGAGAACCCCGAGAAAATCCACGCACACGGTGTTTGTCCACCACAAAGTTCACTTGGCGGGAGCAGGGTTTGAACCCGAGACCCCTAGCACCAGAGGTTAACGCTCTACCACTGAGCCACCGCGGCCCGAAAACCAAACTGGTTTCGGTGAAAAACCGAATGAGTTTTTGGAGAAAAGCGAAACCGGTTTCGGTGAAAAAACGAAATACCGGTTTTTCGGGTATTCTAGAAACCGGTTTTGCTCATCCCTAGTTCACACCATTCCAAAATTCTAACTTTTCTATAAATTTAGTTTACTTTATAGATGAGTTTACGAGTTACCTAGGTATAATTTTTCCTCAATGAATTTGATTCCTCCAAAAGCTTTGCCCCCCCCCCCAAATTTCTGTATACATGCCCGATCAGAATGTTGCAAATTTTCCATAGAATATGTATTACGTATTATACCTAGAACTGTTTTTGTCTCACATGAAGACATTTCCTCTAACCCGTCTTCTCTCGTACGTATCCCTAACACTAAGAGTCCGCCACTTTATAATTTCTAGACAGCATACATCCTCTGTTTTTTTTAAATATCTTTAAAATATCGACTGGTTTGAAACTCACCTCTCGCTTTCTTGTATCTCTGAATTCGTCTGACGTGGCGGGATTTTTTGAATGGAAAATTAAAATGAAATGACATATTTCAGTTTAACGTCCCACGATTATGCCCTTTAGTCTAAGGGTAACTATGATTAAAGCAAGTGAATGGTGATGGGAGACTTGGTGGAATGAGAAAGTGGGAGGAAACGAGGAGTACCTCGAGAAAACCCACGGACATTATGTTGTCCATCACATACTTACTTGGCCAGGGATCGAACCTGGGACCCTACGCCCAGAGGTAAGCACTCTACCACTGAGCCACCGTGCCCCCACTGTTGAATGAAAGATCAATTATTTCGACTACAAATCACGAATTCATCTAACATCAAATAAAAAGAGTGAAAATACAATTGTTGTTTACATCTTTTCCTGTAAGTGAAGAGCAAGCTTAGAAATCAAACAAACAACAGTTAGACCGCAGTGAATTGAAGGAAATATGTGATTTGCTGCACGGCATAAAGAGATTCAGCGTTCTGAAAATTCTCTTGCCTCGTTGAGTTTGAAGGAACCTTAGTTACGTTCTCAGTTGTCGAGACTGATACTAATGCTGAAGGAAAATTTGCATCTCGTGTAAGAAGTTTTACCTAAATGAAATGAAATCTGAGTTTTACGTCCCACGATTATGCCGGGTAGGCTAAAGCAGACGATGATGATGAGTAAGGAATGAAATGGTGGAATGAAGAGTGGGAGGAAACTGGGAACCCCGAGAAAACCCACACACACGGTGTTTGTCCACCACAAAGTTCACTTGGAAGTTTTACCTAAACAACTTATACAAATAAATCCTTAACCTTGAGCGAAACTTGACTGGTAACTGGTTTTGTTGTCTTCTACAAAAGTAATAATACTCATTTTTTTTTTTTTTTTTTTTTTTTGACTTCTCAAATTTTTCCTGAAAACTTCCTCTAAACTAGCAAGTACTGACTCCTCCAACTCATCAATTTTACGTAGTATCTATGTTTGATCCATACAGTGCAATCCCAACAATTTATGTCTTTCTCAACTTTTTATTTAAAGATCATAGAAAACACTTTTCTTCCTCGTAAAGGCTTATTTCGCCATTCCTATCCTTGCTTTTATTTCACGTTCGCACTTCATATCACTACTACAGAGATATCTAGAATTAGTCACCTGTTCTATTTTCTTCCTTCTCCGACACGGACCGCTTCATTCCAATCGTCATGGCTTTTCTCTTCCTAACATTTATTTTCATCCCATATTCTTCACAACCCGTCCTCAAGTTTTCTAACATTGATTCCCTTCAGATTCCGCAACAAACACCATCTCTCTCCAAAGAGTATGCACCTAATCTTTCTACCTCCTACTGAAATGCCGTCATCATTATGTAGGCTCTTTTTCACTATCTCTTCTAGATAAATATTAAATAACGTTGGCGAGAGAGAGCATTCCTGTTGAACTCCCCTTCCAACTGCACTCTCCTCTGTCATTTCCGCCCCAATTCTAACACTTACTTGTTGGTTCTTGTTTAAGTTTCTTATGAGTCTTCGGTCTTTCCATTAAAACCCAACCTTCTTTAGAACTTCCAATAATTCCCAAATCATGCGGTCAAAAGCCTTTTCTAGATCAATAAATACCACATACCTTTCCCTTTTTCTATAAACCTTTCACCGATGACCCTTAATCCAATTGCATCTGAACTGTTCCTCAACTTCATTATTTGTTCGTCCATAACCTTCTGTTCAGAATTCGAAGCAAAATTTTACTGCATGAGATGAGACTAATAGTTGTATAATCCTCACATCACTGGGTTCGATTTCTTAGCCATCGGTATCATGATCGTCCTTTGGCCACTCTTCTGTTTCGTATATTTCACTGCAGAGTCGAACAATTCTTTCTTGACGTTCTCTCCCATATTCTTAATAAATTCGAATTAGTATATTATTTATCTCTGCTGCCTTTCCATTCCTAATCTCGGATATAGCTTTTTCAAACTCATCCCTAAGAAAACTAAATACTTTTCATCCTCGCGTACTTCATTTTCTACTTAAACGTCTAGGCCACACAGTTATCGACGATTTTGGGAATCAGACTAGTTAATGCTTACAAAATGGTATAGTTTTAGGACCCATTTGGTAAGTACCTGACAACTGTCCAAACTACGCACCGAGATTTCTAGCTTGTAAGAACAAGAAACTGGAAACTTCTTTACTCCCTAAGGTATCAATGTTCTGTTTCAGAGCCTCTCAAACTTTCTTTTTTTCAAGTGAGGTCCACTTTCAATACTGAGAATGTTTTATGGCCTCTGAAGTGATCTTGTTCCCACTGGCTCTGTTTTTCCTCTCTTTACTTTAACGATTATGCTATAAGGCTAAGGAAGACTGATGATAATTAATGAAAATTCAAAAAAGTGGTGAAATAAAAAACAATTAGTTAAAATTACAAAAGTGAATTTATTGATTTGAAAGTCAACTTCACAGACAGTGGAATACGTGTTACAACACAATTGAGAGAAAACAAATATATAGATCATTTATTTCTTTCCGATATTTCGTTCCTTTTATAGGATTGACACCTTTTTCAAATACAACTATCGATTTGTACACTGGCTAATTCTAGTCACAGTAATTTCAAGATTTTTCTTTAAATGTATGCATATTGTACTCCATTAATTATATATATTTATTTATTACATCATGAACTAATGCGTACGTCGGTCTTGTGCATATTTAAGAAATAAAATTCGTTTTCTTTAAATACACAAAAATTTGATACGTATTATTGTTATTACTTTATTATAATTCTACTAGTCAGAAACTGTAGAAGAAAATAAAATGTGAAACTAAAAACAAAATTTTGTTTCAGACAAGTCTATGCGTTTAGCTCCACATAAACCAACCACGGAATACAAAGAAATACATCACGAATAACTTTCTTATTTCTTTTTTATAAGTAAGAATTATTATAGTTTCCACTCATCTGACTTCCATATCCCATACTGTTTCCCAGGCTCCCTTGGTAGCCTCCACGGAAACTGCCTCCTATGCCTGTTAAAGTAAAACAAAAAAGAAAGCATTAGTTTCTTTCTAATATTCAAGTAAACACAGCTACAAAATCACTTTCCCCTTTTTAATACAAACTATAGGTTTCCTTCAATAGTACATCCATCATTGTATATGAGTGACAAATCATGTAAATGACTTTCTAGACAGGGAAAAAAAAAATACAGTATCGTAGCCTATACTACTAAAAACGCGCTAGTAGTCTTGATACTCTCGCTGCGTAATGTACCGTTCAATAATTGACGGGCAGTCAAAATTACGTTGTGACGATGTTCCAAAGACACTGATTGCAGTTTAAAAGGTACTGGGTGATTCATCGGGTTTAAATGTGAAAAATATCGAATAACATAATATATATTGTACTATCCTGCACATGGCTCTGTTTACTAACAACTAAGAAGTATTCATATTTATAAACATCAACCATGTGCGTCTTACTATGAGCTCATACAGTGGCAGGAGACAGGATACCACTGCAACATTGGTGCAGATATAAAACCAAAAGCTATCTAAACAAGTAATTACTATCTGTCTAGGGCTGATCACCTTTACTCTCTCGGCTTGCCTGGAGCTTTGAGAGAAATCTAACCTTTTAGACCAAGGGCCAAGGGGGTGTTCCCCCCCCCCTTTAGGGAACTTTTGCCACTATATTAGAAATGTTCCTTAGGGTCTTTAGAATCAAAAAAATGTTGTTGGTCAACACAAGTGCAACACCTAGGTCCCGGGGCCTCGAACCCTTTAGCACCCGTATATATTTATAGATATCGATGTGATCTCTTTAAATGACCGTAGATTAGACCGTTAGTGCAACACTTGAGCAAGTTATACCTCAATCGATTTGTAAGGTATGCTTTCAGTTTACGTAATGAACGGGACAGAAGAAAAACTAATTGAGGGATATTTGAGAAAATTTCCCTTAAAAACGTCCCTTCTTGCGATTCTTTTAGTTATTACGTGGCAACACTGCAAACTACGCGAATAATAAAATGTATGTGTGTGTTCCGTTTTATTTCAACTTGAACTGAAAATTTGCTCTTGATCCTTCAAGTCTTCAAAGGGTTCGTAATAATTTATTTTCATGGAAGTACGAGTATGACTGTGTCAATGTTCTGTTTTATTTCTCTATAGAAAACAAGTTATTCTAGCTTATTTTCTCATTCGTTATATTATGACAGATTCCCAGTACTGACAAGGGAAGTTTTATATTGAAAGTAGCATTGCCCAATCGATAGAGGAGTGAAGAAACGCGAGAAATCTAAAATTTTACGGGCCGACACCCAGAAACACAGAAGATACAGAGCAAAGAAGTACGAGAATCATGTGAAGATAGCAATGCAAAAGACACATTGATACAGAAAGAACTTCAAAATGATTAAAGTAATCAAAATTACATTTACACAACAGTATAGTAAGCAAACATTGTACTCACAGACATGCTCAATAACATATGTAATGCAGTGTTGCCAATTGAGCACAAAATGAAGTTTTGTTAAATGGCACGGAACACAAATTATAACATCTGAAAAATCTAATTATGAGTAGAACCATATGTGAACACTTGATGTACATTGTTGCCAACGTTTAAGGATAGGCCTGTATGAATTCCTATATCAATCTTAAATGTAGAAAAGTACGTACAGTACACGATTCGAACTAATTAAAACAAAAATATGAGACCACAAACAAGAATATAATCACTGAAATACGAAAATAGAGATGAAGCACGGTGTCGATTTTCTAGATGTTATAATTTGTGTTCCGTGCCACATAACAAAACCTCATTTTGTGCTCAGTTGGCAACACTGCATTACGTATGATATTGAGCATGTCTGAGTATAATGTTTGCTTACTATACTGTTGTGTATATGTAATTTTGATTACTTTAATCATTTTGAAGTTCTTTCTGTGTCAATCTGTCTTTTGCATTGCTATCTTCACATGAATCTCGTTCCTTCTTTGCTCTGTATCTCGTGTTTCTGGGTGTCGACTCTTAAAATTTTAGATTTCTCGCTTTTCTTCACTCCGCTATTGATTGGGCATTCTTTGATTGAGCAATGCTACTATTAATATAAGATACTCCCTTGTGAGAAATCCCCCCCCCCCCCAAGGAAGGTTTTATGGTGTGTTGGTCCATGATATAATAGAAATTATTTCAAAGTAATAATTTTTCTGCTGTGTGGTTACATTATGTTCTTTTGAAAATACTTGTTCTGGTATTCTACAATGAATACAACTTCCAAACATGTCTGTTGGTATGTTAAGTTATCAAACAACTCTCGAAGTTACTTCATAGGGCATGTGTTATTACCTGTGCACACAGATAATCGCACTTAATATGTAATATGTAGTCTTTAACTGCAATAACATTAAACAATTTGTTATATTCTTTGTGATCTTGTCTGCCTATAAGTTGATAATAGTAGCACATTCACCCTGAGATCCACGTGTTCTCAGTTATTCTGAAGAATGGTAAACAAAAAGAAGGCAGTCAGTCAGACGACAATTGCAACCAGAAAAAAGATTGCTGTTGGTAAAAATCGAAAATTCTTTGTAATACACTACGCATAAAACGAAACTGACGTGGGAGGAGAAATTTCACCGAAAAAAAGCTTCTATAAAAAATTGCAGGTCAAAGAACTGGGGCAAGAGAGTGACAATGCAAATTGCATCCAAAATTCCTACGAAATGCGACACAAAGAAACACTGTCTATCGCTGGGACTACCAAAGTTTCACAAAATTACCACGATTGCTAAGTCAATCTGCTGAATAATATGTGGCGGAAAATAGTACACTCTTAGTGGATAATTCACCATATTTGGAGCGTGCTGCTATACGACAGTATGTAACAGACATCGTGTTGAACAAGGAGCAGTGCGTATTTTGCAAGAAATACAGCTAATGAGGATCAAGAAGAAAGGAAAAGGATGTTTCATGGGAAAGTCTAGTGGCATGTGTCACAAGAACAGCTGAACGTGCCATAGGAAGATGAATCACTTGTGTTACCGATTCAAAAAGTGGATCTTATAGCAACACAAATGAGGTACCACAACTTGTATCAGATCGTCGAACTGAAATTGTTCATGGAAGAAACATACCCAAAGATAAATTCGTTGAAGGCGCACTCTGCAGGAATGTCGGTGTTTTGGTTACTGAAGCAGCTTTATTGTTACAGCGAGCTTTTGTTGAGTAGCATCGACAAACGTCAGTTCTTTCCTGGCTGCACACGGCAAAATTGCTACATTCCAGGAGTTTAGACTTACCTCATCTCATTTTTTAGTTTATATTTATCCTTTTAGCTGCAAGTAATACATGTCCAAGTCTTCGGAAACCCGTGTCGCCAAATTTTTAACGCAAGATGTTTGTTCAGCTGTTTCAGATGTAACACTGTTGATGTCAAAACATATGCTGCTAGGTATAACAGTCAGATATCTCGCAAGCCGTACAGAATTAAAAGCTCTGCTCAACCGTACGGGCCACTCGCCTTTACATTCACAAATATTGGAATTAGAAACAGCAATGTATAGTTGTGTTGTCGAAAGCTGTGATGACCTCCAGCCATCACTTATAAAAAAGATTCTTCTGTTTTCTTCCCCTTTTGATAGAATAATTTCGGAGGATTTGCGTATCACAGTTAAAAGGGTAAATATAAACTGCATAAGAAATGTGAGTTCTTAGAATGTAGCATTCCCGCCGTGGGCGGCCACGAAGGAACTCACACCTGTTGGTGGTGATTAATAAAAGCTCGCAGTAACAGTAAATGTGTTTCAATAACGAAAACACTGACGTACCTGTACAGAGTGCGCCTTCAATGAACTTATCTTTTGGTATGTTTCTTTAATGAACAATTTCAGTTCGACGATCTGGTACAAATTGTGGTACCTCATTTCGGCTGCTATGAGATCCACTTCTTGAATCTCTAACAGTATAGCAGTACGCTCCAAATATGGTGAATTATCCATTAAGAGTGTACAATTTTCCGCCGAGTGTACACATCATTCAGTAGACTAACTTAGCAATCGTGGTAATTTTGTGAAACTTTGGTTGTCCCAGCGATAGACTGTGCTTGTTTGTGTCGCATTCTGTAGAACTTTGGATGCAATTTGCAGTGTCACTTTCTTGCCGCAGTTCTTTGACCTGCAAATTTTTATGGAAGCTTTTTCGATGAAATTTCGTCTCCTCATGTCAGTTTCGTTTTATGCTTAGTGTATTACAAAGAATTTTCGATTTTTCACAACAGCAATCTTTTTTCTGGTTGCAATTGTCGTCTGACTGACTGCCTTTTTGTTTACCATTCTTCTTCAGAATAACTGAGAACACGTGGATCTCGGGTGAATGTGCTACTATTATCAACTTACAGGCAGACAAGATCACAAAGAATGACTACATATTACATACTATATTAAGTGCGATTATCTGGGTGCACATGTAATAAGAATACATGCCCTATGAAGTAACTTCGAGAGTTGTTTGATAACTTCACATACCAACAGACGTGTTTGGAAGTTGTATTCATTGTAGAATACCAGAACAAGTATTTTCAAAAGAACATAATGTAACTACACAACAGTAAAATTATTACTTTCTATTATATCATGGACCAACACACCATAAAACCATCCTGGGGGATTCTGAGTACTGGGAATCTGTCATATAACGAATGAGAAGATCAACTATCTATAGAAAAATAAAACGGAACATTGACACAAAGTCATACTCGTACTTCCATGAAAATCAATTATTATGAATTCTGTGAAGGCTATAAATATGTATTTCCTCTGCTGCTAGCTGATGGATCAAAGCGAAAGTTTAAGTTAGGACACACAAATACATTTTATTATTCACGTAGTTCGCAGTGTTGCCACGTAATAACTAAAAGAATCACAAGAAGGGACGTTTTTAAGGGAAATTTTCTCAAATATCCCTCAATTAGTTTTTCTTCTGTCCCGTTCATTACGTAAACTGAAAGCATCCTTACAAATCGATTGAGGTATAACTTGCTCAAGTGTTGCACTAACGGTCTAATCTACGGTCATTTAAAGAGATCACATCGATATCTATAAATATATACGGGTGCTAAAGGGTTCCAAGGCCCCAGAACCCAAGTGTTGCACTTATGTGTTGACCAACAACAATTTTTTTGATTCTAAGGACCCTAAGGAACATTTCTAATATAGTGGCAAAAGTTCCCTAAAAGGGGGGTATCCCCCCTTGGCTCTTGGTCTATTTAGCTTTAGCTTGCTCGGAGCTCTAGGCCTCCTTTCCTGGACACTTAGTTTGTTCCGAACAAACTCTGTGGGGATCCTAAGTCCACTCCACCTAGCTTGCTCAGAGCTCTGTGGAGATCCTTCACTAGGCTGATCGGCCCTGGGATACTTCTCTTTACCCAGTATTAGTGAACTATTTATATTAGAGTGATTTTGTATTACATCATTTATAATAAGGAAATTTTCATAATAAAATTCGGTAGTAGGGGAAATGTCCCCATGTATAATTTAGCTCTACCTATACCTGCATAAGCAAAACTTTACAATATACTTGGTCTGTGCTAATAATGAAACGAAAGAACACATTTGGAAGTTCAATTCCTCATATTCGTAATCATGGCAGGAGATGGCAGCACAAACCTGGTTTCCAAAATGTCTATGCAGCAGAGTATTCACAACTTAGTGCTCCTGTCATGGCCTCCTAGATCTCCCGATCTAAATGTTTGTGAAATTTTCCTTTCGACACATGCGAAACAGGTGTGGGGGCGAACTAGACTACAACAAAGTTCTGTGGAAACTCACATCGAACATTTGTAAGAGTATGTCTGAAACTTTTTCACTTTCTGTATATTTTCTTATATCATCCTCATTGTACGTTATATACTTTTCGATACAGCCCCTTCACAGTTAATGAATCATTTATAATTACCCTATTTCTATGAACAGACAAGTAGAAGACCCCAATCTGATACAGCCCCATACGTTAACATCGAAGTCTTCATTCGTAAATAGTTAAGGAAAGCAACAGTTGATAGGAGTATGTATCAATTTCTCGTGGAACTGTGTTAATTGAATTCAATTCTGTAAATAATAAATCTCCAGAAATCGCAGAAATTAATTCATATTTTAAAGAACTAAACAAAATAACACATACCAAGTCAATACAGGAAAAAAGTAAAAATCTACGAAAAAATCCCATCTCTTGAGTCCTCCTTTGGAGATCTTTGCAACAGGTCACGTTGCTCTTCTCGAAACATACGGAGATTTTACAAGATGCAATCAGAGGTAAATGTTAAATATGTGTGGATTTCCTTCTCTGATCGAACTACATACAGTATCAGTTCAAAATTATATTTTATTTTTTTTATTATTCTGTTTAGCATCGCTGATCTGATGGCACAGTACGGTTTCGTCATTTGAAGAGAAATGTTTAGAAAAGATACAAATAAGCTTGCAACATGATACAAAATTTAACTATTCTCACATAATACGTAACTCGAAACAAACACTACCAGAAAATTTAAAATTAAGAATGAACAACGTAAAACTAAAACTATTTTTATCGAAACAAAAATACATTTGCCTGTAGACTTCTTTCTTTGCTAATTTTGATTTAGATCGTTTCATTGATAATGCTTATATGTAATATACTTTACGAACAGTTGTTCATAAAATCACATATTTAAAAGATTATATATGGAAATATGTAATTTCAATTTTCAAAATAATAAAAAAAGCAAAGAACAATATCTAAAGCTGACCTTCATAGCGGTCTAATACTCCCAGTAGTATGAAACAAAATGTCACTCCGATATTGTTTGTCATATGATCATTCGTAAACTATTACGTCATAATAGGGAAGGTATAACACTATTCCGTCAGTTCTACACTATTACAAAAGTCAAATTTTATTATCTGTGCTCCAGATGCTCACATTTCTACAATCAAACTATCAATTTTAGATCGAAATTTCCTAGTTCTTGAAACATACAAGATGTGGAAAACGTTACAATAATAATAATTACTAACTTACCTAAATAATATTCCTTTTGTGTGTTTTACAGCCAATATTTTAAGTACTTCCCGGGGGCACAACCTCCAATGCTTAGGTTTAGAACAGTCATGCGCAACAACCGGTTCGCTGAGCCCTTTTATCCGGCCCGCATGACGCGTTATTGAAAATGAATTTCTTACGTAATCTCTGAGAATGAGCTGAAAGTTCTTCTTGGATAACTGATGTCCGCCTTGAAAATATCCTCCGCGTTGGAACATGCAGTGTAGAGTGTACTACCAAATATTGGCAGACTGGTCCACTAAAATGGTAAACAGATCTTCTGCTTTTTCTTTAGTATGTAAATATTTTGGTTACCGTTATAACAGTTTTTATGTTCTTGCAATATTAGTGTACGACGAATGATTTTATAAATTTAATATGGCTATTCGATTCTTGTGAAAAATGTTGTACATTGTCTCGTACGGCCCTCGACGCCAGTAAGTCCTGTGTGGCTGGCCCACTCCTTGTTCCAACTTGCACATCCCTGGTTTAGAATTTCTTCTTTACTAGTCTTCACAGTATCCATACCAACAATGGTGTATATAAAAATATTTACAATATACTATAATTTTGTTAATGTACTTATCAAACTTTCTTGTAATCTTCTATAATAAATACTGTTCTCTCCCCAACCGATGGATGGTTAAATTCCTATATGTACAATGTTGTCAAACTAACACTTGCAAATTCATGTTCATTTTACAATCTTTAATATTATTTTAGTGATATAGTTGGTACTGAACATTGTCGGTTGGGAGATACGAGGGAAGGTCCCAAAATAAATTTCCCCTCTCATTTTCCCCAGGAAAGCAAACAGCAACGAGGCAAAAAAAAGAGCGGTTGCACGCGCCAAAACTCAGACATAAGTGGGTATCTTTCGCCTGGCATCCTGCCCGTCGCAGTGCCTGCGCAAAGCGGAGATTAGTCTTTCAATCTGAGCCTGGCAGCTATGGGACACGCACGGGGTGTTCTTGCTGGAGGTTGGAACCATCACTGCTGCGCGGTGCTGTCATACCCTGTCGAAATTGAAGACGATTCGGAACGGCCCTCTCACATCTGGTGTTCTGTTAGAAGACAATGCGAGACCACACTCAACGACGGCAACTCAAAACCATATTGCAACTCTTGGGTGGGAGCGCTTTCCCTTCTGCCATACAGTGATCTCGAACCCAGTGACTTCTATTTGTTTCCGGCTTTGAAGAAGACTCTCGGCGGCAGATGCTTTGGAGCAATGCTAAAGTCACAAAAGCTGTTCGGCGCTTCTTCCGTATGGAGAGTCCTGAATGTTTCCTGGAAGGATTTTTGAAGCTTAGAGACCGGTATGACAAAGGTCACAATGTACGTGGTACTTACATGGAAAAATAAAGGTACGTCTGTTCTTTAATGTCACATGCATCCCCACCTCTATCCACAGTCGTCTGGAGAAACTTATTTTCGGACTCCACTTCATATTTAAATGTAACTACATTTACCGTAGATTACAAGGATAAGATTACAAAAAAGTGATTACTTGTTAGTACACTAACCAAATTAAACTATTATTATAGACATTTTTATAAACACCACTGTTACAGACACTATTTGAAGACAGCATAGAAAAGATTCTTAGCCTAAGCTCTGAAGATAAGTGCCTGCCCAAAAGCACTTGAAATATTGGCTGTAACACACATGAAAGGAATATTACTTAGGTGAGCTAGCAGTTAAGACAGATATTTTACGTTTTCTGTTGAGATCTGAATCTAGTTATGACGCTTCTGAATCTTTGATACAACTAAGCTATAAATTTACTACGTACTACTTCAGATGCGCCTGAAAATCTTTAATCACATTACTCTTAGTACTACATTATAATAATAAAAAAAAATAATCCCAAACTATTAATAAAAGTAACTTTTTAATGGGATTGTAGATATTTTGAAGAATTTACGCTCCTCGGAAAATAATATCGGAGTTACAGAAAAATTTCTGGCTCAAAAACATCACACTCCACTTCCACACGATTCACGGATCCACTTACTATACACGGCTGACAATATGCTAATAGCGCTTTTACATTCTCACATATAGCCTCTGGATTATTCGTAATCTCTGGGGACCCGATTCAGCCTACGAAACTTCCACGAACAGATTCAAATAAAGTTTGGTATCCCAAAAATTTTATTCGCCACGAGAATTTCAAGGTGTCAGGAAACCGTTGCTGCAGATATTTTAAGAAATGTGTCACATAAAATCAAATTCTACAACGAAGTATTAACTTAATCGGGCATATTTTTAAAAGAAAAAAAAATCAAGCAAAAGCAAGTGCACCACTGCAACAGAGCGGGAAAAAATTGCGCTTAAGAAAAAATAAAGTTTTAAGAAAGCACTGCCAAAGAATTAAAAAAAGGTCAAGAGTTAGGGAAAAATAATTTCATCTTAAAGTTGCACAATCTTTTTCCTGTTTTTCAGTGATAAAGAGCAGTACATCAGATCAATATTTAATAGTACTCCGCGTAGTGCACATTACAATTTTAATAATAACCGAATTAATACTTATTTGGAATTTATTTGTATCTCTTATCAGTAAAATTCCTAAAAATTATTTAATCTATTGAAATACATTATTTAAAGAATACTTGTCTATATTATCAATCTTAAACCCTCCCCACTAATTCTGTAGCTTAGTAAATTTTTAAATGAGACCATATACCCACTGTTAAAACATTTCTGGTTCAGAATGTTTATGTTAGAACCATTTCCCTGAAAGTCGTCCAGAGAGAGACGAGCTGTATCCCATCCTTAGACCTGGAAAAACGAGAACGCTCAACAACTTAGAAGCAAGTTCGTTATTACTAACATTACTTATAAATCGAACTAAACTGAATGAAGGTAATAAACGAATATTAAATCTACATTAATTCACGCAATAAGCCTCTAGTAATAATTATTTTTCCCCACAAATTAATTGATCCTCTGATATAGGAATCATCACCTACTGAATAAATTCAGTACGAAAATTTGTTTCGTATTAATTTCGGGATTCATGTACATGGCCCAATACTATGAGTAAAATTATTTTCATATTGGCGACCACTGGATATATACTAAAGGGGAGTTAATTCTCTACGGTAATGAATTTACAATACAAATCAAACCCATATCCAATTTTCCCGCAGTAGTAATAACACACAATAAAAGGATAGACAAATAATACAAGACATTTTTACTACTTCTTGGTAGCCTTTGACAAAACCTTCAAATACAAACTCAAATTACTCAATACTAAAAGAAACTAAAATGTGTTAACATTTGCATACATTACCGACTTTCTATTATTGTAAGCAACATTGTAAGCAATATCAAGCAGAGCAATAAAATGTGTACACTAAGCAGAATGAGGTGTAGAATAAATTATATGTTGTACAAATAATCGAGATATTACACGAACTAATATTTCTGGTACGAAAAGCACGTGCACATACATACACAGATATACATACGCCCTGAGTTAGAACCCTATATCACAAAAAAACAAACTAAAAAAAAAAGTTGATATACAACACAAAGGAGTATATATCGTGTGCTCTAAAAATAGCGCCCACGGACCACACAGCATTATTATACAGTACAAGTCAAAATAAAGCAATATATATATATATATATATATATATATATATACAGATGGTGATCAGAAAAATGGAAACACCTGAACGAAATTGCAACTTACCAGATTAATAAAGTGTTGGTCCACCTTTCGCCTACAGAACAGCCTTGATGCGACGTGGAATGGAGGCATAGAGGTCATGAATGGTAGCAAGTGGAATTTTACACCATTCCTCGTGCAGGGTATCGGCCAGTTCTGTGAGAGAGGATGGAGGTGGAAATCGTCGCCGGAGTCGTGTTTCCAAGACGGACCACAGATGTTCAATTATGTTGAGATCTGGGGATTGGGCGGGCCAGGGGAGGTGTTGAACTTCATCCCGATGTTCCTCAAACCACGCTGCAACAACGCCAGTTGTGTGAATGGGTGCATTATCATCCTGGAAGATGGCGTTATTGTCCGGGAACAACATCCGGACCATAGGATGCAAGTGGTCTCCTAAAATTGCGACATAATCGTTGGCAGTGATTCGTCCGCTAAGTGTGACCACTGAGCCCAATGAAAACCATGATATTGCGGCCCACAGCATGACCGAGCCGACGCCATGTTTCACAGTTGGGCGGAGACACTGCAGATCATAAACTTCTTTGGGCGTTCTTCACACATCAACACGGCCCGTGGTTGGGAATAGGGTAAAGGATTACTCATCCGACCATATCACATGTTTACAGTCCTCAACGGTCCAAGTTGCATGGTTGCGGCACCATTTGCGGCGTGCGAAAGCGTTATGGTCCCTGATGAGCGGTTTGGCCCGTGCAACACGACCCCGTAAGTTCATGTCATGTAATTCGCGGCGGACTGCGATTGTCGAAACAGGGTGGGGGAGGTGCTGATTGAGTTCCTCCGTCACTTGCTCCGCAGTGGTACGACGGTTCTGCGTGACAATGCGCTTTAATACCCGGCATGACCTGTCACTCATGATTTTCTTCCGCCCACTGTCCCGCTTCCCGGATGTGGTTTTCCCGTGTGTTGTGTAGGCCGTCATCACCTTCGACACTGTCCCACGCGACGCACCTAACACAGTAGCCACTGCCGTCACACTCACTCCACATAACCGCGCACTAACAATTTGCACTCTTTGAAAATCTGAGAGGTCTCCCATTTTACACTACCTCCGTCTGCTGCAGCCACTGGACACTGCTGTTCCACTGCGCCTGACGTAGTATGGAGACCGACCTAACACACCACCACCAGCGATCCGGCGCTGCGGGCGGCACGACACCACTGCCAACCCATACATCTGACGTGTTGCCAACTACAGGTGTTTCCATCACCAGTGTTTTTCTGATCACCATCTGTATATATATATATATATATATATATATATATATATGAAGTTGATATAAATTGACGCTGGCATCACTTATTAGTGTAGCAACCAATGTAACTGCTTGATCGATTCGTAGAATAATGTTAATAGTTTCAAGTTACTCTGCAACGGTGCCACATAGTGAAATTTTGATTCCCCATACTGAAGGAGGCCCCGGAGGGTATACCATCATACATTTTTGCTTTATCTTGACCTGTAGAACAGTGTTCTGTGGTCTAAAGGCGCCATTTTTAGAATACCTCATATGTATTCCCCGTAACAACTTGAAGACACGAAGGGGGCCGCGGTGGCTCAGTGGTAGAGCATTCACCTCTGGTGCTTGGGGTCCCGGGTTCGATCCCAGCCCCCGCCAAGTGAACTTTGTGGTGGACAAACACCGTGTGCGTGGGTTTTCTCGGGGTTCTCCCATTTCCTCCCACTTTCTTCATTCCACCATTTCATTCATTACTCATCATCACCGTCTCCTTTAGCCTAACCGGCATAACCTTGGACGTAAAACTCAAAGATTTCATTTCATTTCATTTGAAGACACGAAGAATCTAACAGTACCAAAAGCCAAGAGTATCTCAAGATGAAACAATGTAATACTCAACATCAGACGACATACTTTCGTTGCTATCTATTCTTCTACGTGTAATAAGTAAGCACAATGCACGATAGAAGAAAAATCTTCCAGACTAGCTTTCTTCTTTTAAATCTTTTTTAGCCCAGTAAAATTAGACTGACTTCGCAAAAAATTCCAAACTCGATTTTTGTAGAGAGTTTTATTTTAATATTCTCAGCATATCCTGAGGAACACCTACATTTTTTTTCTTTCTTATCTCTTAAGTACTCGCGCGGGGTGTACACAGACCCCCAAACAGGTAAATTTTGTGTTGCTAGCCAGAAGTCCTGATGAAAAAGTATAATAATATATCTCAAAACGAGTACAAAAAATCTAATTGCAGCAAATATTTTTAAAAACATGTTTAAAATTATGCTATATTGTCTTAATTATTTTTTAAAAAATTTTCTTATTGTGAAAAAAAAAATATCGATTTGGGGGTCTATTGGACCCCAGCGCGAGTACTGCTGTCACAAAAAAGGGCGCGAATACTTACGGGTTAAAAGGGAATGAGTTCTAGTTCTTAGCAATTATCTCCAAAATTACTAATTTTTTGAGCAAAACTGTTACAAGAACAAGAAAGGTGCTTACACTTTCATACAATGAATCGTTTCAAAGATATAGAATGAATCATATCTTAACAGAAACAGCGCACTCCACTATAATAAACAATAGAATTTTGAAGTGTATAAAAATTACATTAAAAATTTCTACTATTTAAAGTGAGTGAAAATATCTCCAGAAGAAATTAACTTACAGATTGTAATATTTACGTTTCTAAACCCTCGAGTGACCATGATGGGCAGATGGCTGGCACACAAAGAAAAAGGCATTTAAAGTATCTCCAGGCTTCCAAAAAGTTATTTGGAATTGAAGTTAAGCTCTGAAGACTGAGGGGGATGATTATTAACAATAGCATAGAACCCATTTAGAAACTTTCGTTATCTGCTTCTGATCAATTAACTGTACTTAAATCATGTGAAGATATGTCCGGTGAAAACCTACTTCGAAACGATATATATCAGGGCTGTCCAAATGGCGGCCCGCGGGCCGCATGCGGCCCGCCAAGCCATTTTCTGCGGCCCACAAAGCTTTCATGGTTTACGATTGTTATAACTGTTAATATTTTATTTTATATTCATTCATTCTTTTAATGTTTCCACTCTTCTTTCGGAATAAGGCATCCATTTAGCGCTTCTATACAACAAAAAGGCGCGGGTACCCATGGCAACACTGGAGTCGGTAATGTAATCGTTGCTGAAAGGGACGATTACTTCAATGAACGAATATATATTTGATCTAACTTTTTAAATCAGACCCTTTCTTCCTCGAACTTTGCCTAGAAGCCATAGCGCGTAAGAAATACACCACTTCTTGTGATAAACGCAATTTAGCATACTTTCCAAGTTGCAATCGTCTGACATTAGATTTTGAAAATGAAGCATTTTATTTTTCTGAGTTCTGTAGAGACATCGAGAGTGTCACGAATGGATTTAATGCAAGATTCTCAGATTTTGACAAACTAAAACACGACATTGCATTATTTACTAATCCATTGACAATAGACATCGAAGAACAACCTCCAAACTTACAGCTCGAACTTTGTGACCTTCAGACTGACCCATTCTTTCAGACAAGAACAAAGAAAGGAGTAGATTTTTCAGGCTACTTTCTAACAAACGTTTCCCTAACATTTGTGAGCTGTGTCGGAAAATAGTGTCAATTTTGGTAGTACTTATCTGTGTGAAAGTGCATTTTCCACCATGAAAGTTGTAAAGAATCGCTCCAGAAGCTGCCTTGGAGATCCTTCTCTTTTACATCTTCTGCGGGTTACATCTTTTACAACAAGAGGAATGGATGTAGATACCCCAGTCCTTGTAAACGCAGCTAGTCACCCTCATTAGTCACATTGAATAGGTATGTAATATTTCAAATATATTTTTCTATATTTTTCTTGTGGTGTAATAATAATAATAATAATAATAATTATTATTATTATTATTAGCTGCGGCCCTCCACCTTACTAGTAAAGACGGTTATGGCCCTCAGGCCCATTATAATTGGACACCACTGATATATATCATATCATCCCTTTCCTATTAGAAATTTTGAAGTATAGTGAAGACACCGTGAATCCAAGATGGCTACCTTGATGGCACTATACAGTAACAGATGCTGCTTTACCTATATTATCTCTATCCAAGATACATAATCCCACTCCACTCCCTCTAGACGTTCCAAATGTACCAGGTATCTTTACCTCATACTGTATACGAAGTTGCTTCATAGTCAAACTTTGACCGTTTGACCATGGTAATTTGACTACTCGCATCTGCGTATCCTGGACGAAGTGTTCATTTCACAGGAACGATGGAGTGAGGCGACTACGAGAATCGCATTGCAATCATAGACCTACACAAGGTAGGTATGCCACCACCACCACGGATCTTCGCCTACCCGAAACTTCTCCAAATCAGTGAATAATTTGTCTACTGCACCATCCAGCGTTACAATAAAACAGGAAGTGTCAATTACCGGCAGCGTAGTAGCGAACCACGTATAGCAAAGACACCATAGGCAATTAAAGCCGTAGCTGCAAGGATTCGGCGAAATCCCGTCAAGACTCAATCAATGATGTCCCGAGAGATGTCCATTTCAAGACCAACCGTATCACGAGTGCTCAATATGAACCTGCGACTCAACAGCCTACGAACGACGTACAAGTCACTTCCTGACTGTATGTCCAGAGTGGTAAAAACCAAACTTCTCCGCAAGCGTTACGCAGGAAATAGTCACAGGACAATTCTCTTTTCCGACGAGAAGCTAATCACAAGTGAGCAGTCCAATGCTCAAAATGACCATGTGTACGCTTCATCAGAGCAAGCCGCTGAACGTATTTCCAGGGTGAAAAGGTCTCATCACAATCAGTGTTAGTCATGGTGTAGTGGAATGTGAGCAAGCTACATTTTGTGAAAAGGGATGAAGACATCGACTGCCATGTACTGAACCACAGCGTTGGCACCCAATGTGAAACCTTCCCCATGTTCCCCAACAAACAGGATTCTGGTCCTGCGCACAAGGCATGGTCAACGTCTCAGTTAATCATATCAGACGGACCCTTCTTGCAGCTCGGATCTGAACCCGGTCGACTACAAACTGTGGTCGGTGCTTCAATCAAATGACCAGCAAGAAGGGATAACCTAATGTGGATTTTAAGAAGAGAGTGGGTTCAAGGCAGCCCGCCACTTTCCCATCGACACTGTTGTACCGAGTGGACCGCCGACTCCGGGCCTGCATCCAGACTCAAGGTGGAAACTTTGAAGTGATTGGTGCTCTTCATGCTCCAAACTTACATCTATCATCTTGCAAAAGGATATCAATATATCGTCAACACTGTGTCTATTTCATTTTTAAACCTCTGACAGTATTTATGAAATCTCAAGTTACTGTAAATGCATTTAAAACTTGAGGTCGCTTGTGACACCATTTTATTTCACATTCAATTGAATTCCTTTCTCATGGTCTGATAGGGAACAATTGTAGGGTGTGAAACTAAGAAAACTTTGGAAATCGAAAAATAAGGACTACTCTTTATTTATTTTATATAGCAACTTCACTGTGCCTTTTACTCAAAAACTATTGAGTCGTCGAGGAAACAAAAAAGAAGTCTTCATGATCTTTTCCGACTAGAACTTTACACATTAAGTTTTCTCGTAACTATTTTCCTAGAAGAAAGAAAAAAATAATTCTCGAGATAACTGCACACAACTAGAAGTCACATCCGTACAAACCCAAGACTCAAACAGGGTGTCTACAAAAATTCCAAAATGAAATTTCGTGACCTTTTCTTTACCCAATCATAAAATTTCCTAACATTTTCAAGAGCGAATTTGGGTGCGAATTAGGCCGAATCTTCATCCATGCGATAGAAACGTACTTTGCGATTTGGTAGCGTCTAAAGGCCGACCATAAACATTTTTGGTGGTAAATTTTGACGTTTTACAGAACAAAATTTTCTAATCTGTACTTACATTTGCACAGTTAAAAAAAAAAAAATCGTGACCCAAATGCTAAATTTCGTGACTTTGATGACCGTTTTCTGATTTCGTGACATTCGTGACTTTCGTGACCGATAGACACCCTGTCAAATCAAGATTGCTTTTTAGGATATGCTGAGGACATCAAAATAAAGGTCTCAACACAAATAAAGCTTGGTCGGAATCTTTGCAAAGTTTTTGCCAGTTTTTTTTTTCTTCCTGGATCATTTGGAATAAATGTCAGTAATTCTCTATTAAGCTTATCCCTTTTTTCTTATTACAACGAAAACTATTTTTTTTTTTTTCGAGATATTGTAAAAGTACCATGAATTAAGTGTTCGCTCATAGTGAGAAAGTATCGAAGCAGCCAATCACTTTGGTGTTGAACTAATGTTTGTAGGTAATAAACACGTTAATTCGTCTGGAAAACGTATTCCAAAGCATTTCATCTATACTGCAAGATGATTATAATTCATTTATTTTATAATCAAAAGAAGTCAAGATTTTAGTTTTCAGTGATTTCAAAAACGTTATTAACCCTTTTAAAAATCACGGATTCTTTAAGAAAATTTTACTTTCACTTAGGAGGCTGCTCTTTTTCTCTAATTACTTAAGATTCATGATTTGTACTTCACTCTCTAAGACTACAATATTTTCCAATGTTGTTGTTGTTGATTTTAGTTTAGCGTCCCTTTCAGCAGCGAGGCTATATGAGACGTGGACCTACTGATTAACGTGGAATCCGAACCACATGAGCTCCCGCCGGGAATCGAACCCGGGTCTCCCACGCCAAAGGCGCGTACGCTAACCGCTTAGCCACGGAGGAGCTCATATTTTCCAATGAGTCTATTCACATGCCTCGAGACAAATTCGTGGGAATTATCTTGGTAAATATGTTGTTTACAACTGTACGACCCTGGAGGTTGACCAGGGTCATGTACGCTAAAAATATTAGGTGCCAGAACTAATTTTTGCTGTTGCTTAATAGAGATCAGTGTTCTCTATTTCAACAAAGCGAAAAGTGACATTAGACGTGTACAATAATAATAATTTCTTCGTACTTTCTGCTTTTATTAAGAAATCTGCTACTGAAATTACTTGGAAGATTATGTTGATTTTTAGGTTAGCTTCCATTTCAGCAGCGAGGCTATGTGGGATGTGGAATTACTGATTAATGTGGAATCCGAACCATGAGCTCCCGCCAGGAATCGAACCCGGGTCTCCCATGCCACAAGCGCGTATGCTAACCGGTTAGTCATGGAGGAGCTCAAATTACTTGGAAGAGATTGGTAGAAGATTATAAAAAACGTAGTGACAAAGTGTGTCTTGGTCCGCCGAAAACAATTTGCAAAATATACAATTAAAGGCATTACTGGAAGAAGATTCATCTCACAAGCTTAAAGAATTGTTTGAAACCAGGGTTGTTGGAATTTTCCCGTTTTTTTTTTTTTGATAAAAAAAAAACAAAAAAAAATTAAACGCAAAAAAGCCCACATAAAAAAATATACTTCAAAACATGAACTGAAATAATAATCTTAATGTGTTACTGTCTTTAATCGTACTTATTAGTATGTTCCTAGTATCAGAATTGGCTTAAAATGGTGTTTCTATCACCAGAACAGAGTACCATTACAAACAAAAAAGGTTTGGAAATCATGCATATCGAATGTTTGCACTCAAATACGCTGTAACTGTACAGTGTACGACTGTAATCTATTATATACTGCTGATCATAATCACAATTGGGAGAAATACAGTGTATCTATTGCTACTTTCAACAACTAAATCAGAGGTGCATATTTTATATCAGTGATGGTCAACTTAATCCCCTGCAGGCAACAACTGCTTAGGTGATTGAATGTAGATAATATATTTTCTGAATCTTGTTCTATTCTACTGCTTGTTTCATTTGTCTAAGGAAGTTTTAGGGTACGAGCTACGAAACGTCAAAAATTACTCCATGAAATCTGCTTTTTTGAGAGAAGGACGGAGGAAAGAAAAATGGCCCATTACAAAAAGCCTTACTCTGCACAACAAATTTGTTAAGCAAAACGTTAAAAAAAAAAAAAAAAAAAAAAAAAAAAAATCGAAGTATATTATGATGCCAGTTAGACACTTCCTGTTACGCAGTTAAAAAGGAACGAATAACACTTTTGCGCCATCACTGACTTCCATCATTTCGAACTAAGGCACGAAGCTCAAGCTGGAAATACTTCTCTGAGTGAACAGTCAACTATTCTTAAGGTTAGCCCTAAATACCTGAATCAAATCCACGGCCTCTTGAATTGAATGCAGACGACCTTCCACCTAAACCTCCCGAGAGACCAAGACGTGGATTGGAAAGTGAATCTCCTGAGAAAAGAGAAAATTTTATTTTATATATATATATATATATATATATATATATATATATATATATATGACAATATGACAACATCGAAGTTTTCATTTTACTTAACTTGATGAAGTACAAAATCTTAAAAGGAAATTTGGATCTAGCTTCACGTGTGAATAAAAAACCACTAACATTTGATCAAAGTGAAATATTAACTTACACCCATCAATAAAGACACGGTACAAGCAACTGGTTTCACTCATTTTTAGAACCTAAGTTCTCGATTCAACAGGCCTAATTACTGCGAAATTAAAATACGGCTAATTTTACAGTAATTATGCGATATCTTCAAATAGATAAAAGATAATCGAAATGTGGAATAAGAGCTCGCTAGACAATATTATTTTGCATGAGGTACCGTTTTCACGAGTCACCGAGTAGCTTTCCGTTTGCAGCCATTTATAAACGTTAAAATAAATGACGATTTTCTGAATGGCTGGAAATCGAAAGGAGATAAGTGAGTTGTGATAAATGTATTTCATGTAAAATATTTTCTAGGGAGCTCTTGTTCCATTTTTCAATTATCTTTTACCTATTTGAAGATATCACATAATTACTGTCAAATTAGCTGTATTTTAATTTCGCCGTGATGGGGTCCTCTTTAAGTTATTATACTGTACTTATGCAAAGCTTTTTTCCAGTCTACAGATTCACAAATTCTACAATTTATACTCGTACATTGCACAATAACTTATCTCCCACACTATTTAACAAGTTAGTTCTTTTTATTAAAATATTATAATATAGTTGAAGGGTAAGGGGAAAAAGCAAGGAATGTTGCTTTAACGGGTGCTTTGTCCTCTCTGTTGGTGACTGTTGGTACTATTTGACTGTATATGCATGCATGCGTAGATGTAGAAATGTCCATGTAAAACGGAGAAAAGATTTAACTATCCCTATTCATTTTATACAGCTTTCCAATATTAAAGCGCCGTTTTCTCGAAAATGTAGTTTTGTGACATTCCTTCTTTTTTTACCTTACCCTTCAGTTACTACTGGTAAACAAACAACGCTCTTTGTATTTTCTTACAGCAGTTAATTTTTACGAGCATTAAAAAAATTAATTCTGTGATAACAGCTTAACAAATCATCTTTATACCTTCTAGTGAATGCCTACGAACTTTTATTGGCCATTCTGAAAGATCTTACTTCATGAACTAAATATGGGAATTTGAGGTTCACGAGTAATGTAAGTCAGTTGGCAAAATTGAAATTTTAAGGCAGAGATGAAATACACACCAAAAGTGATATGGACAATTTGCTTAAACCAAAAAATTGTAGGTACGAGGGAGTCGGAAAAAGTTTCACCCAGGTGACTGTGGATAGAGGTAAGAAGGCAAGACTAAAAATACAGGGTGATTTTTTTTAAAACTCACCGATTTCATTTGGGTCTAGAATTTGTAACTAAAGTGATTTTCATGGGGTTTGTGGGAAATGTTCAAGGAAAGATGGGAGATGTATGTAGTTATGTTTACTGTTTTAAATTCATCCAGGGTAATAATATCCAGGGTAATATCCAATCTGTTGTTGCTACGCACAGCGCATTTAGAAACTTATTTGCCTCAGACAGGAACATAATATGGTCGCTAGTGAATACATTGGAAGAAACAGAATCGCTTCTGAGTGTGAGACAGAAGCATCAGACCCCGCAGCCAGATGCTGTGGAAGATGTCAGTTATAGACTCCTTAGGTTGCCAAAGAAATCTCTCCGTAGTTTGTCGCAAGAAACTGGTGTAAATATTCAACATGTGATTTATGAGTATTACCACTAACACTTATTTTGTACTCTCACTGACAATTTGTATTCTGCAATTTTGCTTCAAACATCCAAAATTTCATTCAAATTGTAGGGTACACTGACAAAATTTGCTGTTTTTCTTGAGGAGTGATCGATGTTATCCCGGATAAATTTAAACCAGTAAACATAGTCCAATAAATCTACCATCCTTCCTTGATCATTTGCCACAAACCGCAAGAAAATCGGACTTATTTAGATAGAAATTCTAGACCCAAATGAAATCTGAGTTTTAAAAAAATCACCCCGTAGCATGTGACATTAAAGATCAGACGAACCTTTATTTTTCCACATAAGTACCACGTACATTGAGACATTTGTCATACCGGCCTATAAGCTTCAAAAACCTTTCCTGGACAAATTCAGGGCTTTGCATACGGATTCCATCACCGCTATTTCATCGATGGTAATATACCGGTTCACTTTAATCATGTCCTCCACCATCCTGACATTTTCGCCTGCAGTGGCCGTGCACACCCTTCCAGGTCTCTGTGTGTCCAGCACTTGCTGTCGCCCCTCACTGAATTGGCGACACCATCTCCGCACCATTTGTTTCGGCATCACACCAGGCCCATACACTTCCACGATGCAGTTATGGATTTATGCTCCCGATACACCACGTGCCCATTCATAGCGGACAACCACTCGCACTTCCTCCTTTGACCACGACCTCAAAACGCGCCTTCTCTACATAGCTATCAAGCTCAGACTCGTCTCCGCTTTGTGCAGCACTGCGACGGCGCCATCTGCAGGATCGGGGGCGAACGATATCCATTTGCGTCGGGGTGTGTTGCGTGTGCAACCGCTGTCTTTTTCTCATTACTATTCGCTTTCCTAGGGATAACATTTTCGGACTCGCTCTCGTACATGAGATGTGGCTTCTCGTAAAATTCACACGTTCGCAACACTGAAGTTAAGTTGTCAAAAAAAGAAAGAAGAAAAAAAAAAAGGAAAAAATGCGCATCAACATTTAAATTCTCTGCTGTACAGACTTTTCGGCCTACCTGCGCGAGGAAGTTACCCTACCGTCCCAGTCTATTCATTTTTTTTTTTTTTATTTTATTTTTATTTGATTTGACTTTATAGGGCTCCTTTTAGCAGTGAGATTATAGGACTTGAACATACAACTGAACGTGAGATCCCAACTACATGAGCTCCAACCGAGAATCAAACGCCGGTCTCTCTCACGCTATTCAAACCATTTGTTTTAGTTTCCAAAATCTTCTCGAGTTCGCGGTGTAACGTTCGGAAAATGATTCACGAAAAATTCCCCACTCCTCCACATTGTCAGTGTAAAACTCCTTCTGTAGAGGGTTTTCTATTTATTACTTCTCACCTAGTATCAAACAAGCATTACTTACAGTAAGGCTCACAAACTCCATCGTACGTGAGTTATCAGTGCTAGTGCCAACTGACTTATGGGCTATATGGTATTGTACAAGCACCTAACAACTCTACATACATTTTAAAAATGAGACATTCTGCATATTGTAAAACTGTCTCGTATAGGATTTTGGGTAGAGCATTTAATAAAAAGAGCGTCCGGAATCGACTCCCACTACCAGTTTTATTATAAAACTTTTCTTTATAAAAGTATTTTTACAAAATAGTATACAAATTGACCTATCTAGAATCAAGGTGAGTTATAGGTTATCTTTGACCGATAAGGTCGCAGACAGGATCTCCAACAGAGCCCCGAAGCAGACAAAGAGGAGTGGATTTTAGGTGCCCAAAGCTCCGAAGCAAGCAGTGGGTAGGTTAGATGGCCAACAGAGCCCCGAAGCAGGCAAAGCCAGGAGAAAGGATAGGCGTAGTTCCATAGCAGACTAGAGGCCCTGGGGTTAGGTTACTCCTAAAGTCCCGAAGCAGACAGTAGGAGGGTCACCAGAAAACTGGTATCGAGTTGCCTTAGTCCATCCAATTTATAGGGTCCTTTGGGTGGCGGTGGCGCTGCTGCTCCGATGTCGTTGAGCTGATTTTGAGTTTAACGTCCCTTTTAGCAGCGAGGCTATATGAGACGGAGCCTAATGATTAATGGAGAACTCGAACCACACGAGCCCCCGCCGGGAATCGAACCCGGGTCTACCACGCCAAAGGCGCGTATGCCAACCGCTTAGCCACGAAGGAGCTCGTTTTTAAGAGTAGTATCCTCAAAAATTCACCCCATAAGTCAGTTAGCTTCTTCCTTAATTTTCAAAGAGAAATGACTTTTGTTATAATAATGTCCGACTGTTAATGGAATTTTTTTTTTTATGAAATACGAACAAAATCACCTGAACTGTTTTGAGACAAAAATGATCCAGAAAACTTATTCTACAGTATATACTCTTAGTTTATTTTTCTTGAGCAAATAATGATATCACACTATACGCTTATTAATAATTACGTATATTATCTGCGAAACATAAACTACATCGTTCGCTCCGATGTCGTCTTCTGCTCCGTGGGAGATACCAGAAGCCGTCGTCTACATGCGATTATAGGTCCCTCTGGTGGGAGATCCTCTTGCTGAACCATGTGGTGGTGGTTGTAAACACTGATGCGTGGAATTGCTTGTTTACGACATCACATAGGATATTACAATATATTTGTTTTAAAACAGTGCCAAAATGCAACTACCAAAAATGTCAAGTACTCGAACACTCTTCTACAAAGAACGAATAACCTGGATTTCTCAGGCACAATGTTTCGAGCAAGCAGGGTTGCAAGTGGAAAAATTAACAAACTGATACTGTACCACCGATACTGTTCTGGTGGTGATACTAATTAGTAATTATCAAAATACAGAAAACATTATACTGCTAATGACTGAGAAAGACAACATACGTATACATGATAACGAATTTTCACATCTTGAATTCATATGTTCATTCTCATATCGATATATCACGAAGTGAAGCATTCGAATTATCGATCTGAAAACTGACAAGTATACAAAATCAGAAAATTCGTTTGTTACAGTAAGTTATATACGTTCCGCAAATAACTATTCATATATGACTACATAAGGGTAAATCCATGTGAAGTGGTCCAATGTATGCTGCTAGACAATTTTTTTAAGAAAATCTTATTTTTGATGTGCATGTTGTTAGTTCAAAACTATTTAGACGTGTCCCTCTTTATTTTATAGAAATTATTAAAAATTCAGTAAAGTGAAAAAACAGTGTTCTACTCTGAGTGTAGAATAGAACATTAATGCTAACGTGGTATTTTAAGTAGAAACATGGCTTTAAATGTAGGTACACAATATAGTAAAACCAAATTTTATCCAATAAAACCCAATATTTTTTTTTCTTTCTTTCTTTTCACAATCCTGCCACTAAGGAAATAATATGGGTCATATTAACGACAAACTTCACTGAAGCCATTGCTCATGCATACACTCAAACTTTTAACAGAAAAGCTTTAATATTTCGAGGACTGGCAGGGATTTAAAAAAAGAAAAATCTTACACCTTCACGTTGGCGGCCCTACTAGCTGTGCTAACTCACAGAGACATGAATAATTCCTCGTTTGAAAGGTTATGGAACAAATTCCAAGGAGGTAACTTTTGTTGCTCCCCGTAGATTTTTTTTAAAAATTTATTTCTGGAACTCAAACAACCCTGTTCGCCGTCGTATGTCAGAAAAAAATGACATGTAGCCCAAACATTGGATGCAATCATATATATATATATATATAAAAAAAAAAAAAGCAAGGGAGATAAAAATTCGAAACCTTGTACCTCCGATAGTCACCCTATATATTTTTTGCTATTGGACTGTGGTCTACCCTTATGTTGGCAACCCTAGCGACGCCCCTAATTGTCCTACGGGCATGAACCTTGTTGGAAAGCGTATGGAACACAAATTTCAACGAGGTGACGTTTGTCTACCCCCGCGGCAAGCCCGTAGAAGACTACGAAGAAGCAAATCAAAAGTGATTTTTTTTCCCCTTTCTTCGGACCCTGACAACACTGTTATGGGTCATACCCATAACATACCTATGGGAACGGGGAGGCAGAAAAACTACCTCGATGGAATAGTTGTTCCATAAGCTTTCCAACGAGGTATCGTTCATGTCCCTGGGACAATAGAGGCGTCGCTAGGGCTCATTTTCTCTTCTCAAATGATTCAGTACGGCACTTAATATAGAGCTTACTCATGGCTATATGGTCAGTGTACGCGTCTTTGGCGCGGAAGACCCGAATTAAATTTCCGGTGGGAACTCATGTGATTAGGATCCCACGTTAAGTTGTAGGTCCAAGTCTCATATAACCTACCTGCTGAATGAGACGCTAAACTAGTATTACAGAATCTCAGTAACTGTACGAAAGCTTTAACGTGAATCATGCAGAGAGCTAACATCATAATATTTTTTTCCGTTCTTTCTTGTTTTCGCCAAACAGCTAGTCAAAACCTTGATCCTGAGTCTTAATAATTACTGCAGCAGACTATACTCTTTCTGCAGTTCACTCAATGGAAGACGATGATGAAATTGACGTTTAAATGTGAAAACGTTTTACTTGCTGAGTTGACAAAATTGTCAAGATAGTAATTTTTTGGTTGAAGCAGTCTTTAAATATTAGGAAAATGACAGACCTTTCCAAATACAAATAAATGGAATTCATTTCAGATGCTTGTTAGCCTTAAAATTGCTTAGAATAGTTATGTAGTAGACGTCAGAACCCAGGCGAAATTTAGTTTAGAAGTTTATCATCTACCAAATAAAATCAGTTTAGTGTGAATGATTCCTTACCTCCTCGGTAGCCTCCGCCACCAAAGCCTCCACCCATTCCTCCAAAGCCGCCGCCTTGGCTACCACCCATGCCCCCCATTCCACCGCCACTGTTTGGAGAGGAGTTCAGGAATAACTCGATGTAGCGATGCTGCATGTGAGCTTTATCCTATTAAAATAAATAAAAAATAATATAATAACAGCAAGACTAGTTACGAACAATCAAATGAACTATTGTTTTTATCACTATATTACTATCTCATAAAATACTTCATGTGAAGTGTTGTACTGTATGGGGCGGAAACCTGGACATTACGTAAAAGTGAAAAATCGATTGCAAGCCTTCGAAATGTGGGTGTGGAGAAGAATGGAAAGAAATAGTTGGGTCCAGCGGAAAATGAATGAGTGTGTTAGAAATGGTGGGGGAGAAAAGAACACTTTTAGAAATTATTAAAAAGAGGAAGAGAAACTGGTTGGGACATTGCCTAAGAAATAATTGTATCATGAGGGACGTCCTAGAGGGTATGGTGGCGAAGGAGACTACAATTAATGGATGATATAAAAAACAAAAATCATACGTGAAGATGAAGAGGTTAGCGGAGGACCGTGGAACATGGAATCTTCTTAGCTGCAGCAAGTGACCTGCCAAAAAGGGCAGACTATCTATGATGATGATATCACCACCAGTATCAAAAGTCTTTATTACTGAAGTGGTACAAACTAGAGACCTGGATGGGCCGCGGGCCGGGCTTGGGCGGGCCGACTGTTATTTCTTTGGGCCGGGCCGGGCTGGGGCCGATTAATTGCAATTCTTTAATAATTATTGACTTTCGTTAAACGATAGTTGGAATAAAGTCAAACGTTGAAGAAGTATGTCCGTGAAAAATGTTACAAAGAATGTAATAGCTATTTACAGTTTTTGTTGCTTAGCAGCTCCACTTTCACTATAGAGGATTGCAGGTAAATTGAGCTCTGATATTGACCTTCACTGAACCCAAAATATGACAAGAAGGGGTGGGAAAGATAATGCCGGCAAAACAATATTGCAATCTTCACTTATGCTAAAAATCAATTAAGTTAGATTTTTCTTACACGAAATTGAGATTTTGTTCTCTCGATGACAGGCAAAGTTCTAGAAGGCAATGGTACTATTCGGTAGGCAAGCGTCAGGTTGTGAGCCAGAGTTTAGAAAATATTTCTGAGGGTTAGGTCAAATTAGTACTACATTTTGAGAAAGATTGGGGCTCGAGCTCAATTTTTTAAAAAAATTATCGGGCCCGGGCCTGGGCCAAGAATTTTAAAAAACTTATCGGGCCGGGCCGGACTCGGGCCGAAAATCTCCAAAACTTTTCGGGCCCGGGTCTACGTACATTCGGGCTGGATTGGGCTCGGGCCGAAAAATTCGGCCCGTGCAGGTCTCTAGTACAAACATGTACAACGGGAGATCGACTGCACCCACCATCGGCAAACAACAAATGCCGAAGAAGAGAAATGGATTGGTGTCCCTCTGGTTCCACGTATTTCGGCAAAAATTAAGAAGGCATTGCATAAATATAACATCAAGATCTCCCAAGTTCCTCCTAAACCCATAGAAAAGTATATTACAAATTTTAAATCATCTTGACTGATTCCCAACAAAGTAGTGGAGTCTATAGGGTTAAATGTCAATGTGAACAACTATATATATATATATATATATATATATATATATATGTCATTTGGAGGCGACGTAAATATCATTTGGAGCAATGTTTTTGCTACACATTTTCGCCGTCTGGAAGATAAATAATAATAATAATAATAATAAAAGGAAACAGTGACAAATGAATTACTATTGACATATGTCTATTCCTAGTGACAAGATTTTTTACTTCGCATATTTTTAAAATTCTTTTTAAGCAATTTTACCTATCCATAATTTCTTTCCTATGGTTTAAATCCTTTTCGAAGTGTGCCTAAGCTGACGATAAAAACTATGTTCTTCGAAAGTACTTCCTAGTGGTGTGGTTTGTTTCTTGCGGTGACTATTAGCTTTTTACTTAATTATTTCTACAATTTTTCCCCCCACTTTAAATGTATATTAATTAAAATGTTTTATATATCTACACTAGCCTTTGACTAGCTGGGGCCTTCGTCCCCAGATCCCCGCATTTGCTCGGTTTGTGACCTCGCACCACAGATGTATCAGCCTTTGCTTCTTAATACTCTGCTTATTGATAACGGAAGATACAAATAACAGTGAAGATTAACAATATGCTAGCGACACAAAACAGCTGTAACGAACACGTTCCATTATACCAGTTTTAGCTAGACCTCGCAAATCTTAAACTCACAATTCTACCGTAATTTAGAGTTCCTTTTAACCTAAAGATTTTGTATCGCACAAAAACATCCATTTAATATGGAGATTTTTCATTTCCTTTTTACACTCCCTAAAAACTAATAAATATTCAGTTTTGGCAATTTTCCTGGAGGTTAGTCCTGGAAGCTGCAATTATACTAAATGTTATCATTCTAATCCTACCGAAAGTACCTACACAAACATTTTGGGGATGTCGAAGATGTCCCTCATAAATAACATGGGAAAGATTTTTCAGTTCCCCATAAAACCACTCTAAAGTTGGAAAATTTTATTTTTAGTAATTCTGTTACATAATGCTATAGAAAAAATACAAGCACATACATTTTAAAATTTTTATTCTAATTGCAAGTACCTAAAATATGAGATTATAGGTCCAAAGAAAGAGCTCATTTAAATAATATGAGGAATTTCATCCCCCTTTAGACCCCTCAAGATTAAAATTAACTTTTGGCAATTTTCCTAGGGGTTAGTCCCGAAAAGCTACAATCATGCCAAATTTCAACTTTCACGTCAACCGGAAGTACGAATTGTCAGTGAATGAATGAGTAGTGTAGTTTTATAAATACTTAGGATATACCAGTATAGGTTTAAACTCTTAGCTACCAAGCCCCCCCCCCCCACGAACTTATTATTGCGGGGAGGGGGCTTAACCTACATACAATAATGTCTCGCTTATCAAATAGGCGGCAGATGGAATTCCGGATAAGCGAAAATAATGGATAATACTGAGGTGATTAGAAATTAGAAAAAGCCTAATACACGTCAAACTAGATTACAATTTTACCCATTATGAACCCTAATAATCATGCTTTTCAACAAAAACAGGGGGAAAAAAAAGTTACGAATTGTGTGACGCTTAATACAGTAATATAGTACCTCAAAAGTTGTTCTATGATGATTAAAAGAAATTTTTAAGTGTAGTTTGCTTTCCTAACGAGTGCGGTTTCCTCACTGCCAAGTCTCGGCATGTTAGTATGTGTATAATGTCTTATAATGTTAGTATGTGTATAATCGGCAAAGACATGTAGGCTATGTGGCAAATTTCATGTCAAAAGAGCAGTAAATAAGAACAATAAAACGAAAATAAAACTTTCTTGTCCATTTAGCAACATTTTATATTATTTATTATAATTTTCGTATTTATAATTATTTTCCTATGAAATTTACCACAAATATACATTTCCCGATTAAACACACAGTATCAGTATAAAAAGTACCCTGCAAAATCATTATCAAATAATATTCTTGCAAGAAGACAGTTATAGATATGCGACAATAATTTTGGACATGAGTGTACGTTATCTTCTGTTGTATTGCCCTCTAGTGGCAATTTTCATGGTTTCTGGCCCTCGTCATCGATGACCAGGTCAGAAGCCACGAAAACTACTTGTCGTACGGGAGCAATTTTTTCGTCGTAAGCAGTACGAAGTAAAATGGGTACTTAATTTGTGCTATATTTTGTGTGGCTGTAATATAATTCACTATTCTATATGGCGCTCAACTGAAAATATGGTATTATCAAGAGGACTGGTTTTATATTTGCAACTGTGGCGGCATTAGACAGTTTAGTTCAACCGTATGCCCTTGTGTTCCAACAGGAAACGTAAGTATAAAACCTTTAACTAGTCTCTTTGCTCGCTAAATTGATTTTTTTTTTTTTTAATTAAACTTGCTATACCTTACGTTAATTTTTGTTTATCACGAGGCATTTCTGATTTGTGACCCGTTCTAGTGACCCATCGAAGTGCAATGGAATTAAATTTATTATAATATGTTAAGTATATATAATAATAATGGCAATACTTGAGGGATGGTACAGCATCTTCTATTGAGAATACTTTGTTGTAACTGCGGTTGTAGTTGGATCATTTTTGTATCTTTGATTTTTGAAACGTTTTTGTTAAAATACACACATATCTTCACAGTAATTAGTTCCTGCGACTATCTTGAAAAAAGTATAAAACCTCAGATCATTTAATTTCGAATAATAATAATAATAAACTAACAGATGCATTTTTTCTTTTTATATCAGACTTGAATCACTGTACTTTGAGTGAGAGAAACTTTAGTAATAATTATTACTGCGTATCCCTCTCACGGATGTATCTGCTTTTAGTTTAATAACACAGAACACACATTCATTACAGAATCTAAGAGACTTGAAAAACTAATTTCGAACTAGATAGTGTGTTTGAAAATTGATTTCATACTGTTTAAATGGTGTGTGCATTTATATAGCGGGCAAGGATACATAAATTCAGTGCTATATAGAAAATAATTCAATTTACAAAATGAAGACATAGCACATCGACACTGCCGTGATTGTGTCCTTTAGACAGACACACAAGGCAAATGAAAAACCAAAACTGGTGAAATAATTCCATGGAAATTGCCAGAATAATGATGATAACCTAACTCTCTCAAGTTTATCACATGGAATTATGAATATATTTCTTATCTTTGAAAAGCTGTAGTACAATTTTCTCATAAGTATGAGGTACAGAATTCTATATACTGACCTTAGACATAGCTTTTACGGCTTCTTCGTGTGTGGCGAACTCGACATCGGCTTCCCCAGACGCTCTCCCGCTGTTGTCATAGATCAATCGAATGTTGATAGGATTTACTGGTCTAAAGAACTGAAATAGATCGATATCCAATGTAATATCACATTATAGATATTCAGTGTTAAGAACAAGTGGCAACCACTGCTGGGTAAACTTTTTAGTAAATTACTAACTGTTATTCTCAAGTTTGTTGCTTTCCAGCTACACAATTACTCAATTGTGTTTCTATGTATATGGAGCAAGAAAATAAGATAGAAAGATGAAAATAGGTGTAGTTCAGTGGAATTCTGAGGTACAGCCTGAGCATGTCCGGAGCAATTCTGAGGATGATGTATTGCTAAAAGTCAAACTACGAATTAAGTTAAATACGAATTTTATTTTCAGAAAAGTGAGTAATATGCGAACTTATTACTGTGGTCATAATGATAGCAGTAAATATCTCAGTAATCATAAAAGGCAGATAAGTGAAATTTTGCACCAAGAAACTATACGGAAGGGGACAGTGTCCTAGGTATTTTGTAACAATACCGGATGAACAATGTTGCCAACCCAATATAGAGTTATATCTTTTCAAATGACACTGCGTCAAATTACTACATATCTCAAATCAACATGTCAAACGAAAACTTAATTATATCACGTTTATTATTCAGTGTTGCAAAGTAAGGATGTTATATCTACGGAACGATTTGAGATATCGAAGTGCTGTAAACAGCAAAATAATTTGTACGTCGATTGCAAACCACGCAACTAACTAGATATGATACTTATCTACGCATTTTTTTTTTCGAAATAAGGTATTTAAAAAAAAAAATCAAATTCTCAAGCCGTGGTGAATTGGTTCCTATTCATTCGAAGCAAGTCATACCATGAACACGGTACCCAACACTAAGGTACTTTCGATGTGCATTATCCTATTAACCTCCGTTGTGCTGTATACCCGTTAGAAGCTTCTAAACTTAGGATGTCTGTCATACTTTAACATCCTTAGTTTGCAAGCACTAAATAATAAACGTGATAATAAAGTTATCGTTTGACGTGTTGATTTGAAATATGTAAAGATCTGACGCAGTGCCGTTTGAAATATTATTATATATATATATATACGAGGTGTGACAGAAAAACGAGACTACATGTGTAGCTTGAAAAAAGAGTGGAGATGGCATGGCATCAACTGTTTTGGTGACGTCATCCCACATACCTCCTCTGTCCATGCGGCCATTTTCGACTTAACCGATCACGCCAGTTGGGAGTACTGCGTCATTGAGTTAACACGTGCAACTGCATTCTGCCGGGAAAATGTTTAATGTAAAATCCGAACAGAGAATCAACTTGTGAAACTTAAGAAATCAGCCACGGAAACATTTCAAATATTAACAGAGGCTTATGGCGATGAAACTGTCTCGTGCACATATGTTTTAATGGCATAAGCGGTTTTCAGGGGGAAGGGACAGTGCATGCATGTCAAAATCAAAATTCAAGGCAATATTAATTGTCTTCCTCGACATTTATGAAATTGTAATGATTGAGTGGGTTCCCAGTGGTCAGACTGTTAATCAACACTGCTACATTGAAGTACTAAGAAGATTCCGTTAAAAAAAAAAAAAAAAAAAAGGAAAATAAGGCCACAGTTGAGGAGTGATGGATAGCTGTTGCACCAAGACAATGCAGCCGCTCACACGGCCCTATCTGTCAAGCAGTTTCTGACCAGCAAAAACATTACTGTGATGGGGCATCCTTATTCACCTGATTTGGCTTCATGCGACTTTTTTATTATTATTATTATTTTTATTTTCCAAAGTTAAATCTTGCTTAAAGGGAAGCCACGTTACCTCAGTTAAAGAGGTTCAAACAAAAACGGAGAATCTCCTGAAGGGCCTTCCAAAAACCTCGTTCCAGAACTGTTACCAGCAATGGCAGCACCGAATGCTGAAGGGGACTACTTTGAAAGTGATAATGTCACGGAGAACTGATTCTGTAAGTATAATGATTTATTGGACCAGTTTTTTTTTTTTTTTTTTTTTTTTTGCCTCGTATATATAAGTTGGCAAACTGTTCGTCCGGTGATGTTACAAAATACCTAGGACGTTGCCCCCATCCCTATAGTTTCTTCGTGCAAACTTTCGGTTCCCTGCCTTTGAAGATTTCTGGGATATTTACTATCAGTATAAAAATAGACCACCCTCTATACCATCTATAATCCACTACTACAAGTTGATCACTTTTCAATGGATCTGTCTGGGGACAACATAGAACTGAAAAAGATACCTAAATCTAAGCCTTTAATATCTCCGGAATATTAGTAAATAATGAAAACTCTACTTGAGCAGCACGTGAACATAACCAGCTCAAGCTAAAGTATCCATAATTACTAAAATTTATGTATATTCTGGAACTAAGAACTCACCCTAGTTGTATTTTACATTCTATTTTAATATTTCTGTTACTAATGACTTAGGTAGCTACTTACCGTACCTTTCATTTGAGTACTTAGAATGGGTTACGAAACGAAGTTCTACAGAAAATAAAATTTATACTTATAGTAAAATTAAACAATTTCGTAATCCTCAAATTTTGAAATTTAAATATATATATATATATATATATATATATATATATATATATATATATATATATATATATATATATATATATATATATATATATATATATAATAATAATAATCCTTAACTATTCAAAAGTCTACCTCCTTTTTAACAGCTCACCAATTTGACTTTTTCTTACTGACTACCTTCATTTTCATACTATATTGTTTCTACTTTTTCGCTTTTTTAAAAAAAGACTCCGCAAACGTATACAAACAAGATCACAGATCTCTACATAGGACATGTAGATCACATATATATCTCCACAGAACAGCAGTTTATTCGAATTAAATCTCTTAAACTATAATTAAAAACATTAACGCAAAATCGTGACCAAATGCCGACCTTCGCGCCAGAGGTTACTGAAATTTGCGTCAAAGAAGCCCTTTTCTTAATTTCGTTCAGTTCGGTACCAATGGCTCCTTTTTCATCATTTTGCCGTTTCAGACGTATCCTCTGTTGCTCCAAGTCTCTCAGTTGTGCATCCCCACATTCTTTTCTCAGCTTCCACCTGGTTATGCTCACTTAAATCTCTTCCTCCTGCTAGTGCAAGTACACCTCATAGCATCTCTTCTCTGCACCTTTTCAGGTAAAGCAATCTTCTGGTGACCTGCACATGTTCAATACTTCCTGCCTCCACCTGGTTATCAATATGCCTTTCTGCTACCATAGTCTCTTGGTGCATATTTTCCATTAACGGAAAACCTCTTCCGACCACTGCGTTTGCATGCGAGAATGACAGACCCATTTTTACTATCTTCCATACATGTTTGTATTCTTCAGTGCCAGCAAAAAGCTTGCTGTAAGCAGCCTGGTTCCAACTCGGGAATACTTCCTGAAGTTCAACTGAGTTCAGATTGTTGAAAGAGAGTCATTCTTTCTCAAGAGTTTTCAGTAAGTACATCATCGTGCATATCAAGTTCGTCAAGAGAAAAAAAAAATTTTAACCTACATGGGATGAATGTTGAATTACCTTAAGACCTAACGATGACAGATCTAACTGCTTCCTACTCTAAAGGACTGCTCTGCTGAAGTCTGTAATCACAGAAGTTAGAATCTATTGGCAGTCTGTTGTTCCCTCGTCAGTAGTTCTGGTTTCACTCATCGAATCATATCTTATAATTTCCCTACAACATTAAACACGATAGGGCCATTGCTCTTAAAGTCTGAGTACTACGCAGGAAGGGTTGGCATTCAGTAGCTACCATTTTGCAGAAACCCAGTTTGCACTCGAACGGAATCCTTGCTGCCTTTTTCATGATTTCTGTAAGTTTCGTGTTTGACAGCTTTGCTCGTAGAAATTTAATTAAACAATCCCGAATTTCCAATGCCCTCTGAAAACAAATGGCATTTTCCAACAAGCGGACGCCACGTAATTTCACAAGAAATCTTATGCATCCCATGAACTCAGTGAACTTTTCTCAACGAGCTGAGTCACCAAATAAGTAGGGCAAATGACGTAGTAACGCTACCCATTCCAGTTCACTGATTCATCGCACTACTACTGATTCACAATAGTCAAAAATGACAGAAGCAGCTTCGAATTTTCCCCTAATTTTCAATTAATTTCACTTTCTTTAAGTTCCCTGACTTTCTAGTTTGTAAGAACCCTGAAACATGACCTTTTCAAAGTTCCAAGGATGGACGCAGTCCCTATATTTGCACAAAAATACTTACATCTGCAATATCTGCTTCTGTGGCACGGAAAGGTAAACCTCTCATATGAATACAATGACCACCTTCATTTGGCCAAACACCACCGCCTCTTCCGGATCCAAAGCCTGGCTTTAAATTTCCACCACCACGGCCTCCACCTCGTGGGCCACCGCCCCATGAACTGTCATTGTAGCCCCAACCGTCTTCGTAATCTCCAAACCCTTTATGAAAAGAAAGAAAAAAAAATATCATTCAAAAACAAATTTACTGTCATCCAATAGTCATTTAAAAAACAAAAAAATGCACGTAAATCAACCGAGGGCAATTCTGGTTCTATCATTCGGTTAGATATAAATGTATTCATTTTGCTCCAACTTCTATTTACTACTTTGAGCGTTTGCAAACGTCCTACTGGTTCCAATCGAATAATAAAGATGGTTAAACTAACTAACTTCTGTGCGTGTATGCCGATAAATATGTGGACGTACACATGTAACAGCTTGATATGTTTGCACGTGTTCCAAAGTTACACGCGAGATTCAACACTAAAACCTTCAGTGCCAAAAAATCTAACTTCGCAGCAACAATCTAGTTTCCTAATTACCGCATTGTGTAAAATAATAATTGCTTGACAGATTTTGCTCTCAGACATCAAAATGTAAAATAACTATTTTCGATCCTTTCGAACATTGAGGATTACTCTACTATTGAGATATCGTATACGCAGATATTTATTTATTTACAAACAGTATGGATATTTACAGAACCAAACTTACCCTTGAAGCTTCTTGATCCTCTTCCCATTCCATATCTGTTAATTCCACCGAACCTGTCACTCCTGTCATAGGGAGCTGGCCTCTGTGAAAAACCCATGGGACGCATCTTGGGCCCCATAGCAGCTCGAACTTCCGACAAACTGCTTCGGAATATTTCTATGTACCTGAAGAATAGGATTAAACTGTTAGAATATTTTACACCGAAGTTAATCAACGTTCTCATGGATTTATACGAAGTATATATTCAACTTTAAACTAGCTTCCAACGTTTAAAAAATTTCAAGAAGTCGCATAAGCCCAAAGATAAACTTTCCTTTCTTTTAAACATTTAAAGTATTTAAGGATTATTTTATTGTTTATTTTTTATGAACTTAGTTTAGTATTTGTAGATATGCTGCTTCTCAAATATTCGGATGGCCTGGATTACTACTTTTTCATGTTTTGTCTACACAAATACGCGAAGTGCTGTTTAACAATTAAAACTGTAGATTCCAAATAATTCCAAAGTTCTCCTCCACTATATTTGTTAATTTTGCCAAACTGTTTATGAGTTTTCGTGTCCATCTTAATGTCTTATGTAGTTAAAATATTAAATTTACTAACTTTTGTTTCTGTACAATAGATAAGCAATTAAATGAGTTAATACATTTGTAACACTAGAGTTCTTAAGTATTCTGATTCACGCAAGGGTTTAATTTAATCTTTGTGGTAACAAATTTCAAAGTAATACATTACTTTGAATTGCAGCTTACGTACAGCATTTTGAACTCTATTACTTAAAGAAACAGATGGTTCAGTTTCCAGAGCGAGTTAAATCTTACAAGCAAGCTCCATTTTCACAGGCCAACTCTGTTATACGAGGATAACAGGCCTCCAGTACAAAACGAATTTGTAGCAGCAATACATTAAATGACTTAGCTTTCGACACATCCTAAGAAGTAAAAGTGATTCAAGATAGATCTGACTTTACACCTATGAAAGAGAAAAAGTATTCAAATACACATAACCCTAGATTAACATCAAAATAATATAAAAGGGAGCTCCCGCCCCATCACCTCCCATCTGATGAGTGTCTACCTCTTCGGCGAACTGAAGAACGCCCGTGTCCCTTCTCCCATCTGGCGTTGTCACTTCCTTCACCTTCTGACCCACCCAATTAGACGATGTGCTTCGTGCAGATCAGCGTCAGCACTCTGCACTTCTGGGTAGAAAATGTTACTTCACATACCTCTGATGAAGTTTAAAACATTCTCAATATCTGACAATATATAATGTGGGCAGTATACACTGTCCTAGTGGCTATTTGAAGGCCTTTAAAATGAAACATATTATAAACATGCACTGCCCTTAGCATAAATACTACTACTATCAAAAAGTTAGAAAACCTTACCACATAACTATATAAACTACAAAATACATACATCTCTCTGAAGATCAATACATGAAGGAATTTTAATTGCATAAAGAACTTAAAAGCAAGAAAGATATGGTATCCAGCATTTCAATACCAATGTAAATGAAAGCTGTTTTAATCGTCCACAGGAAAATTATCACGAGGAGTACTTCACACTAAGAATGCTGTTCCGAAGAAACTTTTATAAACTTGTGATAATCTTCAGCTTGTTAACTGAAATAATTTGCTTTCTTCTTAAAGCGGTTTTTAGTTTAGGTCATGTGCTACGTTAAAATTATTACGTTTCAAAGATGCACTGATTTGACATTTACACAATTTACCTTTTCTGTTTCCTTCTATGAACAAGTTCAAAAACCGGAATTCACGTAGAGAAAACTTTACGGTAAATTGCACTGTGCACAAAGAATTTAATACTAGTTCAAGGTAAAACATTCAATCAAATACCTTCATTAATTATGTAAGATTTATCTGGAAACCTTAAAAATGAGGTAACGGAAGGACTCGAATAACGGGAGGGAGTACTCCGTCAAAGCCTACCATCTAAAGGTATTATCGCAACTTTCATCAGGTTTAATTAAAGTAAGGCACTGGGGAATTTTCAAAATTACTCACAGGATAAGAATTTCTGATATCCGGATTATAACTATTCTCTTGCGCGGTGCTCAGTACGAAAACTAAAATTTCAACTTAAACAGCAGGCACAGCAATACTCGTCGAAGCTTCTCGAAAAAAAAAAAAAAAAAACTATAGTTTCATCGAGCATTATGCATCGAGCTAAGGGAGACGGTGGTATTGAGAAATGAATGAAAATGGTGGAATGAAGAAAGTGGGAGAACCCCGAGAAAACTCACGTTCACGGTGTTCGTCCTCAACAAAACTTACTTGGCACGAGATCGGATCGAACCCCATAGCTTCTCCAATACCAAGACATACAATCTTTTGTAACGCATGACCCAAGCTTTTAATAGCAATGATTAAACTAGTGCAAAATGTTATTTATCGAACTCTCGACGTGCTGACTTCAGACAGAAAGCGTACAGTTTTCAATTAGGAAAACTGCAGTCATTCAATTTTTTTTTTTTTTTTTTTTTTTTTTTTTTTTATTTTTTATTTTTTTAAACATTAGGGTCGTGAAATTCGAAATACCGCACGCACAACTTACCTTATATACACATTTTAAGTATTTCTTTTGCCTAACGATTTATTCTCTAAAATACAGTAAAAATAGCCTTTTGCCGAGTCCGCCATCATTCCTCCTTCCTCACAAAAAGCATCTCGATGGGACGGCATGACAAAGGTTCTACTAACTATTTACAGTCAGTTGCTGGCAAGCAGCATTTCAGTTAGGTAGTTTGCAGTGTTCGCGACGGTTTTCAGTGCAAGTGAAATGACGGAACGACTGGAGCAGAGCTATTGCATCAAATTTTGCCAAAAACTGGGCGACAGCCAGGTGGAAATCATTCGGAAGATTCAAACGGCTTTCGGGGATGATGCTATGTTCGTCACACAGATTAAGGAATGGTACAACCTGTTTAAGACGGCCGAAAATCGGTGGAGAGCGAGCCACGTTCCGGTCGCCCTGACCAGATCATTGCCAACGTGAACGATGTGGTGATGGGAGACCGTAGTTTCGGCACATTTCGATCCAAGATGTGACCATGAAGAGAGTGGCGGCGAAATTCGTGACGAAACTGCTAGCGGCGGAGCAAAAGTAACTTCGAGTTGAAATCACACAGAACATGCTGGACACCGCAAACAGTGACCTAGACTTCATGAGCATCACTGGTGACGAATCTTGGGTGTACGGGTACAACCCGGAAACCAGATCCCAATCGTCAAAGTGGAAGCATTCCTCGTCACCAAGAGCAAAGAAGGCCCACCAAGTGCACAGCAACGTCAAAGTGATATTGACTGCTTTCTTTGACTCCCGCGGTTTGGTACACCACGAGTATGTACCACAGGGTCAAATAATCACCAAAGAGCACTACAGAATGTCCTCCGTAGCCTACGTGATGCTGTGCAGCTCAAGACACAGGACTTGTGGTGAACAGCTGTTTGGTGCCTCCATCACGACAATGTTCCAGCACATTCCTCGCACTTGATTCAGACTTTTGAAGACTCCTGTGCTTCGACTCTCCTGATATGGTCCCCTGCGACTTCTGGCTGTTCCCCAAATTCAAAAGGCCATTGAAAGGAACACGATTTTAGACCAGAGTACATTATGGCAGCAACGACAGCCGAGCTCAACTCCATTCCGAAAGAGGCCTTTTCCGCATGTTTCCAACAATGGCGGCACCGCTGGGAGAAGTGTGTGTGTAGTCCCAAGCATACTCGATCCATTATCCGAAACACTGGACATTACTTCCTTAGAAACAATAATAAAGGTTATTCTCCGAATATGATCAATATATGTATCACAACTGAGGTTAAGTTCTTTTTCCTAAGGGCTGACCGCTTCAAGTCTGAAGGATGCATATTACACATGCAACGAGGGACACTTAAGAACCGGGAAATCAAGAGTGTTAGTGAAATTAAATCCACAAGACAGCAAAACTACAAAATTCTAGCTCTGGAAACTTACACGAAGAACGAAATCAAACTGAAGGTTTTATAGCTTAGTCATATGGGAATAATCTGATCTTAAAAATTAACCTTGAACTAGTGAACTCCTAATCGCTGGCAATATCACTAGCCACTACCCTCTTAACATCATTGCTTGAAGCAAAGCATTCAAGGCAGACTGAATCCAATTTTCATAAACCTTTGCATTCGGAAATATAGAAATTATTAAAATATAACAAAAATAAATGAAATCTTCGCAGTGTGCAGACTGCAGACGTTTAGCAATTTTAATCAGTTTTCAAAACTCAATGGTAAACATACGCATTTTTATTGCATCTCAGTATTCTGCAAAGTTGAACAGAGTAGTTTACCCGCATTTCAAGGCGTTATTCTGGTGACACTGAGGGCAAATTTTCGGACGTTCAAATTGAGATCTCAAAATATTGAAACAATGAATGGTCGAATGTTCTACACTTACAATCTTGCTGGAATACTATAAATATTCTTTCACGACTATGAGAAGTTTCTCGTCACTTTTAGTTTTAAGTCTTCCTCAGTCAATTGTGACTCTTGGGTTTATGCGAAATGGCAAAATACGAGGGAGAGTCCGAAAATAAGTTTCTGTCTCGTTTTCCCCAGGAAAGCAAACAGCAATGAAGACACAAGACAGCGTTGCACGCGATCCTGCAGAATGCGCCGTGGCAGTGCCTGCGCAAAGTGGAGTAGAGTCTCTCAGTCTGAGCCTGGTAGCTATGCAGAGAAGGCGTGTTTTGAGGTCGTGGTCAAAGGAGGAAGTGCGAGCGGTTATCCACTATGAATGGGCACGTGGTGCATCGGGAGCAGAAATCCATAACCGCCTCATAGAAGTCTATGGGACTGATGTGATGTTGAAACAAATGGTGCGGAGATGGTGTGGCTAATTCAGTGAGGGACGGTAGCAAGTGCTGGACACACCGAGACCTGGAAGGGTGTGCACAGCTACTGCAGACGAAAATGTCAGGATCGTGGATGATCCAGTGACTTTCATCTGATTTCGGCTCAGATTCTCGACGGCAGGTGCTTTGGAAACAATGCTGAATTCACAACTATTCGATGCTTCTTCCGTATGCAGAGCCCTGAACTTTACCTTTGAAGCTTATAGACCGGTATGACAAATGTCTCAATGTACGTGGCAACTATGTGCAAAAATAAAGGTACGTCTGATCCTTAATGTCACATGCTATTTTTGGTCTTGAATCCCCACTTTATCACAGTTGCCTGGGGAAACTTTTTTCGGACTTCTCCCTCGTAGATTAAGTTTTAATCATTGGCCACACACACACTTCTCACAGAGCATCGACCAAGAAACCAAGTACACGAACCATAAAGTTGTTACAGTCAGCGAGAATGGGTTCAATTGTAAATGTCGTGGTGGTAATCACAAGTGGAGGGTTGCTGTGCAAAGGGATAACTTTATAATGTTGCCGCCTTGTAACACATTCGGAAGTAATTGTCAACCGAGGTAGAACGAGCACAGCGGACGCCTCAGGAAAACACTCCTCAAAAATGTCAATTCGTTTATTATTGTCATCCGAGTAAAGTCACCAGCAAAGCTACGTAATCACTAATGAGGAAACTGCCACAAGTTACCATCTCGTTAATTTGTAAATTACAAATCATTAAACTAGAATATCACCACTTATGGTCATTCAATCATTTTTGACTGAAGTGTAATATAAACGTCAACCTACGCATTTGTAACACACCCTTCCGCACTGGGGCTGTTCTGTAGGTTCCACAACCCATCTGATTTTCTTCATAAAACAGTTAATACGTACAACAAAGCTTAAGGACAGTAAGTTCATAGTCTAATGAGACGTGCTTTCATAACTTCCTCGTTAATCTACCAAGATTCTACTTACACTTTTTCTTACGATAAAACCTTTAAAAATATATCACTAGTCCTACACAAGCAAGCAATACAATTTAAATACAGACGAGAATATCTTACGCTACAAGATCAGAAACTAGATTCACGAGAACAGTAAGTGCATGAAAATCTTAAATTTTGATATTCTGTTCGATATAAAATATGTAGATAACGAGTCCAAGATATCACAGTCTTTTTAATATGCTATATCTTACTGCCTGGAATTTCCAAGAAAACTAAAGCACTTTAATGACTTCGGGAGATAAAAACATTTTGCTTATATCTGCTTGGGTTTATTTATTTTTGAAGAAAAAAAAAAAAGTGAACACGCAATATAGAAAATATGTTCAGCTGTACAAATCACTAGCTGTAGGTATCCCACACTTTTTAGTTTAGATTCAGAGATGTATTCAGTCACTTAATGAAAAGTAATGTATGGGCTTAGTACATATTCACATTTTTGCTTTGAGATACTCCTCTTGAAAGAAAGAAAAACTTTTGAAGCTTAAGGGGAAGAAGTAATACAGAGTCCGCCACATAAATATATACACACTGTCATCTTGTATCAGGATACTGGCATGGACAATCGTTCTGAAATTTAAGTATGTTGTAGTATGGTTTTTCGCACAACAGATGGCGGCATTGTCAACCGTTTTCAGTTAAAATTATGTTGTACGGTTTATTCACTCAACAGATGTGTGTATTGTCAGCACGGTTAGTGAGATAATAAAATGGCATAAGCATGCTCGACATAAGAGCAACGTAAGTATGTTTTAAAGTGTTTTATCTGATTTCAAAATGCCATCGAAGTGCAGTGTCAGTGGAGAAGGGAGTTTGGTACTGAACCACCAACCCACCTAGCAATCAAACGCATTGTAGGCAAGTCTGAGGTGCATGGAACGACGAGCGGTCGCTGTAACTACAGTGATCAATGTATCCATATTCATATTCATATTTATTTGCCTGTTCATAGCTTACAAATGAGGACAATCCTCGATTAAGCATTACAGTTGTCAGATATGATTTACATTCTCTATATATTATAAGTAAGATAAGTTTCCACAGAGTAATAGCTTCTTTCTAACAATAATTCTAACAGAGTATTTCTGAATATCCGTTTTTCGTTAATGTCCTTATACTTTGTTGGTAATTTGTTGTATAATTTTATACAATTCATATACACAGTTTTGCTAAAATTTGCATAATTCTGTTGGATAATATACATATTACAACTCTGCCTAGTATTGTATGAGTGAATCGTATTAGCTAAAGTAAATAAATCCTTGTGCTCGATTACATACATAATTGTGCGATATATATATAAACTAGGTAATGTCAATAATTTATATTTTTTTAAAATATTTTTACATGAGGATCGTTCAGGCATGCTTAACATTATTCTAATAATTTTTTTTCTGTATTCGGAATGTACTAGCACTTATTCTCGAATTCCCCCAAAATATAACACCATAGTTTATTATTGAAAAAACTTTGCTATAGTATAAGGACATGACAGCTTCCTTGCACAAACTACCTTGCAACCTACGGAATGCAAAGCAGAGTGAACTGAGTTTAGTATTAATGGAGACTCATGCACATGCCTCTTATCTGGCGAAGGTTCTCGAGCGTCCGAACTGAAAATGATTGACAATACTGAAAAACCACATTACAACATACTTAAAATTTCAGAAAATTGTCAATGCCAGTATCATACAGGATGACAGAGTGTATATATTTATCTGGCGGATCCTGGTAAAGAGTATTACCACACACAAGGTAGTTCGAAGCCCAGTTAATTTACCACTTGTGCTTCTACAGAACACAAACTACAAATTTCGAAAACTCTAATCTTCCAATTAAGAAGAATGTGCCAATGGGTACAATATAATACTTCTGTGAATCTAGTTTCGTTGCTATCCCATTACTAGGCTATGCACTGCTTCAGTTAAGTTCTTACTTAGCACAAAAATAATATATATTATCCACTGGATTTTTATACACATGTTTTTGGAAACAACCAAGCAAATAACTGGTTTTATATCAACCGAAGCCTCTTTACATGCGCAAAGATACATATTGAATGAAAATCCTTACAACTGGACCGTGATTCGAATCCGGGTCACCGGCTTGCCGCGCCGATGCATTAACTAATTTCATTCTATAAAAATGTCAGAAAAATGTAATAAGTAAAATTTAAAAAAGAAAAAGAAAAAGGGAAAATTTAATATCCATGGATAATATACTGCAGTACGAACTTATCTATAAATTAAGAATACAAATACTCACGTCTGAATTACTTTATAAGATAATCTATTATGTCCAAGATTGTCACAGTTAAATATAAAGAATTATGGAGGTTGGGTAAAACCAGAATGTCCACCCTTCCCTCCCATCCCCACCTGTGTCCTATTTTTTCCTTGTGTTTCAGTAGTGCTTTTTCTGCTACTTCTTTGTTTACAAACTGAACGTAAGCTTCCCCCGTACTCCTTCCCTGGTAGTCAGTCGGTAGCGAAATCCCGTTGGGGACTATCTCCAACCCTACCCAACCAATAAAATATGCTTATCATGATCACATGTTAAAAAAGGAAAAACAACTTAAAAATTCAGTTTTTTATAACCTATAGCCCCAAACAAGCTATTGAAAAATACAACACAAACTCAAAAATCAACTTCTACATTAACAGACACTTTAAAATAAATACTGACTTTTGCTTTCAATGTTAAAGTTTCAATTAAAACTGTCAATTTTATCAATGAATTAACAATATTACTAATTACTGTATTTTAAATTGACAACAAAGCAAGTTTTCAGAATATTAAGTATTTTTTTTTAGAAAAAAAAAAAGTAATTTCATTCAACAATTACAAGAAATATGTTGGTAATTTTTATTTTTTAAATGAATATGAGATCTGAACAATTTAAGCAACAGCGATGTTTAATTCTATTATGAACATACCTGAGAAAAACTGTGCTATTTCCTCTTTGGAGCACCCAAACGGGAGCCCTCGCAATCTAACGCAACCATCATCCATTGCGTTTTGCAAATTCAGACCACTACGTTTTACTACCCATTCCATCTCGGATCTTTTAGCTTTGAATACTAAAAAAAAAAAAAAAATAAATAAAATAATAAATAAATAAATACTGATAGATATATAGAATTGACAAAGGTCTGGTTTCGACCCAATATGTAATTATTGAAATAATGTTTCGAGAATAAATACAATTTAGTTCTAGATGCCTAGGGTTGCGCAGAAACGAGACTAGTCTCAAAAACGAGACGAAATTCAAGACTAAGAGCGGTCTATGGATCCAAGACGGCCCGTGAAATGCTTCGTTTGGAATGTCCCTAAAAACTTAAGTCTAATTTTTAAAATTATTTCAAAAGTAGTACTCGGTTAGAAGGAGCTATCTAGCTTGAACAGACACCAACGTTCATTACTTAAAGGGGAAGAAAGCTTAATGCTTAACCTCTAGAAATCGCGAGTTTTATTAACTTACATATAGTGACATGCAAATGCATTATTTAATACAGGGTGTTTCTAAATGAATACCGGGATTTAAGGCTTTGCAGTATTTATTCCAATTAACTTACAATTATAAATAATACCTCAAATGGAAGAGCAACAGTTTTGTATGCACATATGCGCATGAACTGTATCCTCTGTCTGCCGTTAGCGCTAGTAGCAAAGACGGCGACTAGTGAGCAGAAAACTGTGTTTTTCATTTTGCAAAGACTGAATCTGTAGTTACAGTGCAACGTGCATTCTGTATTAAATTCAATTGCAATACACCAAGTGATAACATCCATAGACAGTAACAACAGTTTAAAAACGCTGGCTATCTGTGCAAAGGGAAGAGTACCGGACGACCAAGCGTGACTCAAAAAACGTGTTGGAACGAGTGAGAAAATCGTAAGAAATAGCCAATTCGGAAGACTAGTTGTGAATTAGCAATTCCAGTGACGTCTGTGTGGAGAGATTTAAAAAAGATTGAAGCAATTATTGCAACAATTACTCCAAACGCACTAATTAATATTTGGGAAAAAGCTCTCCTATCGACTTGATATTAGGAATGGTGCTCACATTGAACACTTGTAGCAAAAACTGTTTAAGTTGCTCTTCACTTGATGTATTATTTATAATTGTACGTTATATTAGTAAATACCAAAATGCCTTAAAACCCTGATATTCATTTTGAAACACCTGTAGAGTAACACATGTTTAAGTGCTATTATTTAAAATATCAATGTGAATTTGACTGCTAAAACATATCATGGGTACCCCACTAGTATAAAATACACTATTTGCTTCATTTCGTTAACATGGGATACTCAAGTGTCAAGGCCGATTGGTCGGTTCGTTTGGAGTTTCACGTCCATTTCAGAACCTATACTATATAAGGTGTCGGCCTATAGCTTACAGTAAAATCTGTACAACGTGAGAATCTTTTTCGAAGATTTTTTTTTAAACTATTGAATGTTTTTGAATTGTCTTCGTAATTGCTTAGTTTGCTACGTCGCACATAAGGCCGAAAGACGAAATTACGGCGCTAAAAATAGGTAAAAAAAAAAAAAAAAAAAAATATTGTGATGAAACTAATCAGAAATGCCTTCAAAACAAGTCCCTATATACCAATCCGTGATATACCGTAAGAATTTGTTCTGTGAACGCAACATAGTAGCCAGCGCAAGCGCTTTCTTTCGAAGGCCTACAGCAGTTAGTTGTGCCTGAGTTGCTAACGGAGAAATAGCTGGCGCTAAATTTCCCTAAAGTGACCTACCAAGGTTTCAATACGAATATTGAAGCGTTAGATATATAGCGTACATCTGAAATGACTGAACCTAACAAGGGAGCTTAGTATAAATATAGTACAGGTTGTATGAAGGACTAGTGTGGTGTCATTTAGTATATATAGTTATAGAGTACCGCGACTATTCTTGGACAGTTCGACAATATATCTTATATCGAACACAGGAAAAAAGACGTCCCCCTTTCCTGATTGGAGCATATTGTTTCCACGCAGTTGTGAAAACGTGCTGTGAAGAACATGAAAATTAAGAGAACTCTTTATAGTGTTACTTAAAGGGCATTTTTACAATAGGTCTTCATTAAAATGTAATGAACAATTACTACAGTATATATTAAACAAGTGTGGTGTCAGTGAACTTTCTGAACAATGCAGAAATAAACTGAAAACTGTAGTGCAATTATTTGTATCAAAGCTTTTGGCAAAATGGCGGGCGTGTAATTACATGTACGAGCGGTTTAGCAATAAGTATATGGAGTGGCTTGATCGAGACTTCCGGTGTTACAACCATCAGAGGGTCCGTCAACACCACCACAGCTTTCGGAGCGAAAAACGAAAGGAAGACCAAGAAAAGTGTTCGAAGAAAGTTCGCAACGAAGTAAACAAAGACTTGTAAACGAAATTGTGAAGAATGCCAGTTCCGAAAAGCTGTGCTTGGCTGCAGAATCAAGTTTGGTGAAATCGGGCAAGAGAACTGCAGCCGAAGTTGTAAAATTAGCGATCCAGTCTTCGCCTAAGAGACTGAAAAATATGAAAGCGATCCATAACACATCATCTCCTACTATAAGACCGTACAACCCTGACTAAGCTTTAGGCCTTCTCGTGGATCTTAGCTTGACAAAGGAAGATTATAAAACAATGAGACTTGGAGCAAAAGAAAGAGAAGCAGATATTTATCCCTCATATAATGTGCTAGCAGAAGCGAAGAAGTGTTATCCTGCAAATATTACAATAACTGAAAACGAGGCTGTGGTGCCACGGCAAGATCTGCTCAACCATACTACACAGCGTTTAGTACAAGTACAGAGTGATGTGATGCTGCAGAACATTTCGAAAGACTGTGATACTATCGACATTATAAATGGGACCTAGATGGTAGCGGTGGCCACAGCATATATAAAGTTTGTTTATATATGCTGTGGCCATGGCTACCATCTAGGCCCCATCGATAGTATAGTCGAGACGTTCTATTCGTCCCCAACCGGCTTCCTTTGTACTCAAGCAGAAAATTTGCCCTAACCGCCCTCATAAATAACACTCCAAATAAGCCATAAACGGCACGTGTTCGGTGTCGAAGTAATACGTTGTTGCCATCGTTAAACTTTTATTATCGATGGATACATTATATAACAACAACAACAATAATAATAATAATAATAATAATAATAATAATAATAATAATAACAATAATAATAATAATAACAATAATAATAAAACACAACAATCATTAAAGGAATTCAGTATAATAGTATGGACAAGGGCGGTCAAGGACGGATTTCTGGGAGCGGCAAAGAAAGATTGTATTTTTTTCTCATCAGGCTTTTGCGGCACTGCCTTGCGGGGGGGAGGACAGGGGCGAACTACTTAACATGTTTGGTTCGTACAAGCGTTATCGTTATGGAAGTTACATAATATTAACAATATGCTATATTTAAGAGTAATATAAGCACATATCATGAAACTAATGATTGATTTCTTTTTTCTTTTCATTACAACGAATTCAAATTAAATTAAATATTTCAGTTTAACGCCCCAGAATTATGCCCTCCAAGCTAAAGGAGACGGAAGGAGGATGCAATGAAAACAAAAGTAACGATAAAACAACTAGATAAATCTGTCTTTCTGCGAAGACTACTGAAGAACAGTAAGCAAGAGGGTGAAAATTGCAACATCGCTTTCTTTTTCAGCAGGTCAACTGGCAGGCCACCCTCAACTGGAAGGACATGTTGAATTATCCCTCCCATGTAACAAAGAAACACGCGGTTTCCTTCAATTGTGTTCCGCTTCCTTTGTAGCCGCGTGGGGATGGTTCGAGCGATTTTACTATATCTCAGTCTTCAATTAGAATAATTCACAATACGCGGATTCCAACATACTTTTATGTACTATTGTACCATTGCACGTGTGTGAATCTAATTATAAAAACAATATTTTGTAAGAACATGACTCCATCATCGACAAGGTAATTCCGACCAATTGCCTTTAAGATAAAAAAGGAAACTGTTCACAATGTGAAATCAGAATATGACGAAGTACAAATATTGCAATTCCAGCCAAAAAATAATCGTTCTCGGCAATAAGACAATAAAATTTTAAGCATATTTCCGTTTGTACAATGCTGGATGGAAAGACTGTCAACGTTTTGACTGACACTAAGTTCGCAAGCGTGCAATGTTTGTAAAGCCACTCCGAAAGATTTTTCACGATCTAACGCAACTTACGAACAGAGACTGTGATGAAGACACATTCAAATATAGTCTGTCCGTATTACATGCACATCTGAGATGTTTTGAATATTTACTACATATAGCGTACAAACTGGAGATACAACAGTGGCAAGCCAGAGGTGCAAATGCAAATGCAAAAGAAAGGGTAAAAGATCGAAAAATTAAACTCGCGCCTGCGTTTTATAGAAATGGGCCTCGTTGATCAGCCAAAACAAGGTGGTGGCAATAGCAATAATGGTAACACAGCGCGAAAAGTTTTTCCAAAATCCTTCTCTCGTTTCCCAAATAACTGGAATCGATAAAGAATTAATAGAACGATTTGCAAATATACTTTTCATTATTGTTTGCGGCCACTATGTCAACGAAGACCTATTTAAAACGTATTGCTTTGAAACAGCACAATTGGCTGTTTCACTTTACAGTTGGTACAAAATGAGTGCTTGTGTTCACAAACTTAATACACGGGGCTGATATTATAAAATCTTTACATTTGCCAACTATCAGAAGATGTGATTGAGGCAGGCCATAAAAACTATGAACACTTACGACAATATCACTCCAGAACAACTTCAAGACAACACGAACAGAGACATCTTTAATTGGATGCTGATGTCATCGGACCCTGTTGTGACACATACGCGAAAAAGACCTCACAAACGTCCAACAAAATACAATGAAGTTGTTTTGAGCATGCTCCGAGTGTCTCCTTGCTGTGGTGATGAAGCTGACGATAACGATGATGATCATGTTGATGATGAGGATGACGATGTAGAATGAATGCATGATTGTAACAGAATATTTAGATTAGATATCTAACTTCCTACGTCGATTTGCGTACCAGCAATTTAAAATGATTTTTATTTTTAACTCTTATAGGCGTAGTCGTCTCATGAGGATTTCTGAGCAGAATATATATATATATATATATATATATATATTTTTTTTTTTTTTTTTTTTTTGTCGTCGTAGCTCGATACTTTGGCCCTATGTGCGTCGATGAAATTAAAATAAAACTGAAGATATACATCCTTTCACGAAAGGGAACACATTGACAACACACTATTCTGCTACGTGGTATTTTCTTGAAGTATTAACTACAAGTGACTACGTAGACAAATCATGATTAATTTTTAGTTTCGCAATATCTTTTAAAATGCGGAAAGTAGTAATGCGACAGATAAGCACCCAAACATCAAACGTTCGCAAGGCATTAAAAAAACTAGCGGGCTTAAAGTTCGGAAAAAAGCAAATAACTAGCTCACCAACTGTTCAAGCGTCATAAATGAAATTTGCAGCATATCGATCTGAATGTAGAAAATTTACAACTTTAGTTGTTTACTAGGGATTTAAACTTAGTTGTTTTTGTTTTATCTATAAGTTCGACAAGAGACAAGGCGAGAAAGCCTGGATTCTCGTTTCGTGTGTATCCCTACAGATGCCAGTGAAATTGTTCAGCACGGTTATTTGTACTTTACCAATTCTACATTATTATTTTACGCGGTATTAAATGTAATCCAGTTTCTAAACTGAAATGTCAAATTTCCCCGCGTTACTCGTGTGGAAGGGATATATTGAGACATTTATTAGACAAAAGTCATTGCATTACCAAGAAATAGGCAGAGTAAACATGAAAAAAAAAATATTATCCATGTAGAATCAATTTCACTCAGGTGCTTTTGCTTCTGCGGCGACGATCCTTCAAGATCCTTGAATCATAACACCAAATAATGACAATATATTTGAAAAAGGAATCACAGTTACACAAAAAATGCTCCTATTGATACGCACAAACAATTTACTAATTTGAAACTGTTCTGGCCTATGTAAAACAAAAAATATAAAATAACATTTTAAAAAAATTACTTTCAATCGAAGGCTTTTACAATTACTGGAACTGCGCATCAATGAAGAAAGGAAATTTTTCAAGGAATGGGAAGTTCATTGAAGGGTCAGGACTTCTTTAGGTTTTCTTTCCTACATTTTTACTTTTAGCAAAGACTAACAGCTGTTATTTCGTTCAAATGATACTTCTCACATGAAGCACGTTGTTTCTCGATACGTATGGCTGTATCACTATTTCAACGTTGCTCTTTTCATACCTCCCCTATTTTTTTTTCTTATCAATCTTTATTCTTTTCTTATTTCAGAACTTTACTTACAATAAAGATAAAAGTTTTATAAGATGGATTCAAATCTCCGATCTCTAGCTTCATTATTTCATTTTCTTGCCACGTAACCGCTGGACTACTTTCTAGTTTATATAAGACGACAATTACAGAAGTTTGCTATTCACCTATTTCGATATTAAAAAAAAAAAAAAAAAAAAAAAAAAAAAAAAAAAAAAAATCTTGGATTGCTTCATAAATATGTGAAGCAACGTTTAGATGCAAACATGTAATACCAAGACTAATATCTTTAAATGACAATTTTATAACAATAACTGATAAGATCTGATAATATGTTTCGCATGTAGACCTGAGTCCACAACTTTGCTCCTCGGAATCAAGTGCCCTCGTTTAGTGCTGAGTACCATTTTTCCCCTCTCCGAAATTCCCTTGTAACAATGTTGACACTGGGAGACATTTGCCCATATTTTAAGTCTTTTGCTTCTAATTATTTTATGCTATTATTGAACAAACATACTGAAAATAAATGTCAAAATGATCTCCTCCTCTGAAACCTTCAAATGTTTCGAATATATAGCGGGAAGGTGATGTATTCTGACACACATTTTTCATACAGTGGCATATTCTCAAACTAATGTTACCTGTTGTATTTTTCACAATAGCTCGGTGCTGACCTTTGGGACTAACTAACTAACTAACTCTATGGCCTATGGAACCCGCAGGTTCAGTGCCGCGTTCACAAAAGCTCTCCACTGACTTCTATCCTTAGCTAATTGCATCCAGTTTCTACTTTGTATTCCTATCTCTGCGAGATCCATCTTAATATTATCCTCCCATCTGCGCCTAGGTCTTCCTAATGGTCGTTTTCCTATGGGTCTTCCAGTCAAGGCTTTGAAAGCGTTTCTACTTTCTTCCATTCTAGCTACATGACCTGCCCACCTAAGCCTCCTAGACTTGACGACCCTAACAATGTTGGGTAAACCGTATAAACTATGTAGTACGTATAACTGACCTTTGGGACACCCTGTATAATTATATATAAAAGTAAATAAGTGGTTCTGGTAAGTGAATAGTCACGCTACATACAATGTCTCACATATGCTATCAACTTACTTGAACTCTCTTAGAGGCAAGATGGCTCACTGGTAAAGCGCTCACTCCTGGCGCGTAAGGTTAACGGTTCGATACCAGCCCCCGTAAAGTGGGCTTTGTGTTGGACAAACACTGAGTGTATAGGTTCTATGGTTCCTCCATTATCATCAATCTCATCATCACAGTCACCCTTAGTCTCGGTGCACAATCGTGTCACGTTAAACAAAACCTACATTGCTGGATGGAGGAAACTAACCCACCCTGTTTCTACAACATTAGCTAGCAGGAACCTAATTACCCTGTTCCTAAAACGTTAGCTAACGAAGTTTTGGGTGAATTTTCGATCAGTTGGCCGGTCTAGTATCCTTTTACAAAATATAGTAAATCGTTTCCTATGGCATAACCTTATTTTATCCTTTAAGCTAAGTTCTGAATGTGAAGTGAATTTCACAAATACTGTATTTAACTAATTTTGATTAGTTTCGTGCCATTTTTGGAGTTTCTGATACTGAATCATAATATCCATTCCCTCAAAACATCTTCATTACACTTACAAAAAATAATAACGAATCTGTCGAATTCATCTACAAAATATCTGATTTTTGCAATATTTCACCTCAATTACACTCTACCTAAAACGTTCTTGAAAGATTCATTTAATATGATTCTGAATGTTCCCTATACTTGATTCGACTCGTTCATTCTACGAAATTTAGTAACTCACTCAAATTTGTGACTTGCCTTCAATGTATCTGTGTCCCATATGGTCTTTATCTTTCTTCAAAGCCTTCTCAATATCATCATCCGTCTCCATCTCAATGTATGCTTCTCCGCTCGGCCTTCCTTCTCGGGACATTGTCATGTGGACACCCATTTTCCCATCCTTCACATTGCAGTCATCTGGAAAGATTAGTTATTCACAAAAATTCAGTATTAGGTTCAAGCTTTCAAATCTTAAGCAAACGTTAATACAAAAAAAATTTAAAATTTGGCATCAAAATTGCACTTAAAATATTTTTATTTCAATTCGACTGGTAAATAGTGCTTTATTTATATTTTATTTAGAACAAAATCTGGCTCATATTTGATGTAACTGTACGGAAACTTGATATGTGCGTACGGCTACTGGTAGAGATTACCAAAAATATTTAAAACAAAACGGTTAGAGCTTACAAGCATAAAAGGCTGTACTAAATTTCTTAACAACTAGCGCCTTGGCCGTACGAAATACGGGTAAGAGTTACTTTTAACTAGTCCGAACTATGAAGTCATTATGTTATCACAACATATTGTCAGTTGAAAATGAAATCTTTTCCATGTTTTAGTACTGTAGTATCTCGTAAGACTAGCGTGGTATGTTACCAATTTCTTTTTTCAGTGGCTTTACACAAGCAAAGGAAAATAAATGGCTACTTCTATTACGAAACTAAATGCTTTCTCTTGTTAATCATGGGAGACCTCTCATGCCTCTTGCCTGCACATTTCCTTTAATTCCAATCTATTGTAGATTCAAGTCTGCTGACGTTAACAGCTACAGGTCTGTCCACATTTATGGAAACGAAGTGGAACGTCCGCCAGGGGCGCTAGAATCACAGACAGTAAGCACAGCAGAGCAATCAGAAACCAGTTGTGTGGAGAATTCGGTAGAAGAAAGTGAAGTGCTCCGAGTGTCAAATGCCTCAAAAGTGACCCCATCCTGGGAGGGGTACATCACCGCTCTTTCCGACATCGGATACAGCTACAGTGCAATTGTAAAACAATGTTCGTACAAGGGTTTCACCATTTCCAAGAAGGGTATTCCAATATACACAAACGCAACAAAAATGCACAGCCAGAGGAAGCGGGAGTGCGCACAGTGGCACGAAAACAATACCCCGTTTCAAACGTACAATGGATGTGGTTCGACAAGTGCAGAAATTGGTGACTCAGGAGAATCCGCCGCCACAAAGACATTGCCAGGAGTGTTAGAAGATCCAAATCAACTGTGCAGAGGATAATCAGCCAGGATTTACGCCTGCAAGTGAAGCATAAGCTACGTGTTTACACTCACAGCCAAACACATCCGGGAACGCAGGGTCCATTGCAAACTGCTCTATGAACGGTATTTAGCGGCTGACAAATGGAAATATGTGGTCACGTTAGACGAGGCCTGGATCTGTTTGTCCAAGCGGGTTCGAACCATTTACTATCATCCAAAGGGTGCCAAGGACCATGCCAATTTGGTATTCGACGATCCATGGATAAGGCGATTCCTTCCTTTTCAGCGTCCTACCACGGATCTCTTCGTTTAGTTGAGGCTCTCCTTCCGTAAGGTTATCATCTGGACCCAGATCGCACGGTTCAAGAAGGCTCTACCAAATGGAAAAATTGAACAGATACATATCTTCCAGAAATTAACAGACGTTCTCAGGCATCTTGGTATATACCAATTGCAGCACATTTTCATATACATCTCTTACAGTCAGTTATTGCTCCAGAGGATATAGCCAGGATTCCTGCTGCCTCATTCCTACATGCTGGGGCATGGTTGAATGCAATACCCTCCCCACCATTAGGTCTTCATATGACAAACATTTCGAATCGCTGTCGCTTTAAGATTAGGTTCAGCTATTTGAGAGCCACATCGTTGTCCAGCTTGCGGGGATCAAGTTAACCAACGGGCCTTTCATGCATGAAGAGCATGGGTAGACACTCCTCTGTGAATGATATTTTACAAGCCCTTATCACACCTGGAATTCCTTCCATGCGTGAACATGCAGATGTTGTTCAGATGGTAGACGACCTGATGGCATGACATTAGTTCCTTGGATTAGAGGCAAATCACTAGTATGGGACTTCGCGTGTCATTCAAGATACATTTGCCCATTCAAGTCTCCCTTTAGCTGTTATGAATGGTGGAGCTGTTGCTAGTTGTACAGAGGTAGAAAAGCAAAGGAAATGTAACAACCTCCTTGATAAATTTATTTTTGCTTTAATTGCCATCGAGACTATTGGTGCTTGGGGATCTACAATCCTTGATTTTATTAAAGTAGGCAGACGCATTTCTATCCTTACTGGAAATGTTCGTTCAACATCTTTCCTAATTCAACGAATATCTATTGCTATCCAACGTGGCAACGTGTCGTCGGTACTTGGCACCTTACTACATGGAAAGGAACTAGATGAGGTGTTCTTTAACACAAAGGACAACACCGAAAATTTATACAACTGGACGGTATACTATACAAATGAGGTCAATATGGTAATTGGAAAGTAAATGATTGTGACATAGTGAAACACACATGCTTGTGTCGGGGAGGCGGAGGTGCAAAAAGATTATATATATACTGTTCTATTGTCTGATTGAAAAAAATATATATACCGCAATAATTGTAATAATTATTTTGAAACATTATTGTGCCAATTGTGTGGAACTTCCAGATAATTTCTGATTCTTCCAAAATTAATACTTGTTTACCTATTTGCTTTTTTGTGTGTTGGTACACTTCTGTTGTAGTGTAGTATGTATTTGTTATTAATGTTCCAAAGACAGTGTATGTGAGTGTGGTAAAAAGCTGTTTGCAAAGGAGTGGATGTGAAGAACATGTAAATTTTGCTTTACGGTGATAAATGTTCATCATATACAATTTCTTTCACAAGAAACCGATGTAAATATTTTCATTTGTAATTATGGTGCAGGTAAAAAGAATCATAAATCACAGTCTTAAAAAAAATTAAATTAAAATGTCTTGAATACCTAATATATTTATTTAAAACAAAGATATGTTTTATAAAATAAATGTTTCACAATGTCTTATCTGAAATGGTTTTATTGTTGAAGTTCACATCAGATACTTTATGCGTTCAAGTACGGCAATTTCATGAGCACTTGTACCAAGATTGTTCTTGCCCGAAAATTTAAAACAATTAACAAAGATATAATTAATATTTTATAAAGTAAGTGTTTCAAAATGTCTTAAAATTGAATATCATCCAGTGTAAAATAGTTTTATTGCTGTAGTTCACTTCCAATGCTCTGTGCGTTCAACTGCGAGAATTTCCCGACGTGTTTTTCCCGAAAATGCAGCTTTCATTCTGTACATTGAAACTTCCAGTAGTACGGAAGTTTGAATTCGGCACTTGAAATAGTAACCGTTACGTAGTCTTCGGAACTCCGAGCATTAAGCTTCTTAAATTTGACAAGAATATTTACACTATTGCTAGTGTTGATTCTTCAGAACGTTTATTTGAAGAGTAGCAACAAATGACTGAACTAAACTATTGTTATTGGAAAACCAGATTTCACGGAAGAATACTTGTTACCATCAAAGGTACTAATAGTTTCACTAATGTATTTACATATTTACTGGTAGTACCGGCACCAATGGCCTTAAACCTGTTAAACGTATGAGGGATAACGTCCCTTGGCGTCGCCGAATCGGTGAGCATACTATTCACGGAAAGTATTTTCTAAAATATAAAACTGCATATTTTACACCCTCCAGTCCAAAAGAAACCGAACTTTTGAAAACAAATAGTACCACTAGTGCCATCTGTTGTAATATTTTACCGGTAGATGGCGTAGACCCTCATTCACAACTGGTACAAATGTCATGACATTTGGATGCACGGCAACAAAGTTATTGCGTTTCAACTGTCAGTGTGTTGTGTACATCGGTCGGAAAATGAGTTTCAAACAACGAGCTGCAATTGAGTTTTGTGTTAAACTGGGTAAAACTTTTAGTGAAACGCACCAAATGCTACAAAATGCATATGGTGATGAGTGTCTATCCCGTACGCAAGTTTACGAGTGGTTCAGGCGATTCAAATCGGGTAGAGAGACGCTGGATGATGATGAAAGATCAGGCCGTCCCAGAACCGGATTATCGGAAGAAAACATCGAAAAAGTGCGTGAATTCATCAAACATAACAAAAAATCGTCGGTGAAAGTTATTGATATGGAATTAGGCATTCCTCAAACAATCGCATACCGCATACCGCAAGTTTTGGGCCTTAAGAAGGTTAATTCACGGTTTGTACCACACAAACTCACCAAAGACCAAAAAGTTGATCGAATTGCGCATTGCAAAGACATCGTTAAAAGTGCTCCGGCAGGATCGAAACTTCTTGAAATCGATTGCAACTGGTGGCGAGACGTGGTGTTTTGAATATGAGCCCGAAACAAAGCGGCAAAGTGCTGAATGGAGAGCGCCGGATGAAGGAACACCCAAAAAAGTCGCTTGGTGAAGTCAAAGTTAAGGTGATGCTGATTTGTTTTTACGATTCAAAAGGAATTATCCACAAAGAATTTGTTCAGCCCGGCCAGACAGTCACTGGAGAGTTTTACTTGGGCGTCATGAAGCGTTTGCTGGCAAGAATTCGTCGTATTCGGCCCGAATATCGCGAAATCGGCAGTTGGACTCTTTTGGACGATAATGCACCATCACATCGTTCGCGGCTTGTAACTGAATTTTTGGTCAAAAATCACATTATTCGGTTGCATCATCCGCCCTATTCACCAGATCTCGCTCCGTACGATTTCTATCTGTTCCCGAAACTGCATTTGGCGATGAAAGTAAAGTGGCACGCATCGATTGATGCCATTGAGAAGGCGACGACCGCCGTCCTAAAGACCATTCCAATAAAGGACATGGAGAAGTTGTTTGACAACTTGTTGGAGCGTGCAAATATGTGTATCGATGCAGAAGGGGAATACATTGATTAATAAAAATGATTTGTTCCAAAATGTACATTGCTTTTTTGTTTTTTTAAAACGTTCGCTTTCTTTTGGAATGGAGGGTCTTCAAATAAGCTATAAGCATAATTCATACATTAATTTGTTCTACAATTATCTCAAGCTAAGGCAAGTGTTTTTATTATTATTATTATTCATTCATTCAGAACTTTATAAAAGTCTTATGTTGAATGTTGTGAAAGCACCTAATTCGCCCAAGTACAAAATCTAATAAAAATAATTTTCAATATAATTACCTTAGTTGTACCAATAATATACTAACACAAAGCTCAAAAACCCACCGGGTTTTTTCGGGCCAGACCCACTTTGGCTAACCCTGATGCAACTATTCCGCCGCTTCGGAAGGTCATGGATTACCACGTTGGAAGAATTCTTTTGGTCGAGATTGTAGTCACCTGTGCATCGCATTTTTCACCTCTTCACAATTGAAATGCTTGCCTCCCATAGCTTCTTTGAGTGTTCCAAACACACGAAAGTCGCTGGGGGCAGACTGGTGAATAGGGTGGATGAATGAGACTCAAATTTGATGCCATCGATAGTCTCAACGGTCAAACGGGTAGTATGAGTCGGGTTTTGTCATGCAGTAGGAGGACAGAAGTCCTTATCGTTTACGCCTGAGTGCAGAGCAAAGTTGATTTTTCAGCAGGTTTGAGTACAAGTTATCAGCTACTATCATTCCTTTTTTCAAGTACTGTTCCAAAATTACACCCTTTGCATCCCAAAAGAGTGAGAATGACCTTTCCTGCCGATTGTTGAGTGCGGAATTTTTTTAGATTCGGCGAAGAGCTAGGCCGCCATTCCTTACTCATTTTTTGGTTTTTGGTTGCTGATAGTGAACCCAGGTATCATTGCCTGTAACAATCTTGTCCAGAAATGCATCACCCTAGGCGCTGAAACAACGCAGTTCTTCAAAGGCGTCGATGTGACGATCTTTCAATTCAGCAGTCAACTAACGTGAGACTCATCTTACAGACATCTTATTGAAATGCAGAACATTATGCACAATGTGTTGAGCTGAACCAAAGCTATATTCATGATTGTGACGATTATTCTCAGCGTGATACGCTTATTATAAATTACAAGCTGTACCGCTAACGCAATAATTTCATCGGTCACTGCGCGGTGAGCCTGTTCCAGTTGAGGAGCATTTTCCACAAATATTATGCCACCTTTAAACTTCATACACTAATCGTATGCTCGGACAAACACGGATCACCATAATTTGCTGCTTTCCTGCGAAAAATTCCGATTGGTTTCACACCTTCACTGAGCAAAAACCGGATCACCGAACGCTGTTCTAACGCGGTGCATGTAGACAGTGGGGCTGTTATCTTGATACTGATGCTGCCGTGTTTGTCGTTCTTCGAGCAACACACTGCCACCTTTCGGTCATTAAGTGCAGCTCGAAGCATATTACTGTCACATCGAAGTAATCGTCCAACTTTACGGAATTTGACTATATTTTTAAGCTTTTCATTTGATCCTCCCTCGTAGTATTGTCTGAAATCCGAGTTTCAAATGAGGTTCATTTTTTTAAAAGAACATTATATACGAAACAAAGCTTCGACCAAAAAAATAAAAAATAAATTATACTTTATAAATAAATATGCAAAAGACCCTAACTTACCGAAGAACTTAAGTATTTCCTCCACTGTACTTGACCAGGGTAAACCACGAACCTTCACCACGTAGCTCTCCTCATCGTGGTCACTGCGATCTCCGTCTGCAGACATGTCTGGTTCTTCTTTCACCTCCTCCTGTTCTTTCTTCACGTCACTCTACAAAACAAACAATGCTTTATCTATGTATCAAATATATACTCCTATAACACAAGTCTACCAAAACAAACCCATTTACCATTAACAAGTTATGAACTGGCATCTACATACAGTATGTCTTATTTACTTTTTATCTCAAGTTAGGTGATGTCTTATGAAAAAAGCCGGCTTTCTTTTAAAAGGAAATAATGGAAAATGGAGTTATTTAAGTACACTACGCCCGAGCTTCTACAAACCGGCTCCTAAGGCCCGATTACATGAGCATCTACTAACCGAGTACCAGTTAACCTACGTGATTTAAAAAAAAAAAAAAAAAAAAAAAAAGGACAGAACTGCCCGCGTTGAGGCATACGAGGAGCCAAGACGTCGCAGTAATCGGTATAAATTAACAAAAGAAAAAAACATTTTTTTTTTTTAAAAAAAAATCGAACGTCCAACCACTTTCGATTCCATGTAGTTGATTCTACAATTTAAAAAGTGCGTTTACAACATTCATTACCAGGATTGGCAATCTTGTATGCTTTTCAAATTGGCATTGTATTGGCTGGGGAGTCAAACTATGCAACCCACTATATTACAGGTGCTGTTGTAGTTACCTATCAACCTCATCATATCCCTCAGTTATACTTTGATCTGTTTTATTGCTTGCCTACACTCAAAAGCCAGAAAAGATTACTACAAACAAAGCTACTGTCAAAACTATTTTTGTTTTCAACTAGAACTAAAATATTTGTTCTGGTATAAAATTTGCCTTAAATCTAATTCTCTGTTCAGAAACACTATCTTGAGGCTCAGATATTCGATTAGACCCTAATGAAATCAGTTTACAGAATTAAAGCTGTATGACGTTACGTTTAACCTTTAGAACACCGGCTTTAAGCGAGAATGCTTAATACCATTTCTTTTAAAATAAAATATTAACAAATGTAAATCATTCCACATAAATTTTAAATAAGAATTTCGTTGCATCGCTAAAACATTATTATTATTATTTACCAAACCCTTCTGCCGTTCAACATTATCTAACAATTCGTTGCAACTACAAAAAGGAATGTGTCCACTCATTTGCACTCTTTCCTAATCCAATTAACGATTTTATTTTGAATTCACCCTTCTTTGGATTTTCTTTTCTAAAACATCAACAAAAGAATAACATATACCGTACGCTATCGATGGAACTCAACCTATCTTAACGAAAATTGGGATGGTGATAGACATTCACGAGTTCAGTACACACACACACAATATTTTGGTGTGCAGGCCTTTGGTTCGTAAGTTATTGGCAGGGTGGGAAAAAATCATGATTTTTTTTTTTTTTATATTTAAATCAAATCTTTCTCCTCGTATAATACAAGTCACGAACTGAAAAAAGAAACAGGAATTAGTATTAAATGTTAATTATGCCATTTAAGTGACAGTATTGGAGTTTAATTTTGAATTATCCCCAATCGTTAACCAATTTTAATCCCAAGCAATGTTTCTTAAACATTAAGGAAAAAACGTACAGCAACGTTTAACATGACACTTTTCTTTTTACGGAAGTTACTGATATTAGGCAGGGGCATACTTTTTTTAAAAAAAAAAAAAAAAATCTGAACTAGCTAGCAGCACGAAATACATATAAAGTACATACATTTCACCTAAAATTAATTCACTCTATGTCTATGGAACCCGCACTTCAATGACTTGTTCACAAAAGCTCCCCATTGACTTCTATAATTAGCCAACTGAATCCAGTTTCTACTTTGTATTCAGATTTCTGAAAGATCCATCTTATTATTGTCCTCCCATCTGCGCCTAGGTCTTCCTAATGGTCGTTTTCCGATTGGTCTTCCAGTTAAGATTTTGAAAGCGTTCCTACTTTCGTCCATTCCGGCTACATGACCTACCCACCTGTCTCCTAGACTTGTTGACCCTAACAATGTTTGGTAAACCGTATAAATTATGTAGTTCCTCGTTGTGAAATTTCCGCCATTCCCCATTCCCGTTCCTCTTGGGTCCGAATATTCGTCTCAGGATCTTGTTCTCAAATATTTTCAATCCATTTTCTTCCCTCAGAGTAAGCGACCATGTTTCGAAACCATACAAGAACATGTATGATTATCGTTTTATTTATTTTAAGCTTCAAATTCCTCGACAGAATTCGTGACAAGAGATTTTGAACTAAATAATAACACGAATTCCCTGCTTTTAGTCGACATTTAATTTCTTCGTGAATATAGTTTTTGTCCGTTAATATTGATCCTAGATATTTGAAAGTATCTACTTTATCAAAACTATTATTCGATATTTTAACGCATCCAAAATCTCCCGTATTACGATCCCGAGGAACTCCTATGTATTTAGCACAAATTTCGCCTCAAGTTTTTTATATTTATTTTTATTTCGGAGAGGGGATCGGAACCCTCTAAATATGCTCCTATTATCTGGAAATGGGCCAATGGTAAATATCTGGTCGATATTTGATCGATTTCACCTAAATCTACACAGATGATCTCCAATAATTTCATCTGTGTATGGGATCAATCTTGTTAATAGAATGTTAAGAGAAATGCCTCGATAATTATTACAAACAAATTTTGTCTTCTTTCTTGTGAATTGGAACAATGATTGGTTCTTTCCACTCCTCTTAAATGTATTTCATAGTTTTTTTTTTTTTTTTTTTTTTTGTAAAATAAAAAAAAAACTTTGGTAACGATATGTTGAATTCCTCTTGTTAAAAATTCAGAAACCTTCAGGACTGGGTAAACCGTGATAGTGGTTATATGTTCTAGAGCCTAGGAAACCACAAGCTCATATGAACAGTCTACTACGCATATGATTCATGAACAGAAAATTCTGTACCTCCCCGATTCTGAACAAGCTTAAGGAACAGTCAGTGCATTCCAGAATTCGGAACTTTACCGTTTTTGAGAATTCGAAGCACCTGATAGGTGGTAACAGATTACGTATGTGAGCAATCAATGAAAAATTTGTTCGAAATATTCAATGTATATGACAATTACAACCTTAATTGAAAAATTTCAAGCATGTACAGAAACACCCGAAACGAAGCTCTTGATGTGCAGCCTTTAAGAGTATTATATGAATGTATGGTGCCTTTCATTTCAACTCATGCGCGCGCGCACACACACACACACACACATACACACACACAAAAAAAAGTACCATCACCATCTCAGATATTATTGAAACTTTTTTTTTATATAACAACTAGACATGTTTTTAAGAGACCCATATTTTTTCGTTTTGTCGAAAAAAATTTCCCGCTAAGTAATGGCCCATCAAAGACTGGGAGTATTTGGTCTAGGAATTAATTCGTGCGGTTGGTACGCACACATTGAAGCTGTAGTACAAACACAAAATACATAAATACCTTAAGAAAAATATTGTCCATCGCTAGCCACCACTTTCGCCCATCTGTCAGGCAATGTACGGATTCCGTGGCGAAAGAAGTCCTCATCCTTGGAAGCGATCCAGTCAGAGACCCATGTTTCGATATCTTCTGAAGAAGTAAACCGCTGTCCAATCAAATCGTTGTTCATGCAATCGAACAAGTAGTAGTCCGAAGGAGCAACGTCTGGTGAATACGGCGGGTGGGGTAAAACTTCCCATCCGACATTTTCTAAATAGGTTTTGACCGGTTTTGCGACATGTGGGCGAGCGTTATCATGTTGAACAATAAGTTTATCATGTCTGTTCTCCCATTCTGGTCGTGTTCTGGCCAGAGCTTGCTTCAAACGCATTAATTGTCGTCGATAACGTTCTCCATTCATAGTTTCACCCGGTTGCAGCAGCTCATAGTACACCACACCTTTCATATCCCACCATATGCACAGCATAACCTTTGCACAATGAATATCTAGTTTTGGTTGTGATGGACTTGGTTCACCTGGTTTCACCCAGGCCTTTTTTCGTTTAGGGTTCTCGTAATGGATCCACTTCTCATCACCCGTAATAATTCGATGCAGAAACCCCTTTCTGCTCTGTCGTTGAAGCAGCAATTTGCAAATGGTTTTTCGTCTTTCAACGTCTCTGTCTTTCAATTCATGTGGAACCCAATGTGACATCTGTTGAATCATTCCCATGGCTTTCAAGCGTTTGGAGACTGTTGTTTGATCAACGCCTAATGCTGCTGCAAGTTGTTCCTGCGTTTGACACGAATCCTGCTCGAGCAATGCTGTCAATTCTTCGTCTTGAAATTTTTTTGGCTGTCCAGCTCGCTCTTGGTCTGCTAAGCCGAAATCACCACTTCTAAACCGTGCAAACCACTTCTGACACGTTCGCTCAGCTAGAGCATGGTCACCATACACTTCCACCAAAATACGATGACTTTCAGTCGCACTTTTCTGCATGTTAAAGTAATGCAGCAGGACACCCCGCAAAAACACTTTATCAGGCACAAATTGCGCCATGTTCACTTAACTACAAACTGGTGTTGTTGACGCTTTAATCCACTGCCCTATACTACGAACGATACGCGATGACAGGGGTTTGCAACACATGTGTGGATACACGGAACTGTGGGACGCTCCGTTCGTTGCGCCATCTCTTGTCCACCCGCACGAATTAATTCCTAGACCAAATACAATTTTCGAATTGTAGAAAACATGGAAAATGGTCAACTTCGGAACCTCACCATTCAGCTATGGTGACAGGTAGTTATAATTCTTGTTGTGGTATGTGCATAGGGATATAAACAAACTATATTTTATTATAGTTTGGTTTGCGCATGCGTATCTTTTTCTACATAAATTAATAAATGAACGTCAGTTTATATGAAAAGTCGAAGTTTGCTAATTTTTTCGAGCATTTCCGGTTCGAATTTTAAAATCCTGTGGGCAACAGTTTTGTCGCAAAAAAATTCAGAAATAGTAAAATTTTTAAAAATCTACATTTTTGGGCATTTTCTCGAAAACACCATCTTTTAAAATTCTGAAATTTTGTCAGATGGTTCAACTTTATATGAATAATACACACCAAATACCATTCTCAACCAATGGTTTATATATTAACTACAGCCTTTTTAAGTTAGCGAAGTTTCGTTAACTTTGATGTTAACAGTTAGCAACACTGGAAACAGTAAAAGTGCAATGATTTGATGATTTTTGTGGTTCACATTAATTAAATGAAGAATAAAAGGTTTTCTTGACATGTTTCTTATTATTTTGATCAAAAATGCTCTCTCAACTAGTAAAATGAGCCTTTCCCCTACTGCTTTTTTTTTATTTTTTTATTTCGAAATTACGATTACGAAAAACACAAATTTCAAGTTCACTTACTTCAAATGGTCTTCGGAAACAAAATTTCACTTAATTTTTTTTTTTTTTTTTTTTTTTTTTTTATATGGACCAATCATTTGCTTGCTTGGTGTCTTCTTTGCTAATAACATGTAACCGTGCAGATGCTCTTATAGGTGTTGATGCACTCACAACTCGGCCAGGGGGACTACCCCCCCCCCCCCAAGAAAAAGAAACTTTGTTATTATATATATATAAATAAAACCCATCCCCGACTTTTTAGCTCTTAGAAGTAGCTGTATGTAGCAGTATTACAACCCCTTTCCCCCCAGAAGTCCTTCCTGGACCTGCTCCTGCGTAGCACATTGTCGATAGCCACAAAACACTTATTTTCACTTCTCTTATGCTCTTCTGGAAACCTGTACCCTGCTGAAGGTCCATGTGGAAGCATAAACAGCACTTCAACTTTACGTAATTCATGATTTATTCATAATATTTCTGCTATGCACCACTGGCTATCATACGTATATGTATGTAACAAAAGTTCCTTTTCGCAGACTTCTTAAATCTACACTTTGAATTGCAGAAGCTCAATGTTGGAGAAAGCTTGAAGTAAGTTCATGGTGACCCGTTACTGCCATAAAAACTTCGCCATTTTCCTAAAGTCAAGGGTGACTTCGTTGAATACCAGTTACCGGTCGCACACTTTCCCATTCTTGCATTTTTTTTTTTTTTTTTTTTCCGAAAGTTGTTGAATTCAGTTCCAAGCAAGAAAACGACAGTAATACCCGGAGTTTGTACTTGCGCTATACTCACGAATTGTTCTGCGGTTTTAGTACTGTGTATTTGTTTTTGGCTAAGGTTATGCCGCGTTGTCACATTTTACCCCCCCCCTTCTTGCCCCGTAATAACGTCGCAAAGACCCTTGCATGGCCGGTTTCACTGCTCGAACACTGCTTTATTGAACATGTCTGCATCTCGAACATCTGAAAGCGATTTTTAAAGTGGGATGCAGCACCATCAGAAATCACTGATACGGTTTGGGAAATTGTAGACACTTATTTTCACGTTGTTGAGTTGAGTTTAGCGTCGTGTTCAGCAGCGAGGCTATATGAAACGTGGAATCCGAACCACATGAGCTCCCGCCAAGAAGTGAACCCGGGTCTCCCACGCCAACCGCTTAGCCACGAGGGAGCTCACTTTTTTCACGTATTCGAACCTTTTTCTATAAAATATATTTTCGCTTTTCTTCAAGTATTTTTAGAATCTTGTCTATGGCTATGAATACATAAGCCGAATCGTGTATTTTGACGTCGCTTATTACAACGAAACTGTCAGTTGTTTCGTATTCCAGTGATAACTCTGAATTTCACTTTGCAGAATAACAGTCCAGTTTTCAACGAAGTCCACATAAAGTAAAACAGAATTTGTATCTTGAAATTTTATATGATGCTTTTCGGTAGGAATTAATTCTCTTTGGATTTTCTTGATGTGGTCATGAATTAAATTCTTAAAGTTAAACCAGCAATGTACGATAAGAAAACAAAGTGGCACAGTTTTCTAACGAGATCATTGTTTTCCCATATGGCATATGTAACACTTATTTTCATCAGGATCAATAATTAAAAGACTCCACACTTATTCCGTCCACTCCAGGACATTCACCACATTCTTGAAGAAGACAGTTGTCATTATCTACGGATCATACTACTAAAGGAAATAGATCACTCATTACAGCTTCAATACAGGCTGCACCTTTGATTTGTTTTAACGCAGTAACCACTAACTTAAAATTTCCACAATACACACACACACACACTTCCCTCGCAGATTGCGGACTGTCCCACTTTAGTTGAATATGTCCATTCTTATGCTGGATTTGATCTGTTTCAAAAGTCCGTAAATTTCTTTGATGGAACGCGTAAGAAAACGTTTCAATTTTAACTTTTTGTCCTTTTTAGATCACTATAATGACATCGCACTTAATTGAGATCTTGTCTGGAACATTTTAAATCATCACTGAGGTAATAGTCCAGGCTTTTTATAGATCAGAATTTACTTGATGGCCATTTCAAGTAAACTTAAAATTTGTGTGTTTCGTAATCGTAATTTGCATCTCAGATTACTTCGGAATAAAAAAAAAACTGAGGAGAAGGGGCAAGGCTCATTTTACTATTTCAGAGAGCCTTTTTGATCAAAATAATAATAAACGTGTCAAGAAAACCTTTTATTCTTCATTTAATGAATGTGAACCACAAACATCATTAAATCATTGCACTTTTATTGTTTGCAGTGTTGCTAACTGTGACAAAGTTAACGAAACTTCACTAACTTCAAACGGATGTAGTTAATTCATGAAGCATTGGTCAAGAATGGTACTTGGTGTGTGCATTATTCATGTAAAGTTGAATCATCTGACAAAATTTCAGAATTTTAAAAAATGGTGTTTTCGAGAAAATAGCGCCCAAAAATGGCGATTTTTGAAAATTTTTCAATTTTTTGCGACAAAACTGTTGCACACAGAACCGATAATTTTTTTTTTTTTCGGAAAGCGGGTAGCTATGTCTTACCAACCGTGAAAACAATTTTAAAATTGGAACCGGAAGTGCTCAAAAAAAAATCGAGAACTTCGACTTTTCAGATAAACTGACGTTCATTTATTAATTTATGTAGAAAAAGATAGCATGCGCAAACCAAACTATAATAAAATATAGTTTATTTAGATACCTATGCACATACCACAACAAGAATTATAACTACCTGTCACCATAGCTGAATGGTGGGGCTCCGAAGTTGACCATTTTCCATGTCTTCTACAATTCATAAATTGCACTCCCTGTCTTTGATGGCCGTCATTACTTGGCGGGAAAATTTATTACAACAAAAAAATATGGGTCTCTTAAAAACATGTCTAGTTGGTATATAAAAAAGTTTCAACAATATCTGTGATGATGATAATACATGCTCTGCCTGAATTGAAACGGAGGCACCGTATTTCTCTCATGTTTTATTTTGTTTAAAAAAGAGAGAGTGATATTTTGAAGTAAAAATACTACATACAATTTTGCTAGTTATGTGTATATACTTTTTTTTTAAAAAAAGTACTCTTTTGTATATAAGAGGTTAAAAAAATATTATACAGGGTGTTTCAAAACACTGACAACGTTTGGGAGGTGATTCCAGACATGAAGATAAGATGAAAAGTAGACCAACGTAGGTACACAAATTCTTCCTTTCGGAGTTATAGGCTGCCGAAAATAAATAAATAAATAAATTTTATATATATATATATATATATATATATATATATATATATATATATATATAGACGTCCATAGCTCTAATACAATAGGACCTAACGTAGTTGGGTCAAGACTTCACTTAGGTACTAATTGTGCCCTATCCAAATATCCGTTTTTCAGAATCCTGCAGTACTTCCGCAACGACTTTTATAAAGGTAGTTGATGAATACCTTAGGATTTTGAAACATGTATCTTTGGATAGTGCACATTTTCTAAATGAAGTCCTGACCCGACTACGGAAGGTATCACAGTTTTGAAGCTATAGGCGTTTAAATTTCATTTGTCAAGTTTTTGGCAGCCTGTAAATCCGAAAGGAAGCATTCGTACACCCAGGTTGGTCTATACTTTGTCTTATCTTGGTGTCAGGAATCACCTTTCAAACGTTGGCGGTGTTGTTTTGAAACACCCTGTATATATTGGTTAATCCTTTGGAATTCTTAATGTAAATATGTTAATTTAAAAATCTTTTCAAAATTCATCGTTTATTTTAGAGGTTTTATATTATTATCTGCATCAACCACTAATTAAATGAGCTTTGTGTTTTAGAAAAACGAAACAAAGTCTGCTTTATCAATTTAAAGCACAATTTTGAAAAAAGGCCAAAATCTCCCAAGTAAAAAAGCGAAGCAGAAAAAACACGAGTCTTTTCCACAAAAAAGCCTGTTTCTTCCGAGCCCTTGCATCCCTAGTACAAGCACGAGACGCACTAAATTTCCAGCATATATTTTGGCGGCATACCAACGTAAAATTTTAAAAAGGCGGCTTTTTTTTTTTTTTTTTTTTTCAAAATAGCGGGATATCCACGCTACAAAAGCGCAATTTTCTGACTTAAATTGAAATTCTGAAGGTAGAAGCAAGAGACATTCTAAATTTGCTGCATAGATTTTCTCAGCGATTGAATGTAAAATTTCAAAATGGCGGTCATATTTTTTCTGAACAATAGTACACAGAAAATTGTTGCAAGTCACGACAATGACAATCTTAAAATATAAATTACATTTTAACACTTTTACCCCAAAGACATTGAAGTATTTCGAAAAAAAATAATTAAACTCGAAAATACCGAAAAAAACCCATATGGACCCAGGTGGGTTGCTCTTTTTCAAAAATACCCGGATTTTTTCAAACCAAATTTGGTCAAAATCGGACTAGTATCGTTGATAGCATACCACGTATAACTTTTCACTAAGTCGAACTCCAAATTTGATGGCCAATAACCAGGGTTGATTAAATCAGTCCGATTTAAATCCTTTGATTTTTTTTTTTAAATAAAAACAGATGATTTAAATCAAATTCCAAAATAAAGTGAAAATAAGTAAAATCCCGTTTCTGTTCTGCTATTTTGATTATGGAAGATAATTATAATACAATGAGACTCAAATGCATGTACAACACAGTATGAAAACTAGTATCATGCAGAGGATGATTAGGAAAAATCCCGTTTTGAACGGGTGAATCCTGCTGTCTTCTCTTCGTAACATAGGGTTTTTAAATCGTTAACTGTGGCCCCGCGTGGCACAGTCGCTAAAGCTCTCGCCCGGGCTCGATTCCCGGTGGGAACACTCGGTCGGAAAACTGTAACAGCTTTTTGAGGCCAGCCATCTTGAATGAGGCTTTTTTTTTTAGTTTTCCCTCATTCTCACCAGGAAATGCCGGGATGGTACCTCATAATGGTCCCAGGCGCGCTTCCTTCCCTTTACCCAGATAGTGTGCTCCCCGATGAACGTCAGCCCTAGTTTGAAAAACCTAGACTTTTTGGAAAAACCGAAATCACCTTGACCCATGTTTTTTTTTTGGGGGGGGGGGTTAATTGGAATTTTTCGAATTGCAATGTCTTTGAGGTAAAAATATCAAAATTTTATATATATCAAGATTATCATTGTCACAACTTGCAACAATTTTCTATTCACTGCTGTTTTGAAAAAATGAATTTTTGAAATTTTTCATTGGATCACCAACACAATCTTTGAATGTCTCATGCTTCTACCCCAAAATTTCAACCTGATAGACCGAAAAATTGCATCCTGTAGCGTGGATACCCGCTACTTTTTAAGGGATCTCGTACTTGTACCTTGAAAATTTAAACTTAAAAAATCGAAAGCTGTAATCTGTAGTGTGTGTGGGACAAACAAATCTAAATCGAGTCATCACAGGAGCCTCAGTGAGCAGCCAAATATGAATACCAAATATATTAATTTAAAATGAACATAAAATTCATGCTTTATAAAATAAATGGTTTCATTGTTGAAGTTCACTTTCGAAATTTTTTGCATTCAATTACGGGAAATTCCCGATAACTTGTTGCAAGACCTTTCTTTCCCAAAAACTAATTTAACAGAATTAACAAAGATATAATTCATACTTTATAAAGTAAATGTTTCAAAATGTTTTAAATGAAAATTATATCTACCTGCGTAAACTAAATAGTTTTATTCTTGAAGTATTCACTTCCGATGCTTTGTGTGTTCAATTACGGGAATTTCCCGAGCACTTCTTTCGCGAAGGAGTTATCCCGAAAATGCATCTTTCTCTACTGTATTTTACTTAGAAATAAATAAATAAATAATAATAATAATAATAATGCACAAGAAATCAGTGAAGTTCCATACGCGTTTCGTGACACACACTTTGCACCATTGACACTCGCTTATATTTCGATTTCTAGCAAGTAGGGAGTACACAATTCTCTAGAGTAAAGAGGTCGATAGTTTTACGTAATACAGAATAGGAATAAAATTTCGTCTTACACTTATGATTCAAATCCCTGAGCCAGCCGTCCTGAGTTTCAATGAAAACACGCGGGGCAAATACTGGGATAGTACATCAAATTCAGGAGCCAGAGATAAAAAATGACTTTATTGAATGGATTTTGTTTTTCTAGATATTTTTTAAGAACTGAAATGTTGGAAATAGATTTTTTCCCATTTTCAGTTGCGAGTTTGGTTTCTTACAATATATTTTACGATTAAAGGGGTTTTGTAGCATACAATAATTCTACTGTGTTTCAGATCCTCCATCAGATACGCAAGAAGAATTAGGGAGTTCCACGATGTAATTGCCGTTAGTGTTGAGAAGATAGAGATATATCTAGTAATTTCCTATTTCAAGTGAAGCGTTTTCTTTTTGTAATTAAGTGACACATGGAGAGACATTTTCTCTCTTTATATTAATACCCAAGTATGTAACAAAAACAAAGGAAGTATAGCTGCATTACTTTTGATTAAATACTAGCTTAAGTGCCCGTTCTTTGTACGGAGTGAATTAGGCGCAAGGAAAATGTTTGAGCCTCGCCTGCCCCTTAGAATAAGCATATCAATGAAAATGTACTAAGATATTCTATTTCTGGCATGAAATTTTAACCCCTTTTTCCCCTTAGGAATGTACCTTCCCCTTCCCTTACGCCCTTTAAAGAAAGTTACATAATAATATTCTAGTTTGAGGTAGGTACTAAATATCTTCTAAAACTCATTTCAAACTTTTCAAGCACTTCCCGAGACGCGATCACAGACAACATCGCTTTCAATGTGAACAAATGAATTATGGAAAATCACCCCCTCCCCTTAAAACGAAAATTTTCAGAAACACTACAACACATGCCAGCTTATTTTCAACGAAAAGTTCATATACCGAGTTTAACCTTCCTCACTTGGCGAGCTCGTGACATACTACACGAATTTTGAATTTCCTCCAATCCATCTCCTAGGATGCGCCCTTGACTCAAAGTAATATAAAAATCCCAGCTCAGGGTACGAAATAACTACTTCTTTACGTTCAAAAATTCATTTCAAACTGCTTAACCGTTTCCCCGTGTGATGTGATCAGAAACAACAGGTAAATCGCTTTCAAATTATACAAAATGCCTCCCTTTCCCACTTAAAATGGAAACTCTCATCCTGAATGATTCCCAAACTTTTTTTTTTCAATGGTGTTCTGGCCGTAAATACATACATTATGCTAATTTTGAATCTAGGCATACACTAAGTACAATTAAAAGAAAGTAATTATAATAATATTACGATTAATATTTCATTCCAAGTTTTGAAGTGTATTTTTTGAGGTTAACTTTTATGGGTTTTAGCCAATAAAACCTACTGGGAAATTTTGGGCTGGTGAAAATTCCAACAACCCTGTTTCTGGGTAACTATACCAGGTGGAGAAGGCATTGTAAAGTTAACCCATAGTTTATGCTGAAATTTATTCTCGTTCGATGTTTGCAACCTATTGGGTTCTAGTGAAATTTTGGCAAACCACGTTTTGGAAGTCACACGTAAAATTCAATACTTGGCATGAAAAGACATTTATAACGAACGAATTTCTGTAGACAACAGAATTAAACACGAAGTAATAGACCTGTATTTTAAGTTTACAAGCGTAGGGTTACTAGGGTAAAATAATTACAAGTCCTTTACGGCGGATAAAAGAAGCGAGTGCATATGAAACACGACGCTATTAGACGCCATTTTCCACCGGCGCTCTATTACTGCATGGTATACAGAACCAGTATTTTATGTTTACAAATTAAGAATTATTAATATGAAACCATGACAAGTGCTTCTGAACTTTTACCACTGCCAAAATCCACTTCTTTTCACTACCTTCGCTTACGTGTATAACCACCAACACTGACGCGATGCTCCCTAAAGGAACACCAGCTTTGCCCTGCTCTGAGTCGGTTAGATAGTATTAGTTCTTTTTAGTGGCCACTTACCACCTGTTAGTTTGTGCTTTTAGCACTGTAGTGTTTATGACGGATTAATTCTAATTGCGTAGGGGCAAAAGTGGATAATGAACTAAGTTTACAGTAGAAATGAGTTGTTGGTAATAAAGTATAATTAATGTGGAAGTAATATGTAAAGTAAATGGAACAGAAATACAGTGTGACTTGTTGAATTAATTTTCAGGTCAATAGTGAAACAAGAGAATTCAGTGCACACTATTTTGAATGCTACTGTCGATCTATGCAAATCATGAAGGAAGTAGAACGTAATGTAACCTAACCAAAATTAGGCTAGTTATCAAAAAAAGTGAATTTTTACAGAAAAAATTCCGGCCTACCGTAATTAAAATTTATCCTTTTATGCCACACATCCGGAAGGCTTATGTATACGCATATCGCAAAAGAATCATATTTTTTCAACAATTACTTCTGGGTTAAATTTAGAGATACCACTCTTCTTTTTATAAAAATCAAGAAAATTTACAGGAGAAATGAGGTAAGAAATGATAATCTGAAATTTTTATTCGATGTTTAGGAATGTAAGGTCGGCAGGAGAGTTATGTTTAATACGAGAAAAGATATGTGGAAGTAAGTACTATTTGCCGGATGCGGAAGCATTCGCGGAAGGTTTCGAAACCTTTTAAATTTTTGTGAAGCCCACGGAGTATTGAAGTTAAGTGAAATGTAACAATTTGTAATACTTTAAGCACTGTTTTTTTGTTACAAAGTCCAAGGGCACCTTCAGACTGGAGGGGCAACTCAAGCCTTACTTCTGATCGCCCTCTTGAATTTTATCTATGCCACGAGATATTTTCATGTTGCCCAGTGCAAATCTTTTAGGAGACAATAAGAAGAAAATTAGAGAGAGAATCATATTTTTTTCAATAACTACTTTGAGTGGTGTACCATAAGTAAACCCGAACACTATATAATAAACATGTATACACATGTAAGCAGCGAACAATACTGCATTTCTGAATGAATTTGAAGAGTATTTTGACCAAGAAGCGTGACTAAATTATTATTCGAGGCACCCGGATTCTTAATCTGCACGAAGAATACAAACAAATGTTCTGAATAAAGGGAAATTAAGGCCTATGTTTAGCAGAAGGGGTCCAGCTCTTTTGTTTAAAAAATGTTACAATTTTGGTAATTTCTGCTCACATTCGGTTAGTTTGGGGTAGGGTTGGTTAGTTTAAGTTAGGTTAGGCTAGTTTAGGTTACGTTAGGTTAGTTTAGCTTATGTTACATTAGTGTAAGAATCCCGCATAATTTTCCAAAAAATGATAGAATTTCGCTTATTTCTACTAATATTACGTTACTTTAGGTTAGTTCAGGTTAGCTTACGTTGGTTTATGTTAGGTTAGGTTAGATTTGGTAACGTCATGTTACGTCTAAGTACTTGTATCACTCATTTCTCCTGTAAATTTTGCGTTTTTACGTGCTTCTGGACCCCTTGTACTAAACATACCCCGAAATTAATATATATCAACATCCCTTCCCCTGAATGACGCTACCAGTTTTGGAAACACGTGTATAACTGTTCTTGCTGAAGAAAATTTAACTGGTACCATAAAAATTGGTGCAAAGCTTGTACTGGCTTTGCCAATCTAAAAATAATATTTACCCAGAGAGCAGTAACTCATTTTGGTTATACCTGGAAAGATGCAAGATGAATACAGGTATCACATATCACGTGAAGTACATAACTTGTCTCACGGAACTACCAATTGGATGATACAAAGTAGAACTTACTCTGAAATTCCATTAATGCACTTAATTTTAATAGAGTATCTCATCTTTTCAACCACCTCCTTTTTTAAAACAAAAATAAAAAAATAAACAAAGGCGTTGCTTATACACGCTCAATACCGCGAACGGCGCATTCCCGCAATTGTCAAGATGGCGTCCGGTAAGAGCGCCAAGGCGGCGAATTGACGCCGCATGGTCTTATTGTGTTGAAATACTCTAAATTGACCATGCGCTACATAGTTTTTCTGTGTAATCAATTATACTAACTTTCAAATACAAATGCTATTAGATCCTTATAATTATTTGCATAGAATTAATTACTACAATTACTTCTTTTACCCATTTTTTGTATACCAACAAACTACACTGCATTACGATTCACAAAGGTTACTATGTAAATAAAGCATTAAAAAAGATATACAGATTTATGTAATACAGTACATGGTGAGTGGGTAATGTATAAGGCCCAAAAATACATAACTAAAAAAATAAAATTTAAGCCGGCAATCCACGCTGGTAATTACCTCGACATCGCCTGAGGATGACATCATGCAAAACGTCACCACCTCTGTCTGAACACAAAAACTGGAAATAACACTTCACACGTACAAAACAGCTTCTCTTTGCTAGATTGAAAATCCAATGGCAGTTATAGTACGAAAAGTAATGTTAAAAAGTGATCCTTACCACAGAACTCAATAACTCTCCGATATAATAGCTTACTCTATGACGTAGCTCTTCCCATAATCCTCTTCTGCAAGGAATTTACATAGACATTTGAAAAGCTAATACGGTTCACCTCTTTCTTGTACGCCATTTTCTACCCCAGACACCCAATTCATTTCACGCAATGTGTCAACGGAACGCAAAATTTCCGTTTTCCTTGGTGATAATAGGCTCATCAGTTATAATTAATTTTTGCAAGTTTTGTGGTAAATTATGCTATGCAATTTAAGGGAAGACTTTTACGAAATAAGGCCCCACGTATTAACTTACTCAATATACGGACAATGTATGGAAGTGCATGTAAAGAATAGGTATAAGTGAGCATAAAAACTGTAACGGAAACGTCTGAGTGCAGATTAAATTTAGTTGAGTATCGAGAGCAATATCTATAAATAATTTTAATCAGATTTGATTTACTAACAATTTTGTGAACAATATTACGTGTACGTTTGTACAAAATGGTATAGAACTCGTCTTGTCAATACTGAAAACAGATATGGTTCTTAAAACAAACACAACGGGCACTTCTTCTAAACAATTTATGAAAATCAGAAACGATTTTTACAATCTACATAATAATGGTATACATGGAATTAATTACTCACTATCTCAATTACCAAGGCCGTACTGACCAGGCGGGAAAAAGGGAAATTTCCCGGTGGGCCCTTCGCCTCGTTTTTTAACTAGTGATATATGTATAAAAAGGCACATGTCACGCACTTCTCGCATATGGGAGTAACGGAACGGAGGGCGATAACATGTCGAGTACAGGCAATACAGCCAGCTAATCCCAGACCAGCGTTCCCAGCCCATGCACTGTAAAAAATCGTTGTGTTATTTCAACGACATGCCTATGTGTTAACATGATTGTGTTAAAATATAACACAAACAGGTGGTTAGAATAACTCACTCTCCATTTGGAGTTGTGTGTCAAATGTCGGTAGTTGAAATGACACGCAGCCTGTGTGTTAAATTAACACAAGTGTAGAATCTTCGGTGTTGTTTTCTGCATGATGCCAAATATGTTGGGCATCTAATTATAAAGGCTTATGAATTGAAGCTACAGACAAACACGGTAGAAAGAAATACTTAAACGAATCCAGATATATACAAAATTTCATAATGTTTCTGAAGAAATGTGTCAACAGCAAGAAACAACATCGTATTACTGTGTCACTTCTTCATTGCACTAGAGCTCACCAGTCAACACCAGGGACTGTGCTTCAAAAATGGCGGAAAACAAGTTGAATCACGATTGAGAGGCAAACATATTATAAGGATATAGGTAAGTTTTCTATCATTCTTGAACAAGATGTTAGTGAAGTTTGTGTTTCGGACCATCAAGAAATGCTTTACAATAAATATCGGGGTGGACGACAAGAATTTTTGTGAAGATTTTATATATGAAGTGTTCTATAGTTTACTATTCTTATTTTAAAAGTAGACTCTTCAGTAAGCGTAAGAATTCACACCACATGGTTTTCCAACCCAGAAAAGTGGTTACATCAACAGCACACACGGAGTTACTTCAACACCGAAATAGGTGTCGTAGTAACACAAATGGAGCCAAACTAACACCAAAAACGGTGTTAATCTGGTGGTCTGACCTTGAATTTTAATACAGGGGGTGTTGAATTAACACCACACTACCGACCCTGACATGGTGTCGAATCAACACCGAAAATACTAACACACATCCGAATTTAACACCACTCAACACCGGTTGTGTGTTAAAGACGTAACACACCCCCTGTGTTAAACGCCAACACCGTGGGGTCTGTGTTGAACACCGCATAGTGGTACTCACCTTGGAAGAACTGCCCTGTGTTAAAATTGAGTTGAATTAACAAACCATTTTTTACTGTGTGATGTTGCGGAAACAGCCTTTCACATTTTTCGTAATTCAACCCTTGATTTCCCACTCTGCTTTATAATTTTGATAATATTGAAGTATTCAGGTAAATGGAAATCTCAAATGATGTCATAACTTGAAACAAAATAATAAAAAGGTCCATGAATTAGGAGTGACTTACGTCATGTTTTTTAATGATAGAACGGACAACCCTCTGTCCCACCGGAAGGCTCTCCAGGAAAGACTTCAGTACACGAGCCTCCGTCCTGCCGGCAGGACGCACCTTCTCAAATCAAGGATGTTATAAAATAGGGGATCTGCTCATACAACAAAATCGTGAAGCCATACGTCACAGCTTCACCACACCTACTCTGCCCACTCCGCGCCACTAAGATCGCAATGTTTCGAGCCAACAATCATGACGGAAACGAGAGTAACCAATCAGACGTGCCGGCTCAGACGATGCTCAGTTGTCTTTTGGCTTCAATGAGTTCATATGAGAAAGATACGTATGGGCAGATCCTCTATTTTATAACATCCTTGTTCTCAATGAAGGGATGTGTGTTTGTCCTTCCGGAAGGACGGAAGCCTTCCAGCAGTACGCTTTTTAAAATATGCAATAAACAATATAAGAATAAGTTTATTGTTTCCCAGTTATCACCGAAATTATGTCTACTTCACACATGATTGGTGTTTAGTAATAGAGCTTGTGGAGATGATTGTACAGTTGCAAGAGAAGAATGGGGGGATTGGGTATTACGTCAAATCAGTCAGTGTCAGGGGAGAAATTACTACCTAAAAAAGTTTTAAATATGCATTTTAAGACTTTCCAGCATACTTGATCCGAGTGACACTCACAAATTCCCTTTTATGGTCAAGGGAGGGGGCAGTGCGTACATGTGAGTGGGCCGCCTAGAAAGTACCTTCCTGGCAAGCCCCTGGTGTGTTTATTTGTATTCACCATATCAGGCACGTAGCCAGGATTTCATAATAGGGGGGTCCGTGACGAAATACGGCGGTTATCACACCAGGGGCTCGATCATTCTAAACTAGTTTACTGGAAACATATATTGGTTCGTTTAACCAGGATTTCGTAATGAGGAAGGGGGGGAAGCATGACATGAAATACTCTGGTTACACACCAAGGGCTCGATCAATCTAAACTATTTTACTGGCAACGCATCCATATTAGTTTCTTAAGACAATAAAATGAGGATATGTTAGTAAGTATTTTAATAACGAACTATGAAGAATCTCGAGTAAAAGAATGTAACAAAAAGTATTAAAAAAATATAATCTTCCGAGTTTTTTAAGTTCTTCTGAGAGTCTATCTGATCGAACCGGTTTATCGATCGTCATTTGTAGTCCATAGGATTAGCATGGATATAGATGGAATTCGGAATGCTCCGTTACAATAATATCGATTTTCAACTTGATCTCCCCCCCTCCCCCAGTTTCCTCCACACAAAGCTCCTCATAAGAAAGAGTAACCAAACGCTGGCTATAGCTTTATATTTTTAACGCTGATTCTTCTTTTTCTCGTTTCTTTTTGTTTAATTCTTCCTTATTTTTTTAACATTTCTGGTTCTGAAGGGGGGGTCTGGACCCCCCGGACCCACCCCTTGGCTACGTGCCTGACCATATGTACAATAGGAAAATTAATTATTTTTTTGGAGTTGCACAATGAGTTCCTTAGATATTCATCTGTGTAAAATGTTTTATTTAAAAGCAATTTACACATTAAATTGACAATAAACTCTTTCTATGAGTTTTATTTATGTATGCAGTTTTACATCCATATAGATAAGTGATACGAGGGTCACTACGAAAGTTTTGAGATACGCATTGTTGTGGCACAGTATTTGAATTCCAACAATTGCGTTCGGTAGTGGTATACAGAGCGAAGAAGCGAGGCAAGTTTCAACTCGCCTCGCTTATCGGCGTGGCCCTATCGCCTTCACTTGTTTGTTGATGTGAGCAGTATTCGGCTGTTTAGAATGGAGCTCGAAAGGGAACATTTTCGGGCAATATTCCTTTACGATTTCAAAAGTGGTTTGAACGAGACACAAAGCCTTGACCGTTTGCAGGGGCCATTTGGGGACCTTGCTAATTCCCGTGCTACAATTTTTCGGTGGTTTGGTGAATTCAGAAGAGGCCGGACATCGCTTAAAGATGAAGAGAGAGCCTGACGTCCGGCAACAGCTGTGTCAGATGAAATCATTGCCGCTGTGGAACAAATGATACGAGAAAATCCTAGAACAACTTTCAAGGATATTGAATCTACAGTGAACATTGTATCGCCAGCAGTAACAAATTCTTCATGATCATCTTCGGCTCAGGAAGGTTTCATCTCGTTGGGTGCCTCACATTTTTACTGAACAGCAGAAGCGCATGCGTGTGGAATGGTGTGAAGAAATGCTTGCAAGATTTGATGGAGGCAATTCTCGACGCGTCTCTGACATTGTTACTGGGGATGAGACTTGGATATATCAATTTGACCATGAAAATAAACGCCAGTCTACAGTTTGGATTTTTCCAGACGAAAATCCACCCACGAAAGTGAAGCGACCGCGAAGTGTGGGGAAGAAGATGGTCGCAACGCCATGTTGCAACTGCTCCACTTGAAGAAGAAAGGGCCGTTACTGCTCAGTGGTACACCACTGTTTGCCTAACAAAAGTGTTCCACAAGCTTCGGGAACGGCGTTCAAGAACTGGATTGCGTGGGATACTGCTTCATCATGGCAACGCGTCCGTACACATGGCCAGCATCACAATTCAGTTTTTAGAATCTACGGAGGTCAAACTTATGACTCATCCGCCGTATAGCCCTGACCTGGCCCCGTGTGATTTTTTTCTGTTCCCCAGGATCAAAGATCGCATGCGTGTGAAGAGATTTCGCAGCCCTGAAGAAGCTGTAGTGGCTTACGAGAATGAACTTTCAACACTTGAAGAAAAAGACTGGCAACACTGCTTCCACAAGTGGTTTTCGAGGATAAAAAAGTGTGTACAGTGTAATGGTGAATACTTTGAGAAAATGTAACTGTTAAATTGATTTTAAGTATGTAAGTTATTTCACATCTCAAAACTTTCGTAGTGACCCTCGTACTCCATATGTAGATGCTCTGATACAAAGTAGATAAATTATATTTTCTATGCGCAGGATAGTTTTGAGTTTCGCCATATTTTTTAATAGTATCCAAGTGTTTACAGCTAGTGCGTTTCTGTGAATTTGTAATGATTCTTATGACATTTTTGTTGTTTGAATAGCATATTTCTAATAACGCTCGACCCTAGGCATAGGAGCTAAATACACACTTCTGATTGGTTGAATTTATCCGTTTCTCGCCACTTAGTATGCATATAGCAGAAATGAAACATCTGCTGCTGTTGGTCCTCATAAACGAGCGTGCTAGCGCAACAGGTTAGTAATGATAATCAATTTTGGCATGGCTTCAAACCCGGCCCAAGGAAGTTTTTTTTTTTTAAATTTTCATAACACTTTTTTCATTAAAATAAGATGAAAATTATACCCAAAAAAGTGATTTAGTTACGTTACGCGTGTAGTTTTGCTATACGAATCCTTAGTATAAGTTGCTGTAGTAGTAGTAGTAGTACGAATGGGCTAGAAGTCCCTCACGGCTCGTTTTGTTCCACCTTGATCCCCATGATATAAATTTAACCTTAGCTGTTTCTTCAATTTCAACAAAATGACAATTTTTTCTATCACTATAATTAAAAAAATTAATACACCAGAAGGTTTGGAAAATCGCAAACTGCAACCAATCAGAAATGTGTATTTAGTTCCTACGTGTATGTCTAGGGTTTAGTGTGAAAAAAAATATGCGTTTGAGTATAGTATATTCTGAAGTCCCCCAGAAATGGACTTCTAAAGTTGTGGCGAAGTCCCCCAGAAGACAACCCTGTATTTAATTTTAGAATATAATATGGAATGACACAAGGACATAATTAATTGTAAATTCAGTGTTAAGACTATAGTTTGTATTAAATATAGTTTGGGCTACTTGTGTACGTGTTCTTGGCATGAAAATTTATCATCCATATACATATTCAAACATTTTACGATATTAGTAAACATAAAAACACTTCATGAGTCATAGGTATGTGTGGTAGTTGGTGTAGTGTTCTGTAGGATGAATGGTCATATATACACTTTGTTATAACTGCATTAGTTTTAACTTGTTTGCAGACAACCAATGCATAAGTTGGGCTGTTAGACCAATGGTTTCTTGCAAGCTATTTATTTTTTTAACTTCAGCAGAAAAGATTGTATTATCATTTTCTATATTTAAGGATAAACCATTACGATACAGAAGAAAAAGGTTAGGTCCTTGAACTGGTCCTTGTGGACCATCTTTTCTATTTACATGCCCATTGGAGTTTATTTTGATGAGAGTTTTAGCCCTTTAGTGCTTCGTCCATATGATTCGTTTACGATTCTGTACGATCTAATAAAATCTGTACGATTTGTTTACGATTTAATAAGCATGATTTAAACTATTCCAAAGTAATACTCCTAATGAAATATTTTTCTAATTTACTAAGATCTATATCATGCTCCACATATCAAAAGCTTTTGAAAGATCACAATATATGCCTACAGGATTGATTTTTTTGATCAACAATTCTGGACTGTGCGGGAGAAACTGTCAGAAATTGGCCAAAATGAAATAAGTAAATATTTAAGATCTATGTGTCATGCTTCAGCCCCGCTTAATTTGGTATAAGTCAATTCTAAACATGAGTTGAATAATCGCTTCTCGGTACTGTTAGTATAAGTGATTCATACTTATGCTTGGTAGAATAAAAAACCGCCTCCTGTAAACATATGTTTTTTGACATACTGTTTCTCCCGCGCAGTCTAGAATTATTATGGCTACTTTGATATATTCACATACAGCAGTAATTGTGGATTTGCCTTTTATAAAGCCGTGTTGCGATTTTGAGATTATCTTGTTCATTAATAAAGTTTAATAATCGTTTATATACTAGGTTTTCAATACGTTTTGAAACACTAAATAAAGAGATTGGATGATAATTTTTTTTCTCTATATATACTACTTTAAATAAGGTTCTGGTCATAGGCGTGCCCACCAAAATATTTCTGTGGGGGACAGTACCTTTCACTCAACATTGTGGACCGACTTTAAAGAAAGGTGAAAACACTGCACCCCTCTCCAAATTTTCAAAATGTCACATCAGGCCATGCATTAAAGTGCTGCAATTTGGGATAAATCCTACCAATTATGGGTAACAAGTTCTATTCCAGTGGAACAAAAAATTCTATTTATGGTGATGCTGAATAAATATTAAAATTAAAGGGGTTTCCAGGGCCATCACATTGACTTGTAAATGTCATGACAGTACAATGAATTTAAGGCCAGTGACAGTATATTATTCAAATTCGTGTCTTCATTTATAAGTTGCATTGTTTCCCACTTTGAAACTGAAAATGGGTCTTGAAGTGTCCTGTTAAGAAGCTACAACCCGCTGATAATACCTGTGGCCATTGTGAGCCCAAGAAACGTAGAACATTCTTCAAAAAGCCGCAAAAGCCTAGCTACTGATCCTGAAGATGTTAAAATTCCTTCAGTCTTCATGTCTTCCAACGTAGAGAGATTTTTTTTAATGTTCAACAACTCTCGTTATTTGACTGAGTCTACAAATCCAACTAGTGAGACACAAGGGTTTAATGCAGGAATGCAAATAAGCAACAAAATTTTACTAGCCCAAGAAAAAAGCTACTAGCCCACATCTCACATCCCAGTAGTGATTTTTATAGTCATTACTGTTTAAAAAAGAGTTTCTCACAATTTCTAACGCATTGCAGACATCCTTAATCACAAGATTAGCACAGTGAGTTCCACAATGTACGTACAAGGCAAAAGATTGCTGTTTACATATGATAGATTGAACAGCAATATTTGCATCACTCATATTTCTTTCGTCATCATGAGCTTGTCCTCTGAGTTGAGCAATGGGAAGCTGGTGTCTCACCATCGCATCCAGAATAACGTAAGCTATAAACTCACCAGAAGTTTCTGATGTACTGTAGAACCCAAGAAAACTTTCATGAGAACAGAGATCTTCATTAAATCAGGTGGCACAAGTACTTAATTGTTTTTCATCACTCACATCCATCAGACATGATAGAGAACAGAGGAGAGTTTTGAGATTTGATTTTGTTACATATGTAAAAAAGAATTTTAGAAATGATCCAAACAAATGGATCAAAAGATTGCGATCTTGGCCAATCTTGGAATTTTAGGAATAATCCAAAAAATATATCAAAAGATTGTGATCTTGGCCAATAATTAGTTTCTGGTTCAGGGGACACAAAATTTTTGAATGGCCCCTAAATCGAGTTTTCGTATTTGCTGCGGAATAAGCACATCATACTGGGTTAAGTAATAGTTTGGGTTTGGCTACACTGTTAGCTACACTGTTCCAAAAATACAAAGCGTACAAGAAAAGCTTTGATTGAAATATACTGAATCTTTTGAAAATGAAATGAAATGAAATCGTTGAGTTTTACGTCCCACGGTTATGCCGGTTAGGCTAAAGGAGACGGTGATGATGAGTAATGGATGAAATGGTGGAACGAAGGAAATGGGAGGAAACGGGAGAACCCCGAGAAAACCCACGCACACGGTGTTTGTCAACCACAAAGTTCACTTGGCGGGGGCTGGGTTCGAACCCGGGATCCCAAGCACCAGAGGTGAACGCTCTACCACTGAGCCATCGCGGCCCCTGCATCTTTTGACCCAAAAACAATTTCTTGTCCCATGATTTCCAGAACTTCGTTCTTGATTTTACCATCCACGAAATCGCATCTCTACATATTTCCATCTATCTACCTCTTCACTGGTGGAAAATCTTTAGAGCGAAGGCTCATCAACTGAAATAAACTCCAGGACCTGGAATCATGTCTTCTAAATGCGAGTTCCGAATTATTATTTTTTTTCAGACATTACCTGGCTTTCAGCTGTTCATCTGAAATTTGTCTGTTTAATTGGTTTTCTATTCGATTTTTTCTCTTCGTTTAGCGCAGTACAGCCAGTTTATGGTATTTTGAAGTTTCGTACATACGGAATTTTTCTTTAGTCTTCTTCCAGCTGCAAAATCTTACAGTAGTGAAAGCGTCTTGCACTTTTTTCAGTAAGAACTCTTTATTTTTTCAATAACTCCATAAAATAAAAACAGAAAATGACATTACTTCTGTTTGGATCAAAGTCTAGCCAGGGAAATGTCTAGAACCAAGTTGATACAAATGTCAATGTTTGGCTTTCCGGAGACTTGTGGAAAATTTGTTGGTAATATAAAAGTCTGATTGGGCTTTGAAAATTTGAAAGGGTGGGGAGATTATGAACCACTTGCTAGACATGGAGATTGAAAGGTTTCTCCTATAGACACTGATGGTGATGTTGACCTAGTATTGAGGTTTGAATTTCCATTGTCGGTTTCAGGTAACCCATCAGCTGAACTATTATTTGAATTATTTTTTTCTTTTCTTCGAAAATGGCACTGCTTTGGTCCACGTACTGTCTTCTTTTCTTTTTCTTATGACAAATTATCTATTTTAAACAACGAAAATCATTAAATAGCAGCAACAGATGAAAAACTTCAGATCAACGTTATATTCACAGTGATACACACGTGGACACAGCGGTCTAAATATCATTACTGTTGGAGAAAACAGGCTGCAAAGCATGTCTCTTCAAAAACAATGGTGCACGCGCGCACAGCCCAGTTGACGAATTTGAATAGTGCGTTAGAATGAACTCGCTTCAGTCATATTTCCAAAATTAAACACAATGTTGTAATCAAGTCTTTCATCGATTGTCGAGGTTGGCAACAATGCTATTTTTACACGAAACCGATATAGCAAGAGTTAATATATTATGAAAGGTTTCATTCCCCATTTTCTATTTTGTTTTTATAGTGCTATAGTTGTAGAGGGATCGGAACCTCTTTAGTTATTTAGGACATTTTATGTCTTGCAGCTACCGCTTTCTTGGAAAACTAAAGATAAAAGCTCAAATCAGAAATATCCGAAACTACCATGAAAATTTTGAAAAGTACTAAGTGAGATTCGAAATATTTTGTCTTAGAAGCAAGTTATAAATCTTTCACAAAGCGGTAGCTGTGCAAAATAAAAATACGTACTAAGAACTGTGTAATTTCAATTAAAATCTACTATTTTCAGGTATAAAGATATGTTTCAAAACTTACTTTTCGCTGCAAATGAAAGTATCTACGCTTTATGGTAGTTTTCGTTGTAGCTAATACAGTCTCGCTATGTATTGTACTTCATTTATATACCTCGGTAATTGTTGAAGAATTTTCTTCAATGAAGTTGTAATTCTTTTCCCATTCTAGGAATCATCAAATGATAATCGACGTTTTGGGGAAGAATCCCTGCCGAGGTATTTCGGGAAGAATACCTACTATAAAATTTTCTGGGAGGAGACAATCCCCTCCTGGAAAATTTCTGGGGGGACGCGTCCCCCTCATCCCGCCGGAGGGCACGCCCGTGGTCTGGTAAATGTGAGTTTTAATGTATCAGGGATAATTCATTGTAAAAATGACTCATTAATAATGTCCGTTAATGTAGGCGAGATAAGATGGATACATTTCTTTAAAACAAACTGAGGAATTTCGTCGATGTCTGCAGACTTTTATTTTCAATGCATTCATGGGCATCATTTGGGGAGAATATGTGGTAAATATATCCCTCAAATTTGACATATACATATAAATTTTAATGTATAGCGCCGTAACCCGCCTTTGTTGTACAGAGTGCCTGGTTCGATTCCCGGTGGTAATCTTGAACAATTGAAGGATTGGATGCAAGCAAGTATGTTATAAAATAGAGGATCTGCCCATACAACAAAATGGTGAAGCCATACGTCGCAGCTTCGCCACACCTACTCTGCCAACTCCGCGCCACTAAGATCACAATGTTTTGAGCCAACAATCATGGCGGAAACGAGAGTAGCCAATCAGACGTGCCAGCTCAGACGATGCTCACAAGTCAGTTGTTTTTCGGCTTCAATGAGTTCATATGATGAAGATATGTATGGACAGATCCTCTATTTTATAACATCCTTGGATGCAAAAACCAGGTAGGTCCATTTTTAGCGAATTTGAGATTTTCACACGTTCCAGTAGGTAAAAATCACTCTACGCTGTGTGCAATAATCATGTGGATCCAATGATTATATTCAGTGTTATAATCCAAAGGAGGTACCTACATACAGTATATCTGAAAACTCTATTGAGAGCATATCTAAGAATTGCACCCTGTACTGAATAGCCTGTATACGTATTGAAAATTGACAAAATATGCACTTTTGGATTGTGTATGCGTGGCTTGCTTTACGCTGATAAGGACCACCATCCAACGTTTCTGGAATTCGAAATAAGGCCTGTTGAAATTTGATTTTTTTTTCCGCGATTTTGGACAGCCCTAGCTCTGAAACTGTACTTTTCGCCATAGGTCCATATGAACTTTTTCTCTTATTTTGATGTGAGGAATCACCTCTTAGTTTGTCGGTATAGTGCATTAACACCCTGTATATGTACCACTAAAGTCTCAATTTGCATGGAGGATATAAATTTAAGGTAGGGTTGTTAATGGTAATAGAACTGAAAATATTTTGGATTCTGCTACCAGAACCTAAATGTAAGTTTTTATTTGGTTCTGCTCTGGGAACACATTTCGACATATTGGGTCTATAACCGGAACTGAAAACCACAATGTTTTGGATTCCTGTACCAGAATCTAAATAAAACATTTAATCCGGCTCTGCTCTAAGAACAGAACCGAAATACATGTCGATATATCGGTTCTGTTCTCTGAACCGGAAACCAAAGTCACATTACAATACGATTTGAAATGGTTCATTTCAAAAAGTTTCGCTAAAAATTCATTTTCAAATTGGGAATAGTAATCCAAGATAGTGCAGTAATATTCCTCGAATGTTCACTGAGTATTAAAATCAAATATTCAGAATGTGTTCGCAGTTGATCAGTTTAGACACATAGAATATTCAGGGAATATTCGCCAATTGTGGAAAAGTAACATTCAGGTAGTATTCGCGGAATGTTCTCTGTCTGTAGACTACCAAATATCAGGAAAGTTTTGGGTTTTAACTACGAAGCGTGTCCCAGTGTCACAGGTTTATTGTCCTGAAAATTATTTAATCCCTTCTCGGTTTCTGATAACTTCAAAATCAAAGTGATACTGATAATTATAAATCGGTATCATTTCACGTTATCTTGATTCCATGTCGGAAGGGCCAGGACGAAAGGGTAAGGCATTAGAACGCGAGTCATAAGGGCCCTGGTCAAAATAGCCCTACAGCATAAGAATCCGAATCAAAACGGCCCCACACCAAAAAGGACCTGGGTCGTAACGTTCTCGCGTCGGAGGGGCCAAGGTCAAAACGACCCTATGTTCAAATAGCCCCACATGAATAGAGCCGAGCCGAAATAGTCCCGCGTCAGAAGAGCCACAGTCAAAACGCCCTTCGTTTAAAGGACCTGATACCAAATTATCAAAAGCATATTATATCGAGTATCGTCTCGTCTTGTATCGAGACGGGCCTTTATTAATCGAGATAAGATCGAGACAGACATTTATAATTCGAGACGAGACTAAGTTTAATCTCTGTCTCGTATCGAATATTGACAGAAATTACATTTACTCAAAACCTGTTACATTAGTAAGATAATGGAACGATTATCCTTGGATGACCCCAATCATAGTCGTTCCTTTACCGAAGTGACACCATTGTCTTCCCCGAGCATCTTATACAACGGTCGTTCAAGGTTGATCGGGACTTTTATTACTTCACAGGAAACAGATAGCACAAGAAGCACCAAACTATGTCAGCTTTTTAAAGTATTCTCCGTGCACGTTAAGACATCGTTGCCATCGTCGTGCTAGCTCCCTGGTCCCTTTGGCGTAGAAAGAACTTCGTTATTGTCGTAGCCATTGGAGGACATCTTTCCGCAGTGCTTCATCTGCCGCGAATTTCTTCCCTCCCAGATGGTCTTTAAGGGGTGCAAACAAATGATAATCACTGGGGGCTAAATCTGGGCTGTAGGGGGATGGGGCAAAACTTCCCAGCGCATTTCAGCCAGAGTTGTTGTCACATTGGTCGTGTGAGGGCGGGTATTGGCATGGGGAAGAATGACATTTTGCAGACAATATCCCAGGCCTTTTCTTGTGAATGGACTTTCGTACAGCATAACTCAACAATGTAAAGTAATACTGGGCATTAATTGTGCTTCTTTTGTCCAGAAAATCCACCCTTCATGTTCCAGAAGACACTTGCCATGATTTTTCCAGCGGACGGCTGCGTTCCCGTCCTTTGCGAAACTGTTCACATCATTCGTACACTCTCGTCTGTGACATTGTTTGTTTACCATACTGTGCTTGCGATCTTCTGAAAATCTCAGCTGGTTTAACTTTCTCCTTCACAAGAGATTTTATTACACACCGCTGCTCCACAGCCACAGATACACTGCTTCCCGCCATGTTCGCTGCAACTGCTGCGCATTCGCCAAATATGTCATGCCGGGCGCTAGTTACTTGAGAAGGAATATATTACATCACCTGCAAGTTTCATCATGATCCGTATATTCATCGATTATTTACGTACGAAGATCCCGGTCAACCTAGAATGACCCTTGTATGTGTAAGAACGTACTTTTATATATATATATATAAAAAAAATGCAAAATTCTTTAACATTTTGTACCAACATAAACTGGAACTTAACAGCTCTGGAGATGATAACAGAAAATAAATCAACATCAATAATATACTGACAACGATACTGTTCTTGTAAAGAAATTTATTAATCATAAACATACAGGAATACACACACAAACTTCAATAATATTGTCATATACATAAACTTGTTTGGAAATTTAATTTCCTTCCATATATACACAAAGTATTTCGTTGTATATTCTTTATTCGTGTAAACATTGTTTCGGAACTTTTAAAAATGTCATTAAATAAAGTATTACCTAATAGATACGTGTCATTATTTTACAATCAACCTTAAACTAATCACTCTTTATAAATTAATACACCATCTTCATAGTAAATGTCATTATATATATATATATATATATATATATATATATATATATATATATATACAGGGGCGGATCCAGGATATGATCAAGGGAGGGGCTAAACCATATTTCGCCGTTTTATCCAGTGTAAAGCAGGATTGAAGCCCATTTTATTCCGTGTATATCTGAGAGTCAAGGGGGGGCTATAGCCCCTATAGCCCCCCTTGGATCCGCCACTGGATATATATATATATATATATATATATATATATATATTAGCATATATACAATTTCATCAAGAGGGAGTTCAATTCATTTTAGGGAACATTTGAATTTTACGAAGGACTGTCAAAGATGTTTTTTCTAGTTTTGACATTTATGATACAATCCAATACAATTCAGTCCTTACATTGCCTAGTTATGAATATAACAAGTGTGAACAGGTCATAACACACAGTTTACCGATAGTATAGCCAGTGGTGCCCCCCCTTATGTGCATGACGCACCCCCCAATTGTCTACCCGTAGGTGTTCTTCCATGAAAAAAATCTTCTTTTCGATTATTTTTTACACTCCCTCAAACATGTTTATACAGATTTTTTAACCCCCCAACTATTTCAATGACGCACTTTGCGTCATAGCCCCCCCCTGTGGGCACCCCTGGTATAGCTAAAAGGAGGAGTATTTGGTGATCAGTTAGTGAAATATCGCGGTTCAACCAAAGTACAAACATCAAGTTCATGTGCAACTTGGGGACATCTGCTTCAGATACTTGCTTTGATAGCCTTAAAATCAGTATACCGTGACAGTGCTATAAGGAAAACAGCACCGTTTCGTCGCCGTAGAAGACATCAAAACCAACACGACGGCTGAATTTCGGAACATACCAAAACAGAACTTTCATCATTGGCAGGAACGGTAGAACAAGTTCGTATGTTCTCAAGGAACCTAGTTTGAAGGCGGTGTACCTACAGTGTGGTAATAAATAGTTACAACGAAATTCCGGGAAAGTTTTGACAGACCCTCGTATATATCTTAATATAATAAATGTTATTTTTCCATAACATCTTGCTCAGGGAGGATGGCCCCCTTACACACGCAATTGTGTGTATTAAAGTATAATCATATTTTGGAACAATCACTTAATGTCACCTTCAATGTTATAACAAGCTTAGTATGTGAAAACTTTATAAATAATTGTTAGCATTGAACATATTTAAAAATAGTTTCAAACATTAACTATTTAATGCTAATGTCAAATAACGTTATTCTAACATTTGTTAACATTAATGTAAAATACATTATTGGTTTACACCTAATAAATATTTAAAACTATTAAAAAGATTGAACCTATCGCAATCAATATTTTAAAAAAATTATATTAAAGTTAATACTTCGGAGAGAATTTCTACAAAAAGATTAGAATTTCAACGAAGGAAAATATTTTTATTGGCAATAATAAAACAAAAAATATTTTCTGCAATTTGTTAAGCAGAGAGAAATATATTAAAGATGTTTATCAGTGAAGACAGATTTAATCCATTGTTTTACAGGTTTCTTTTAAACAATTCCCCAAATTAATAACAACATAACACTATATTAAATAAATGACAAACAAACATTTTAAAAATTATTTCATATTCTTGTTTACAATATTAATATCAAATTCAACTGTCAAAACATTTAATAATATAGACACTGAGTTATCCTAATACAACAGGGTTACGAATACAGTCCATGGGATCTGAATAGTTGAAGACTGAGAGTCATTGATCAGATACCGGATTACACAAGAATCTTATAAATAGAGGATCTGCCCTTACAATAAAATCTTGAAGCCATACGTCACAGTTTCACCACCCTTACTCTGCCCACTCCGACCAATAGGATCGCAATGTTTTGAGCCAACAAACATGGCGGAAACGAAAGTATCCAATCAGACGATATCGGAAACGAGAGTAGCCAATCAGACGTGCCAATCCTCGTTTGTTTTTTTGGCTTCATCAATTTAATAGGATAAAGATACACATGGGTAGATCCTCTATTTATAACATCCTTGGGATTACACTAAGAAAAATCCGTTATCCGAACAGCGGTAGGATTGTACAAATGTATGGAATCCTTATGTTTATTGCGGAAATCTGTACGGCTATTCAAATGCTACATACGTAATGCCGTTTTTCGCTTGGATATTACATTATACCGCTGCAGATGTCTGACATCTAACAGTCTTCCATATTTGATATACGCGCACACATATGTTACATACGTGAGCTATATATTATATATATGTACATCTATATGTGATATCCCTTACTGTTAATATGCAGTTTTTTCTGTCGTACGGAAAGCACGTTTATTCGGAGCATTTATGTGGAAAGTACGTATGAAATATATATTTTCAGTTTGTACATTTTCTGCAGAATATTACATAGGGTTGTACGTTAAGTCCTAAAACTACAGGATACGCATGTAACATACGTTTTCACATACGCTACATAGGTCTTTTTCTCAGTGTAAGTAGCATAGTAGTTAAGTCTCTGGCAGTTGAAGTTGGAAATCCGGATTCGATATCTGTCCCAGTCGAATTCATTCTTCAAATCCCATAAGATTAGCTCCAAACATTTGCAAAATTTGAAGTAAATAATGTTTCTGTAGGTTAACCATATCATCATCCATGGGCGTTGAATAAGTATGGCTCTATACTAAAACTTTGTACAAAATGTTATTTATTTTATTATTCAACTACATGTTAAAATTGTCTCATTTTATGTTGCAATTCTCTTTCTGCATGTTCTGTTCTGTACAAAATGTCATTTATTTTATTATTCAACTACATGTTAAAAATGTCTCATTTTATGTTGCAATTCTCTTTCCGCATGTTCTGTTCTGTACAAAATGTTATTTATTTTATTATTCAACTACATGTTAAAAATGTCTCATTTTATGTTGCAATTCTCTTTCTGCATGTTCTGTTCTGTACAAAATGTCATTTATTTTATTATTCAACTACATGTTAAAAATGTCTCATTTTATGTTGCAATTCTCTTTCTGCATGTTCTGTTCTGTACAAAATGTCATTTATTTTATTATTCAACTACATGTTAAAAATGTCTCATTTTATGTTGCAATTCTCTTTCCGCATGTTCTGTTCTGTACAAAATGTTATTTATTTTATTATTCAACTACATGTTAAAAATGTCTCATTTTATGTTGCAATTCTCTTTCTGCATGTTCTGTTCTGTACAAAATGTCATTTATTTTATTATTCAACTACATGTTAAAAATGTCTCATTTTATGTTGCAATTCTCTTTCTGCATGTTCTGTTCTGTACAAAATGTCATTTATTTTATTATTCAACTACATGTTAAAAATGTCTCATTTTATGTTGCAATTCTCTTTCCGCATGTTCTGTTCTGTACAAAATGTTATTTATTTTATTATTCAACTACATGTTAAAAATGTCTCATTTTATGTTGCAATTCTCTTTCTGCATGTTCTGTTCTGTACAAAATGTCATTTATTTTATTATTCAACTACATGTTAAAAATGTCTCATTTTATGTTGCAATTCTCTTTCTGCATGTTCTGTTCTGTACAAAATGTCATTTATTTTATTATTCAACTACATGTTAAAATTGTCTCATTTTATGTTGCAATTCTCTTTCTGCATGTTCTGTTCTGTACAAAATGTCATTTATTTTATTATTCAACTACATGTTAAAAATGTCTCATTTTATGTTGCAATTCTCTTTCCGCATGTTCTGTTCTGTACAAAATGTTATTTATTTTATTATTCAACTACATGTTAAAATTGTCTCATTTTATGTTGCAATTCTCTTTCTGCATGTTCTGTTCTGTACAAAATGTCATTTATTTTATTATTCAACTACATGTTAAAAATGTCTCATTTTATGTTGCAATTCTCTTTCCGCATGTTCTGTTCTGTACAAAATGTTATTTATTTTATTATTCAACTACATGTTAAAAATGTCTCATTTTATGTTGCACTTCTCTTTCTGCATGTTCTGTTCTGTACAAAATGTCATTTATTTTATTATTCAACTACATGTTAAAATTGTCTCATTTTATGTTGCAATTCTCTTTCTGCATGTTCTGTTCTGTACAAAATGTCATTTATTTTATTATTCAACTACATGTTAAAAATGTCTCATTTTATGTTGCAATTCTCTTTCCGCATGTTCTGTTCTGTACAAAATGTTATTTATTTTATTATTCAACTACATGTTAAAAATGTCTCATTTTATGTTGCAATTCTCTTTCTGCATGTTCTGTTCTGTACAAAATGTCATTTATTTTATTATTCAACTACATGTTAAAAATGTCTCATTTTATGTTGCAATTCTCTTTCTGCATGTTCTGTTCTGTACAAAATGTCATTTATTTTATTATTCAACTACATGTTAAAATTGTCTCATTTTATGTTGCAATTCTCTTTCCGCATGTTCTGTTCTGTACAAAATGTCATTTATTTTATTATTCAACTACATGTTAAAAATGTCTCATTTTATGTTGCAATTCTCTTTCCGCATGTTCTGTTCTGTACAAAATGTTATTTATTTTATTATTCAACTACATGTTAAAATTGTCTCATTTTATGTTGCAATTCTCTTTCTGCATGTTCTGTTCTGTACAAAATGTCATTTATTTTATTATTCAACTACATGTTAAAAATGTCTCATTTTATGTTGCACTTCTCTTTCTGCATGTTCTGTTCTGTACAAAATGTCATTTATTTTATTATTCAACTACATGTTAAAATTGTCTCATTTTATGTTGCAATTCTCTTTCTGCATGTTCTGTTCTGTACAAAATGTCATTTATTTTATTATTCAACTACATGTTAAAAATGTCTCATTTTATGTTGCAATTCTCTTTCCGCATGTTCTGTTCTGTACAAAATGTCATTTATTTTATTATTCAACTACATGTTAAAAATGTCTCATTTTATGTTGCAATTCTCTTTCCGCATGTTCTGTTCTGTACAAAATGTTATTTATTTTATTATTCAACTACATGTTAAAAATGTCTCATTTTATGTTGCAATTCTCTTTCTGCATGTTCTGTTCTGTACAAAATGTCATTTATTTTATTATTCAACTACATGTTAAAAATGTCTCATTTTATGTTGCACTTCTCTTTCTGCATGTTCTGTTCTGTACAAAATGTCATTTATTTTATTATTCAACTACATGTTAAAATTGTCTCATTTTATGTTGCAATTCTCTTTCTGCATGTTCTGTTCTGTACAAAATGTCATTTATTTTATTATTCAACTACATGTTAAAAATGTCTCATTTTATGTTGCAATTCTCTTTCCGCATGTTCTGTTCTGTACAAAATGTTATTTATTTTATTATTCAACTACATGTTAAAATTGTCTCATTTTATGTTGCAATTCTCTTTCCGCATGTTCTGTTCCTTATAACAAAACACTGAGAACTAAAAATGTCATTGAAATGCTAAAGATATATAAGTACTCGTAATATTAAATTAATTTGGTCAGAATAAAATTAATTTTATTGTCTAAAGAACGTTAATATCTTGCAAGTGTCTTAATTAGTAATTTCTATTATTAGGAACTAGGTCTTCCTATTGAAGCGTTTAATAGTTGGAAACGAATTATTAGTTCACGTTTTGCGAAACATTTAATGAGCAAAATGTTTTATGAAAGCATTATTAACTACACCCTTAGTGAAACGTTCAATTAACTAAAGGGCTCAACAACTAAACTTTGTTGTGAAAATATTAAATTTGAGTTAACGTTTCCCCAAACTTAAGTAACAAAAGATTTTTCTTAGCTACACGTTCTGCGAAGTGTTTGAGACTAAAAGATGAAATTGAAAGTTGTACAAAAATGTGATTACCTAAACGTTTGGCAAAACGTTAAGCTACATCATCTTTTATTTTATTACCTAAATGTTTTGCAAAACGTTAAGCTACATCATCTTTTATTTTATTACCTAAACGTTTTGCAAAACGTTAAGCTACATCATCTTTTATTTTATTACCTAAATGTTTTGCAAAACGTTAAGCTACATCATCTTTTATTTTATTACCTAAACGTTTTGCAATACATTAAGCTACTCGATCTTTTAGTTTATTAGCTATACGTTTTATAAAAATGTTAGGCTACATCATCTTTTAGTTTATTAGTTAAATGTTTCCCAAAACGTTAAGCTACTTCATTTTGTTAAGCTACTACAAACTTTAGTTTACTAACTAAATATTTTGCAAAACATTAAGCTACTTCATGTTTTAGCTTATTACATAAACGTTTCGCGAAACGTTCAGCAACTTTATCTTTTAGTTTATTAGCTAAACTATTTTTCAAGCTCTTTATTTAGTTAAACGTTTTGCGAATGTTTTGATTAACTAAACACCTTTTAAATAGATAAACAATCATATAAACGTTTACAAGAAATATTTAAAAACGTACTAAAATGTTTATAATTTATTAAATACGAGGAGAAATCGAAAAGTCTTTGCTTGTACTGATTTATTACTAGATCAAAAACCACAAACGAAAATGAAGATATAGAGAAATGAGAGGCAAGAGTACGCAAATTTTCATCAAACCAATGTATTACTGAAAAATAATGGTTAAAGCAAAAATAAATAAATAAATAAATAAATAAATAAATAAATAAATAAATAAATAAAAGAAACTTTTACTTGAATTTAAAGTTTAGAGCACAAAATATTTGCATCACATGCATGTATCTAAAATAGAATGCAGCAGTATGATAAACTAAAACGTACAACTGCGCACACTTACCTCTGTATGTGCTGCAAGAGTATGAATATGAACGGGCGAAAATACGCACAAAGAAAATTTAACACGTTACAAATGAAATTGTCGATTCTTTTTTTTTTTTGCAGTTTTTAATATTTAATCCAACCTTCTGTTGCAGAAATCGCTGTAGACAAGGTGCAATATCCTGGAGGATAAAAGGGAATTTTCCCCCACTTAATATTTTTGAAGAAAAATCTCTCTCATAAAGACTTACTGGAGGGGGTAGATAAAGTGACACAATTATCAAAAGTTTGCAAAATTAAATAATTACAGTAAGTCGTATATAATTAGCATGTATTTTTCATATAATTAGTGAGTGAATTAATGGTTAACGGTATTCCTAGTCTAATATAGTTCATTATTTATGAATGCTCCAATATGCGAACTCTCTATGTTGAAACATTCCAGTGCAAAGAGTATTAGATATATATACAGGGTTGCCCATTTTAATCTTCCCACGGAAATATCTCGAAAACGGTTGAACATACATAAACCGAACGAAAACTCAAATAGGAAATACCATGGTGCAAATCGAATTTTGATTTCGTGGTGATACTCAGGGCCGCCTTTCATGGGGGCCCGGGGCCCAACTTTAAAATTTTAAATGGAAACATGTGGCAAGTGATACATCGTTTGATAGATCTTTAAAACCTAAAAACCGTTGTGCAAAAGATTGTTCATGTGGATCGCCGTTTTCAAAATAACCACAAGACATGTTGCCTGTATCAGATAAAACTGCCAGTACCACCAATATGAAAACACCAGAACAAAAATTCGAATAGGAAGTCACAGAGGGTATTTATCATTTTACGGCTCGAGAATGTTGGAATAGAGGAAAAGACTATTCGAGTGAAAGTGTCATAATGCAAAGGAAGAAATTTAATTCCTAGAAAATTATCGCTCCAGCCTCCCTCCGTAAGTGGGTGAAGCGGGAAGGAATGATGAAATTGCAACTTAGAACCTCAGTTTTTGCAAATTGTATCTACGAAACAAAGTTATCTGAAATGTGCTTGTATAAGAGGTAGATATCTCTGTAATGGGATAAAGTATGTAAAATTGTTAAATGGTACCTTCCATTTTTATTGCAGGCAATGATTTGATGCAAAAATGAATCAACTGAAATACGAAACAAATTTGTCAAACAATGTGTACAAACGTTGGTTTTGTTCAACAGCTGCCTGCACGATATTTGTTTGATTATTTCTCTTCAATGTCTTCTTGCATATGATAGAATATGAGCTTCACTGAGATGTTGTCCACAGTTACATTCCGAATAACTTTCAGCGACAACCTCAGTTGTAATCCTCAGCAACGAAACGGTACATACTGATGCAGATGCCTCCCAAACATCTTGCACACATTGCGTTAAATTATCAGGAGCGAAGCGGCGGGCAAAATGTTTGCAAGTTCCAAAAACGTATTATTGAAACCTTTGCTTCTCATCTCAGTTGCTCTTTTTTCCTATCCAATCACACTTCGCAATGTAAATGGGTGCTTAACTTAAATTTCATTTTATTTTTATTCATTACAGTACCAGTCACTTGCACACAGAAGTGTTTTCAGACAAACCATACCTATTGCCAAGGGTGCCGATTTCTCTGTAAATTTGGGGGGTCACATTCAGATGCAGAAGGTATATATAAAACAAATTGCATTCAAATTATGCAGAATATTGTATATTCATAAATACAATAGGGGAATCCACATGAGCTTTAGGGGCCCCGGGCCCCCCAGAATCGGCGCCCTTGCCTATTGCAAGTAAAAGTGGAGTTCTCAATTGAGATTTTATCATTCATACCCGTTCATGCACTTACGGAGCGAGATCGGAAAAATCATTTTCTAAGAATTGCATTTTCGCTTTTGCATTGTGTCAATTATACTTTAATAATCTTTTTCTCCGTTGCATTATTCTCGAGTCGTGCAATGATAAATACCCTCTGTGATTTCCTATACGAGTTTTATTCTGTTCATTTATCTCCAACTGTTTTCATATTAGTGGTACTGGAAGTTTTATCTGATACAGACAACATGTCTTGGCGGCCATCTTGAATACTGTGACCGATATGAAAAATCTTTCGTCACAACGCTTTTTAGTTTTTAGAGATTTATCGAACGAAGTATCACTCGACCCATGTTTCCATTTAAAATTTTAAAGTTGGGCCCTGGGCCCCCATGAAGGGCGGCCCTGAGAGGCACAGCGACAACACCATTCAGTGTGCCCCATAACATTTCCTATTTGAGCTTTTATTCGGTTCATTTACGTTCAACTGTTTTCGAGATATTTCCGTGGAAAGATTAAAATGGGCCACCCGGTATATAAAATGAACCATCGTACGGTGGACATTTGTGTAGGATACTTATCATTTTTCTAACTTACATTATTGGAAGCGCTTTTAAATTTCAATTTTCTTTGCACAATTCCAATCCGCTTGACACGACTCTTGGTAGCCTTTGTACGACTTAATTCTTGAGATAAAATCTGCTTAAAAACTGATGATGTTAGTATTTCAGACTTTCTGCTAGTTAATTTTAATTTAGTATTCCTTTCAGCAGTGAGGCTATATAAGACTCGAACTTACATTTTAATGTGGGATCCGAACCACATGAGCTCCCGTCGGAAATCAAACACGGGCTTCTTGCGCTGAATTCGTGTTTCCTATTTATGTAGCCTCCAGCTGATTTGACTTTGAAGTTGAAGAACTTGTGACTGAAGGTGGAAGTTTTATTGTAATTACTGGGGAATATGACGTCAGTGTGTATCTTTTGATGAACAGTGAGCTTCAGGGAACTTCTATACATTACTTGTAATTGAAGAAATATTTTCCGTCAGTGGCATCATTACTAGAATCGTTCTCAGACTCGCTTTCGATCTACATCAGTGGGAATATCTGGATGTCTGTGGAGCAATACCACACTGCGCAAAACCAGGCACAACATTCCTAATGGTCGCAACCTTATAAGAAGCTTGAGAAAACAGAATTTTAACCTGAAATTGTGTGAAACGGGTTGTTAAGCTTTAAAATCCGTCTGAAGACATGCATTCTTTTCATAATAATTTGGTTATGAACTTCCTTGTATGATATGCTTTAAATTTCTTGTTTTCGTTGACATATTCCTCAGGTTTACAGTTTTTTTTTTAAATTTTTAATTATCGTATTCCACATGTTATTTGTGTCAGGCAATAGTACGCACGTATAAACCTGCCCCAATATACTCCTTTCCCCTACTCATATAATGGACTACTTACAGTTACCTCATAAAACCAGTGCGAAAGGAATGCAATGTGTTCTTTGTGATATGTAGTAAAAAGTGGTTATTACTTGTTCTTTCTATTACATTGTAACTCATGTCGGATGGCTCATAGGCTAGCACTACGATATTCCATCAAAGTATGGAAAAACAAATTTGCTTAACTATATTTTCTATCTTTCTATGCACCAACATCACATATGTTTGTTTGTTCGCCACAATAACTTGTTATTGTCGTATGATAGTAGTGTTGTAATATGTATAATTTCTCTCCGTTAGTTTTACCATTCTTATGCTCATCTTCAACTTACTCTTGCCCCCTCCTATACACAACATCCTACGCTCCTTTGTCTATTTTTCCACATCTATTGAGGCCCTTGTTCCTCCCTACCATAAATTTCTCGATGCCCGCTTCGTAGAAGGCATCCAGCTGATCAGGGAATCAACAACAAACAAGTTTTCTGCTTCAGTGAACCTCTGTTATGCCAGGAATTTCTTCATTGGATCAAATGGGTTGTCATCGCCGGGGACATAGTTTGGACTGTAAGGGGGAATGCTCCATAATTTCCTACGCCCAAGAATGAAGTTTGACGATTATACGCCACGTACAGTTTTGCGGTGTCATGGAGGAAAACCACATCGTCAACATCTCAAATACTTTGACGCTGTTTCCTAATGACTGCTCGCAGATGGTGAGTATGCGACAGTACCGTTCTGTGTTGATGGTTTCACTTCTTGACAGGAATTCCAGTAGAAGTGCTCTTAGGTTGTCCCCAAACACTGGGAGCACCAATTTACCGGTCGATGATTTTCTTCGGAATATTTTCGGTACTGGCAAAATGGGATTTTTCCATACCACGATCTGCTGTTTTGACTCGGGATGTAATGCAATATTCACGTTTCTCAGCCAGTGACAATGAGGTTCAGAAAATTGTCGCCCTTCTCGACGTAACACTGCAAATGCATCACGGTACCATTCGCTTGCTATTGTTACCATCAGTAAGAAGCTTAGAAATCCACCGACATGAAGTTTTGCAGTACCCCAACGAATGGTCGACAATAAAATAAACACTACCATAGGAAATGTAAAGTTCCATGGCAATGTCCTTTAGATGAGCATATCCATCCGCTTTTATCATTTAGTCAACACGCGAAGGCTGCCGATGTCGGTAAGGAGCTCGATCGCTCATTGTCCTGTGCATTTTCTCGTCCATTTTTGAACACCTTACACTATCACTGCACACTTCGCACTGCTTAACAATTGTCCCCATACACCGGATCCATTTCCCTCTGGTTATTTATTTATTTATTTATTGTAACAACAACACAACAGGCGTCCTGCCCATTTACAGTGTTTGTTTACATATATGGTAAAATATCATTATTTTTACAGAAGAAAAACATACAGAAATTTTTATTGTTTCATTAATTAACTCAGCTCATCATACTACAAATTGTGTTCCTAAACATTTTTTCAGACATATTGAATATGTCTATCATTTCACACTTTTCTTCAATATTATTGTAGTGAGAGCTCATTCTCCATAAAGGGGATTTATACATGATGTCAGTGCGTGCTTTCTTACAGTACATGGTACTACTATTGCTTAACCTCGTTCTAGACGTCGGAACATGCAGAAATATATTAGAACTTAGTTCTATGCAATCAATTTTATTATTTATTATTTTATGTAGAAAAACTAAATCATTAACATACCTACGTTGCTCTAATGTCGGTATATTGAAATTGTTTGTTAGTTCTGGGTATGATATGTATGCTGGGTACATTCCAGTTTTTTTATACATTAGTAATCTCAAAAACTTACACTGCACTCTTTCAATCATCTGGATATATTTTCCATTATGAGGAGTCCAAATAACAGAAGCGTATTCCAGTTGGGATCTTATATACGAATAATATAGTTTTAAAATTGTCATGTGGCTACGAAAGTCTCTACTTACACGACAAACAAATCCAAGACTCTTATAAGCATTGTTTGCAATAGTTTCAATGTGATTTGCGAAAGTCAGTTTCGGGTCGAAGGTAACACCAAGGTCTTTAACAGTTTCCGGCCTACAAAGATTTATACCGTCAATAGTATAATCATAATTTATGTATTTTCCTTTTCTAGTAAATGTAATAGCTTTACATTTAGTTATGTTTAGGCTAAATTTATTCACGTGGCACCAGTGTTTTACATTTTCCAAGTCTTCCTGGAGGTTTTTACAGTCTTCAAGTGATTTAATTTGAGCATATAATTTTAAGTCATCTGCAAAGAGTAAAGTATGCGATTTCTTGATGTGCTTAGTTATGTCATTGATAGTGATGAGGAATAATAAAGGTCGAAGGTTTGATCCTTGCGGTACTCCCGATGTAGCATTAAAATTGTTGGAGATATGACCTTTGTAAGCTACAGATTGTTTGCGATCACGTAAGTATGATGTGAACAGTACTAATGCTTACTTAGAAAGATTCATAAGAGCTAGTTTTTCAAGCAAAATGTCGTGGTTAACTAAATCGAACGCTTTCTGAAAGTCTGTATAGATTACATCCACCTGCCCACCTTTGTCTAGTTCTGAAGCTATAAAGTTTGTTATAATTGTCAAGTTAGTTGAAGTGGATCTATTCTTGAGAAATCCGTGTTGGTATACAGAGATACTGGATCTAACATGATTAAGTAAACGATTGTGTATTATATATTCATAAATTTTTGCAAATGGGGATAGAATTGCAATTGGTCTAAAGCTTTCTATATTTTTAGCATTGCTAGTTTTTGGAATAGGACATATCAAGCTTTCTTTCCATCGGTCTGGAAAAACATTATATTTTACGGACATGTTTAATAGTATATGTATAGGATGTTTTATGATATCAATAGTTCCCTTGTAAGGTGGGATACCATCAGGGCCACACGCTGTTCTAGATTTCAACCTTTTAATGGCATGTTCTATTTCTGATATTGTTATTTCAGTGATTTGGAAAATATCGAGTAATATACTTCTAGGTTCGTGTGACATTAGAGCATCAGTGTTATAACTCACAGGTTCATGATTGTAAACAGACTTAAAATAATGTGCAAAAGCCTCCGCAATATCCCTGTTACACTGTAGACTTTCACCATTATACATAAGGGGGCCATTAGTCAAATGCCTTGTTTTATTTTTGATAAAATTCCAAAAGTTTGTTGGATCATCTGCTATGCAATTCTCGGAGTTAGCTACGAATTCTTTGTATGCTTTCGCAATTTTTGTCTTTACCTCCGTCCTTAAACTACAGAATTTATCACGGTAATATGTATTATTGTCTATTGTGTTCTTCCACTTTTTGTGATAGTACGATTTTTGTTTGATTTTTCGAATTATTTCTGAGTCAAACCAGACAGGAAAGATTTTATTACTGGGATTCTTTTTAGTTGGAATGCATTGTTTAAATACGTCATCAATTAATTGATAAAAAGTTTCTACAGCTTTATTTACGTCATTTGAATATGAAAGGCAATTCCAATTAACTTTTGAAAGTTCTAAATACAATTTATGATAATCGGCTTTTCTGAAATTAAAACCAGATGATCTATTGTTTACTTTTTGTTTCGGAAAACGTTTAACTGAAAGCGCTTTAATTAAGGGGGGATGGTGATTGTCTATAGGTACCAATGGTGAATTTTCACGGTTTACTTCAATTTCGCATGCATTCGAGAGTACTAGGTCCAATGTACGGTTATTGGTATTTTGTATATTATTATACATAGTTAAATTATAGAGTGACAGGAAATTGAGGAGGCTTTTACATTTAGTTGAGGAATGAGTGAAGTCAAACATAGAATTGCTAATTTCCGGGAGGTTGAAGTCCCCAATACAGAGAATAGAGCTACCCACTGGGCAATTACTTTCAATGAATTGATAGAAGTTTTCGTAAGTGCTTATTTTCGATTCTGGCCCTATATACAAAGCACAAATATACACAACTAATGATTTATTTATAAGTTTGATTAGAATACATTCAAGTCCTGCATCATATGAATTAACAAACTGAACATTGAAATCTGAATGTATTGCTATTATTACACCCCCTCCCTTTGATGTCCCAAATAGTTTCAAGTTCCTGTCTTGACGAAATACCGTGTATCTGTCATCAAAATATTCAGAATTATAGTAACCCTCACACAACCAACTTTCAACAGCTATAATAATATCATAGTTAGAAGATAAAACATTAGTGTAAAATATTTCACTTTTACATCGTAAGCTACGACAATTCTGGAAATATATTTGCAAGTTAGTTCTACCTATTTGTGTTAACGTGTCACTGACCTTCTTTTTTAAACATTCTGGTGCATGCATATTTTTATCTATTATCTTACTTACAGATGGAGAGTCCTTGATACACATTTTTCATTTGACTGGGTTTGTCACAATAAGTTGGTTCTTGGACGAAGAGGGGGAAGATAAACTCTATCTATGGTTTTGTGTCCCTTGCGCAATAGGAAAAATAAAAAGTAAAAAAAAAAAAAAAATCGCTCCTCATATGGCGATGAAGTCCTGAGCACTCCGTCATTTTTGGCAACTGATAATAGCGCCGCGCCGTGGAAGAAATCGGAAATTACACTGGGGCTGTTCCAAGAAAAGCCTATCGCATCACTCATATATATCTCGATTTATATTAAAATGTATTACACGCTCAAATAAATAAATAAATAAATAAAAAGTAAGCACAAAGACTTTTCAACTTTCCTCGTATTTGTAAGAAGGATTAAAACGTTTAACGTTTAATTCAAAAATACATTAGTTTCTGATCTCGAATACTACTTGGACGCTGCATCCTAAAGTGGTAATCAAGGCGTTCAATTTGCTTGGTTAGTAAAAAACATATCAATAACATTTAATAAATAGTGATTTCTATTCTACTTTTGTACAATTGTGGTGTGATGTTAGACTGCATTACTTAATACGTAGAAATCACATTAAGTAATGTTATATATACACATACATAATGTTTTAATGTGTTTACACATACATAATACATATATATATATATATATATATATATATATATATATATATATAATGTCTTAATGTTATATATGATAGTAAGACACTATCATATATAACATTAAAAGTGATCGCTAAAATTCTTAAAGGATAAGATTGAAGTAATTTTCCAATAGTTTATATTATAATAGTAAGTTTAGATAACATTAACTTGCCAGTTGCTTCAAAGAAAATAAAAAAAATCATCAAGCACTTGAATATAGTTGATTTATGGTAGTATCCATGATTCCACATACCCTTAAAAATAAACTCTGAACTATGAATCAGACTTCTTTTTAATTATATTAAAAATAATAAATAGCTTTTAAGAATTGCCAATCCATGAATTAGCACTTGTTCATTTCCAATACATATCATAAATATACAAATATTTGAATCTAGTCTAGTGCAAACGTCATGTACCCACTTACGGCATGTCATGCATTCAATCCAATTTGGCAGATCATTCTACATTGGAGTTAATTTGAACAGTCCTCCCACAAAGTTTTAACATGTTTTCCATCCTCATCCTTTCCACTATTGTTAATAAACTCCAATGAAAACAAAAGACTAGATTTTCAATACGAGTTTGCTTGCTATCAGCAGAAATGTCATTATAGACAAATCTCCGCTACAATTTTCTTTTACTATACAGTACCTGTTTACTTGAGTTATGGGATTTTAATGAAACATTTACATTATTAACCTTACCTAATATTCGGTTTAATTATTTATTTTCGTTTTGGTATCCTTAAAGGTGACTTTTCTTTTTTTGCATTCTTTATACAAGTACTGTAAATAGATGGCACTACATCAAAGTGTCTAAATTTGAGTTTCTTGAGAACTCGTAAGAAAAAAAAATGAGACCTCTCAGCTAAAGTATTCAAGAGGACTTACTTTCTGGTTTATCCTTAAGTTGTTGCGACAATATAGGAAGATCTATATGACAGTACTAAATAATCAAAAGTTCATAAAATTGTAACAAATATTAGGTGTCAAGGTATCCTCTAATATATCCAGAAATGCATCATGGTCTAAAATCCATACATTTTCTCAGACTATCGAGTATTGTGAGTTACTGATCTTGGGAAAGACGTAATATTTACAGTCCGTTTATCTCTGATGAGAATGAAACTATGTTTTAAAATAGTATCAGACCTTGAAAATGACTTTTTTCTTATATATATCCGAAGAAAAAACTAACCTCTGAATATACCAAAGGTCATACGTCAAACTCCCCCTCGAAAAAATGTCGCAACACTATTAACGTAGGTCTAATATATGTATGTTTATACAAACAAACTATCACAGAAACATTAAATGAATTAATTGTTTGAAAGTAGATACTAATGTTTTGAAGTATGTACAGTACTCAACGTGGAGAAGCAATTTTGCAGAAACTAAAGAAGTCTTGATACAAACAGAAGAATCATCATCAAGAAAGATGTGATTGTAACATTAGACGCATGGCTTCCGTCATCTTTCATCTCGCCGTTTTCAGTAATTAAGGATATACGGTTCTCAATGCCTTGGATTATAGGGCTCTGCTTCTTAAAATATTCCAAAAATATATCAATATCAGTTTCTCCTGTAAAAAGAAGAAATAATTAAGATGTAAGCAAGTAAGTGTTAAATTACAGTAATATAAATAAATGATATACAATGGCTCTACACCTAAAATATGTATTTTTTCCCTATTTTTCTAATGGACCGGAAGTGTTATGGTAACATCCTGCTCGTTTCTATCGTTACTGGTATAATTTTCTGTACTATGCATGCTAAAAATACTGAAAAAAGTGTAAGTGGTGATGCCTGACATCCCAGATTGTGTGACCGTTAGTGTGAAAAGAATAGTGGCAAGGTTTTAGATTTTGAACAGATGAAGGTGAGAAAAGAATTTTCTTTAAAAATATTTTTACCAAACAAAATTAAGAAATGAGACCAAATTAAGGAGTAGCATAATCTACAATAACCAGAGAGTATGTATACGAAAAAATATTGACATTACCACAGTAACGGGTGGGAATATACCCTTATTTCAGTTTGAGAGGTTTTTGTATAGTTAACTAAAGTTCAGATGTACTGTAGAATATTACGTAAAAGACATTGGGCAACATTCAAAGAAACTTAATTAATCCAGCGCTAGTCACGTGATTAGTTAGTGAAGTATTAGTTCTGTACTAAGGAGGGTGTACTTTTTGGTATTTAGTCTGCTTGGAGTTTAGCTAATACGTTAATTTGGGTGTAATTAACTAATATAATCCCAATACATCGGGTGAGAAAAATAAATGTGGCAACTACGGAAATCTAGACGTGCGCATGCATACCTGTAAAAATGAAAATATATGAAATACGAAATTCGATTTTGTTTTTACTTTGACATCACTATAACTTATAAATATTTGAACCGCTTACTGCAGAAAACAAACATGTCCAACCTCTACACATTTCCTTTTTTGTGACGATAATGGTTTGTAATAGGTCAATGCATCGTTTAGAACCGAAATGACGCTTGTCCGCTCAATAACAATGGGCATCGCGACACTTTTAATTTTCCGTTTACTGCAGAAAAGAAACTTGTCCCGAACGAGTTCCCTATCGACAGTAAATGAGACTGTAGTTTTCCCGTTAGAGGTCACTCCTTCATGCCGAAAGATAGGGATTTCGGGATAATATTGAAGAAGCTGAGAAAGGAGGAAAACTAAACAGTGGATGACGTTGTTGGGCTCATTAAAACTTCCTCAACCATCTCCAACAAGTTTTCCATTGTTCAAATGAAAGCGACTGATTTCATTGACAAGAATTTCTGATGGCCTGACTTTTACAAAATAGCGTGTCTGAGCGATCATTTTTATGGCAAAAAGCCTCTAAACACCTAAAACGACTTTCAACATTTCAAAATACCATGAGATGTACTTCTCATATCTAAATCTACATAGTGTTCAGTGTAACATGAATATTGGTAGCTTGACAGTGAATACTTTTAGGCTGAGGAACTCGTTTAAACACTCTGTCCTGCCCATAAGTAATAAGAAAATGGCTGACATCTTGGTCCACATAACTCAAGAAAAGATGCTAATTTGGAGTTCAATAGCATCCTGACCCATCACAGCGGAAACACGTTCTGATGACAAAGATGACTGATTAATTTGTAATTACACAACTCACATATTATTCAAGAATGTTTAACAATTAAGTTTCCTTCCAATAAAGGATATTTATTAATTTTATAGTCGTTTCCTTTAATCAATTTAATGGAACCCGGAGGTTCAATGCCATGTTCACAAAAGCTCTCCACTGACTTCTATCCTTAGCCAACTGGATACAATTTGTTTGAACAATCTATTTACTGCAGAAAGGAAACATGTCCGAAACACAAAAAAGTGCCCCCCTCTACCTTCTTAGGTGAAACACAAATTTTGCATGTGTATTTTAATCACATACTTCTATCATGTACGGTACTTCTATCATTAAAGGAAAAGTAGTGGAAATAGCGTAAAGATAGTTCTATACAGTTTTTTTTCCTCTCCTACAAAATTACGAAATGTAGACATGTTTGCTTTCTGCAATAAGGGGTTCAGTTACGAAATCGGATTGTATTTTACTTATTGATTTCTGAGGAATATATATTTGGAGCAGGAATAAGTACAACTCAATTAATATTAGCAACAATCGAAGGATTATGTTCTCATTATAAGAAAAAATAATTTATCAGTCAGTTGTATGTATCCCTAAGAAAACTATAAAATGTTTTACTCATCTCTCACTGTTCACTTTAAGAAAACAGTTCTGCTATTGTTGAGGATATGCTGTTTTATACAGCATTGTTCAAAAGACTAATTAACTCTATGGCCTATGGAATCCGGAAGTTCAATGCCACGTTCACAAAAGCTCTCCACTGACTTCTATCCTTAGCCAACTTGATTCAGTTTCTACGATGTATTTCTATTTCTGCAAGATCCATCTTAATAATATTGTCCTCCCATCTGCGCCTAAGTCTTGCTAATGGTCGTTTTCCGATTGGACTTCCAGTTAAAAGTTTGAAAGCATTCCTATTTTGTCCCATTCTGGGTATATGGCCTGCCCACCTGAGACTCCTAGATTTGATGTCCCTAACATTGTTTGGTAAACCGTATAAATTATGTAGTTCCTCGTTATGAAGTTTCCGCCATTCCCCATTCTCGTTCCTCTTGTGTACAAATATCATCTCAGGATCTTATTCTCAAGTATTTTCAGTCTGCATTCTTTCCTTAGAATAAGCGACCATGTTTCTCAAACATACAGAACAACAGGCATGATTATCGTTTTATATATTTTAAAATTCCTCGACAGGATTCGAGGCGACAAAAGATTTTGAACCGAATAATAATACGAATTCCCTGCTTTTAGTAGACATTTAATTTCTCCGAGACCACCGGACCGGGAAAAAGTACAGAGTAAATATTAAATTCAATTGTAAACCAATAATATACTGAGTACAATAAATGAACACATTTAATCGTCAATTGATATTTTACAGCATGACTTGCCTTCGAACAAGCGTAAAACTCAGAATTAAGGAAGGACATACTATCACTACGTATAAGAATAGATTATACGTTACCTGTAGTGTGATTCTTAGCGTTATTTGTTATCACTGAGTATCCGTCACCACCTGAAACCAGAAAGGATGGTACTGCAATCCGATACATAGCTTCTGGATTAACAGGTTCGAAGTTTGGCACTCTGCACTTTCCACAACGAACTTTAAGCTCTTTCACTCTATTACCGATGGGTTTTGTTAGGTTATACGTAATCTGGACACCTTAAATAAAGGAAGGAAAAGTAAACAAATCTTAAAATCAGTACAGAAATAGTATAATTATGAAAATTTTATAGCCTTTTAAAATTTGCTAACATAACTGGATACAAACATGTGCTAGAAAGAGATATGTAAAGTGTGTGAGTGAGTGTCCCATTTTGTGGAACTTAAGCTCCGAATGATGTTCTGCAATTGTTTACATTCTTTTACTGCATGAGTTAAATGTGATTTCCAAGTTAATTTGTATTCGAGATCTAAACTATGTAGTCAATATATACATCCCAAGCTTACTTTGTTTACTTTTAGATTCAAAACCTTAATAATTCTATTTCTTCTTTTTCAGAATTAGCTTGTGTTTGAACTTTCTGAGCATTTCCTGATCTTTTTGTAATTTTCAATCAACTATCAACTCTGCAGGATGTAACTCATTATTCCTTGCTAACGTGAACAGAAACACGTACATTCTAGTAATAAAGTTTTAAATTTAACTTGTAAATAATTACAGAAAATTGAACACTTGCTAAATAACTTAAAATGAAAAACTGTGGTGTGCGTCCCATAGCGCGTAACGGCGCACCACAAACTTTGGTTTATTTATTGCTTAAGTTTTCTCGTTGGAAGGTAAAAGAAATAAAATTCTATCATAGATAGATAAAGACAAAACATAACAATTGAACTTGTAAATTCCATATGTAGAACATTTCTTTGCAGCTCAGAGACAGTCCGTTAACACTCAAAAGATGTTAGTCCTGGAATATTAGTGGACATCGTGTGGGAATCCTTGCGAAGCGTTTATGTCCTGGAAATGTGACTTCCCGCGGGACACCTTTGAGAAAATACTGGGATGTTCGCGAGGAACAAAAAGACAACTTTCGAACATCCAAATACTGTTACATGACATGCACATCCCACTGAAATCTAAAAGCAAACTCCGTAGATATATCCATTATTCTTATAGTTTGCACTCAAATAGCTACATCATCTGAGTGAAATCTGAGAGAAAGCCGCGGATATTTCCATTAGCCTAAGATTCCACTGTGATAACATATTCCACTGATATCTAAGGGAAACCCCGCTGATATATTTCCATTATACTTAAATTTCTACTTTGATAGGTACATCCCAGTGATCCCACTGTAACCTAAGGGAAATCCTATGAATATTTCCATTATGCTTATAGTTTCTACTATGACGGGCATATCATTCTACTGAAATGTAAGGGAAATCCGAGTATATTTCCACTATTCTTAAAATTTCCACTGTGAGCCACATTGGCCCGGGACAGGTATGAATCGCATAGAATACTCAATGGACGTCCCTTGGCCACGTTCTATATGTGTGGAGTCCACCAAAACAAATGATACCAAAAGCACAAGGCACAATTTCGTTACAATTGGTCCATCCATCGAGGAAACCCTTACCGTTTGAGCACACTTGCTCCACCTCAACTATCAAATACTTCAAGACGTAATTTTACAATGATAATGATAATCGTTACCTGAAACTTGGAGAAATCCAAAGAAAAATGTGGACTGCGTAGAATTAGGATTGTTTTCCTCCCTGCTTACAGCATGTTCGAATACTTCTAATAGGTATTTGCCTTGTAGCTCCAATGTATCAATGGTATTTTGGAATGGTGATGTTGTGGCTAAATCTTCAAACGTAACATCTACAAAGAAAGAAAAACAGGAAACTAACTTTCCAAATTGTCAAAAAATGTATGGTTCCAAGCTGTGTATCTAATATTTCAACCACTTGAAGATAAACATAATGCATACACAGGTACAGTATAGGTTTCAGTTTTACACAGATAGTATATGTTTCGTTACCTGATTATTCGTTTATTGATAGCTTCTAATGGATTCCACCACAGTTTCTCATTATATTATCCGATCCACTATGAACTATTATTTCTTCACACGTGTATAAATACAGGTTTCTTTAAATATTTCATCGCAAAGGTTAAGTACAGTAGTTCCTTCGATACGGATTCTTTAAGATAATAAATACTTCAGTCAAGTGGTCACTGAAGTCCGTAGGTCTCAAAGTCTGTTACACGTTTCTGAATCCAGATCTTTTAAAAGATTTAATTTTCTTTTTAAAAAGGATGGCTCTAGAAGATTATGCCTTCTTTTCAACAAGAAAAGTATAGATACCTGAAGATTAATATACTAATTAGGTTGGTAGTGTGTACCAAACCTTGTAGAAGTCGAAGACTCGGATAAGTGTGCTCTTAAATAATTGTATAAATACGGCAAAGAGTTTGGAATGATCGGTCGGCAAACTAAACAAAAAAGTCAATGTATACAACTTGGTCTTTTAATTAAGCGAAATGTTAATTTAATATATAGTGTACATCATTCTGAAACCTCGAACGGAACAACCAGTGAGCCTAAAACACTTGAATAGCCCTTTGTAGCCTAGTCGCTAACGAATAGGAGGTTTGTTAAAAAAGTTCGACCTTGTTATTATTATTATTATTATTATTATTATTATTATTTTGGTGTAAATAAATATAGCTAGGAAGGTTTAGTTTAATGCATGTATGTAGGTGGTCCTAATGCACATTATTATTTTCTTTCCAGCCTGTAGAAGCCATCAGTCACCGATGAGTGAAGTGTAAATGAGCGGCTTCAAAATTTCGTTTTTCATAAAATGACTGAAATGTGTCCAGCTTTAAGAGTCCTAAGCGGAAATCATGCGCAAGAGTCGACAGCCGTTGGGAACAGAAGCAATGAGCATCAAAAAGAATGCTACAGCCCGCCTATTCTTCACATTTATTGACCAAACATAGTATACCTGTGGTTCTATGTCATTTCTGCCTCTTCTCCAGCTGAAAATGTGCCTGATTGGAACCAACTTCAATTCAGAAAAGATATCATGCACAAATGCACAATGCAACGGATGAGCTGCGTGCAATCACAAAAAAAAGAGGAGTTCCAGGTTTCCAACAGTTGAAGAACTGTTTTGAGAGGTGTGTATCACAGCCCAAGGGAACTATTTCGAAGGATATTACGTAAAACTATGGTATCTAAATAGATACACATTTTTTAATGAATAGAAGCCGAATACTTTTGAACAAACCGTGTATGCTTTGTCTCGAATCTGATTCTCATTCGAAGTGGCAATTACCCTGGATACACACTCAAGTAGTGGTTTGAATCCTACTTTGAATAGAAGACGCTGTCTCATATATCTTTGGTGTTGAAAATGCCATTTCAATCAACCAATACAACCACTTGAAAATGAATCCTTTTTTTTAACCTTTTACGCCTTCCCTTCTGCCAGCAATGTATAGATATCGCGAAATTTTTATTAGGTTCATTGGTTGAGAATTCACAATATAGTCGAATGTTAACCTCCTTAGAGGTCTAGATGTTGGTAGAAGATAATATGGATCATATATATTTTTTTTTATCATATGATGTGTTGAGAACACAAGGGAATCAAGCCATGAGAACACAAGGGGGTGAAGCCACATTATTAAAGTTATAAGAAAAGTAGACATGAAGTTGGTACGAAATACTTAATTACAAGGAAAAGTTTACACTAATTTGTTATATTCATCTGGACAATGAATGTTCATCTTTTAAGCTGTAAAAGTGAATTTTGATGTAGTTCTTAAAGGTAAAATTGCTCAAAATGACCAAAAGTGTACTTGACTCCTTATAAGGATTTCGGGACACCTCCCAATGGGCATGCTTTAGATGGTTGTGCTAATTTGTATAAAAGGTTTATAATTCGAACAAGAACAACTTGTAATGAATGTAGTACCTGCAGAGATTAGGGTTACTAACTTCCTAGAATTTGGCACAATGTTTAATTTTTCTCCTATCAAGGTTTGATTTCATCCGGGAGTTCGTATCTACCGTATTAAAAATAAAAACAGCAAAATTGCGAATTCAATCATGAATTTGTGAGTAAAATTTTCATTCTTGAAGATTATTTTGCTTCCTTTTTCTTACATACGCAATCTTCTTTTAGAAAGATCAAAATATCGTGAGATTTTCAGCAATACCATAATGCTTTGTAACCATTTTATAGCTGCTGTGTGTAATAAAATGTTTTAAATCTAAGCATTTTTTTATCTTATATATAAAAGAGAACGCACAAATCCTTTGTTCCCTCATCACGCTAATACGGCTGAACCAATTTCTTTCATTTTTGGGGGGTTATTAGGATTTGGACCCTAGATGGTTTTTATCATATCACTTTAATTTTCAATTACCAGTGTCTTGAGATAATTGACCATTCAAGTGTCCATAACGTACAAATCCTTTGTTAGTTCATCATAGGTAAAAATAAACGTATTTATATGCAACCCGCATGACCGTGTCACTCGGCGGGTTAACATAAATGACAGGCGATATAATGTTAACATTTACTGCAATCTACTATGGTTTTTATCATATCACTTGAAAGCGAAAAAGTAAAAATTATCTAATTAACAAGGTTTATTGCGTTCCGGGGTGACCCCAGCGAAGCGGGGTGAACGCTGCTAGTTGGCAATAAACGTAAGGTTTCCTTTATTTTGACAAGAAAGCTTACCTCTTTAGCAGATGGTATTAGCGTTAGAACGACTGTGTAAGTTTACAAGCAGATATTGTTTATATTGGAGTCATGTAAGGACAATTCGAGGCATAACCTCCTCAGTCCTGGCAATTTTTTTTGTCTCAAATTTCTAATTTTCCTTTACATATATTTAATATAGACTCTAAATGCCCGTAAAATGACCTCAAAATTTTAGTGCTTACGGTGGGTTACGAGTAATCTCATGTCCCTTCCTGTAGGGAACATTCAAGTTTACAGGTTTACTGTACTATCCACGAAAGTACAAATGACGTATTACTCTTTGTCCATATTTTTTCCATGTCTTCCATATTTTTTTATGATTAATTAAACTTATCTTCAGTATTCAAGGAACAACTCTAACTAAAAATAAATATATTTACCTACATCTGTTCGCTGAAATTCCATTCTTTCTAACTACGACATATTTCCAACACATTTAAGAAGCGACGTACAAAATTTTGGCGCGAAAAATACATCACATTACGTACTGACATCTATCAACAATATGTAGAGACGTTGCAAACTCCAATCGTTGCTCACTAGACTTCTTTTTTTTTTAAAGTTATTTCATGTCCCCTGTAGGGGACGTTCGGACCGAGGAGGATAAGGGAGGGGGTGCTCCAAGGACGGTAGGAAGATGGGCACTTGTGAAGCAAGAGAGATATCTATGAAGGATACCAAGGAAATTGCCATACCCATAATTACGGGATATGAGATCCATATATGTATATATGAGCATGAATCTCCTTGTCATTCCTCACATCTGTACATGCCCCTTTACAGACACAAGTGAAAGATGTCTTCATAAAAATCGGCAAGGGGTATCATAAAGGGAAGATTTTTTTTGATTATTTTTTCAATATCTCGCACTGTTTGTAAGATATAAGCCTATTTCCGGTTGCAGTTTCTGATTCATGTATGATAAGTGTTTTTTTTCTTTTTGCATGCAGTATGTAATAAGCAAATAAATACATTACACACACAATTAATTATATCAGCGATATATGGTGTTCATTGGGCAAAGCACTCCAAATAATAAAGATTCACCTTAGACTGGAAAAATGGTTATCCTTCGTTTTTCATTATCATTGGGCCATGAAACAAACGCCCGAGAGATATACTAACTCCGCATACAAACGTGTGATGTTGGAATATATAACTTATAGAATATGATACTTTATTTTTTTTTAATTTCAATACTTCCAGTGTACCCCTAAAAATGTAATAACGAAATAACGGTGACATTTTTTTTAAAAAATTATTCAATTAGAACTGGACAATCTACACAAAGTTTGCAATCGATCAGTGAAAACGGCATCTTTTTAGAGCTTGTGGTTCCCGAGATATCATGGCAAAATAATTGGCCAGAAACATATAAACTTTTCTTGACCACAAACATATAAACCTAGTTCATTTTAATATAAATTACCTGGTTTGTCTTCAATGGAACTTCGAATGCCACCTGAATTGTAAATGGCGATTGGTGCAAATGTCCACCAGCCTCGCTCAGCTGATTTCACGAGCTGAAAATGAACAATACAGTAAGCTAAAAGTTATTTTTTAACACGTCATTACTTCTCAAAAATATAAACTTTGCTAATCGACTGTAAATGTAATACACACTTTATACACTCATATATTTCAGAACTATTCCAACATTCCACGTTTGAGAACACATTAAGATTAACATGTACCTTAGTTATGTATGGTACCTCGTATTATGAATCTAATGATATTTATTTAGGTTTCTCGCAGGGAATCGAACCTACGTCTTCCACACTAAAGACTTTTGCATTAACCATATAGCCACGAAGGAGCGTCCTCTGATATATTTGTACATATATGATGATTGTGAACTAATTTCGTTGTTTACAAGTTACGTCAGATATGTAAGAGTATCGTCAGGGGCAGTGTTTTTACGTGAAGTTACATGCATGCGCATAAATGTTTTGAGAAAACAAACAGGATACGTTGAAACTAATCACATTTGTGCGAGAGCAGTCGTGTACATATAGGGTTTGTGAAAAATAATTAAGTATTTTAAAAACTGTAATAAATTCTGTAATGTAGATCCTTATTAATTAGAAAAAAAAAAAAACAAGTACACGTCCTTTGTTACATAAGTAAACACAATAATATGTTAAATCTTAACATAGGAACACGTATTGTTAACCAGTTCCCTCAAATGGCGAGGGATACAATTGATGATTTTCTGAAGGAAATCAGTTGAAGTTTGGACGTGTACTCCTTCCTCTAAATGCAGCCCCCTCAAGAAAACATTACATGGAGGGGATCTGGATTTCTTGCTGGCAATTCGTGAGGTCCACGCCACTGAAGCCGATGTCCAGAAAGCTGGCTCATGAATAGATAGTTGTTCGCCATGTTTTTTTTTTTTTTTTTTTTTTTTTTTTACATTACACATGCTGCTTCCAGTAGTCAACAATTGAACTTAGTGAAGCAGACAACATGAAATCTTAATAAATACTTTATATTATGATATTGTTTTCAACGTGAAATCAGTAATATTAGCTATAATGTTTATAGAATTTTATAAATTCCTAGTTATTTTCACCCATCCGATTCTTTAAGCCGTTTTCTGTATAATAAGTAAAATCGAAGCATCCCACTGAACAGCTCTGTACTGAGCATTTCAGTGAATTCAAGAAAGACAGATAAATCCTGTAGTATGTTCCTGGATAAGGAAAAAATATCTTAGCTTGAATTTTCAGGCAAGCAAAGAGCGGTTGATTTCCCACAGAGCTCCAGGAAAGCTAGATGGGTAAAAAAACACAGAGCTCCAGCCAAGCTAAGTGGTTGCAGGTAACGCCTAAAGATTTTCTCATACCTCTAAGCAAGCCAAGAGAGTGATCGAGTGTTCACGAAGCTCCAGGCAAGCTAACTGGGCAAGAGGCATCAAAGCTCCAGGCAAGCTAAAAAAGGAAAATTGACCAGCCAAAACTGATGTCGATTAAGACATTACCTGAAGTTTTATACCTTTTACTGGGCAGCGATGGCGCTGTTGCTTTCTTTCTGTCACCTGATCTGACGATGACGATGATGCCCGTCTCCTTTTTGTACTAATTTTGCACTTTTTTTTTTTTACAAAATAAAAGCAGGTGTTGGTGTTTACAAATACAGACCACGTATAAGATATTAAATCTCACTCATATTACATGCACTGTGATTTCACTTGTCATTCAACACATTTCAAAGTGTGCCATGCAACGTTATTTGGTGCTATGTTCCATTTATCGAAAGAATCACTTCAACTATCATATGCAATAACAAACTAATACGATAGATGGACTATGTCTACTGACTTTCACTGCTCTTGTCTCCTGGCAACCCTGTAAAGACAGAAAACTATTCATGTCTCCTAACCCAGCACACACATCAGCCAATAATAGCGCATAAACAGAACACCCGCGTATCTACAAACAAATACAGTAGCCCGCAAATATGTAATACATTAAACCAAATAATAATAGCACTTTCTGTGTTGATTTCAACTTACACTCGAAATCATTGCGTCAGTGATAAAATTCCCTATGTTACATTCGCCTCTTGAACAAACACCATTGTTGAAGTCGAGCAGAACCTTAGAAGATCCGATAACTTCTTTTCCTTTGACGTCAACCGCTTCCTTCCAAGGTTGTAATTGGGATAGAACATAAGGATCTAGAATAAAAGAATCATGAAACATTACGCAACATTGAGGAAGACCATTACATTACACATCCACAAATATACTCTGATAAAAGTATAAACATGATTACACATATAAGCAACTAATTTTCAAAAGGAAAATTCACATTTTTTTTTTTTTTTATCGAAATTCACTTTTGTCAATTTCTGAATCTTTCGGATGAGGTATGTCGGATTGTGCAACTGGGGTTATAGAAAAAAGAAGTTTTTTTTTTTTTTGGTAGAAATCACAATGTAAAGTTAATCGTTTCTATCAAAATGGAACATGTCCACCTCGTTAATTCATGTCTACTGTGAACTCTGTAAGGCTACTATACACTATGAAATAAGTCCTAGAAAATATCTTAGGATTTATCTGAGGAAAAATGTTACAACATATCTCATAGGAAATCCTACCCTTTTGTGCCATACACGTAATTACACTGCATATCTTACTGATATTGATACCAGGCGCCATGTTGTTAAATTGCATACCTCTAAAATAGCATAAAAATCATAATATAAAAGATCAAAACATACCAGTAGCCTCATCAGTCCTTCACCACCCTCCATTTTGTCGAGTATTTTTGCTCTTTACCCAGATACAGCTGGTGGAAAGAAAAATTTGTTTTAACTTTCTCTCACCTGATGTCGCTTAAATCGAAATCTTACGAATTTTGTTTCCGAAATAGAGCGTGCTCTAAACAAGAGAAATCTCATAGGATCGTTCAGAACACAGGAAATGACATGCGATCTGATGCCATACATGTTGAGATTTTGACTCTAGAAAAAATCGTACGAGATTTCCTAGGATCTATCCTATAGTGTATAGAAGGCCTAATTGTGAAACTTTCATCTCAAAGGTTCAGAAACCGTTAAATGTGAATCACGAAAGAAATGAATAATAATAATATAAAAAACAACAGAAATGGAAATGGAAATGTTCCCTTTTTAAACTAAGATTCTCATGTAATACAGTCCATGATCGCTGATATAATACAGTATCGATTCTCTGAATAATCATCGCATTCTCATAGAATATCCGAAATACACATCATATTGTAAAGATTGAATCGTTTCTCTGAATATTTACCACATTCTCGTAGAATGTCAGGAATACTCATCGTATTGTAACGACTGTATCGTTTCTCTGAAGACCCATCACATTCTCGTAGAATATCCGAAATATACATCATATTGTAAAGATTGAATCGTTTCTCTGAATATTTACCACATTCTCGTAGAATATCCGAAATACACATCATATTGTAAAGATTGAATCGTTTCTCTGAATATTTATCACATTTTCGTAGAATATCCGAAATACACATCATATTGTAAAGATTGCATCATTTCTCTGAATATTTACCACATTCTCGTAGAATATCCGAAATACACATCATATTGTAAAGATTGAATCGTTTCTCTGAATATTTACCACATTCTCGTAGAATATCCGAAATACTCATCATATTGTAAAGATTGAATCGTTTCTCTGAATATTTACCACATTCTCGTAGAATATCCGAAATACTCATCATATTGTAAAGATTGAATCGTTTCTCTGAATATTTACCACATTCTCGTAGAATATCCGAAATACACATCATATTGTAAAGATTGAATCGTTTCTCTGAATATTTATCACATTTTCGTAGAATATCCGAAATACACATCATATTGTAAAGATTGCATCATTTCTCTGAATATTTACCACATTCTCGTAGAATATCCGAAATACACATCATATTGTAAAGATTGAATCGTTTCTCTGAATATTTACCACATTCTCGTAGAATATCCGAAATACTCATCATATTCTAAAGATTGAATCGTTTCTCTGAATATTTACTATATTCTCGTAGAATATCCGAAATACTCATCATATTGTAAAGATTTGAATCGTTTCTCTGAATATTTACCACATTCTCGTAGAATATCCGAAATACACATCATATTGTAAAGATTGAATCGTTTCTCTGAATATTTATCACATTTTCGTAGAATATCCGGAATACTCATCATATTGTAAAGATTGAATCGTTTCTCTGAATATTTACCACATTCTCGTAGAATATCCGAAATACACATCATATTGTAAAGATTGAATCGTTTCTCTGAATATTTACCACATTCTCGTAGAATATCCGAAATACACATCATATTGTAAAGATTGAATCGTTTCTCTGAATATTTATCACATTTTCGTAGAATATCCGGAATACTCATCATATTGTAAAGATTGAATCGTTTCTCTGAATATTTACCACATTCTCGTAGAATATCCGAAATACACATCATATTGTAAAGATTGAATCGTTTCTCTGAATATTTACCACATTCTTGTAGAATGTCCGGAATACTCATCGTATTGTAAAGACTGTATCGTTTCTCTGAATATTCATCACATTCTTTTGTAGAATGTCCTGAATACTCAGACTTCAGGCAACATTTAGCATGCCTAACAGCCTTACTCAGCGTTTTGGATACAACTCTGTTTCTGAGTAAGCTAATTGTCGCCTTTATTCGTGCGATTGAAATATTTGACATTCTCTGAGACATTTGTTTATAGGTTTTGTGTGTGTTGTTTTGTTATCTAGGCTATATAAATGCAAGTGACCATGTTTCTGGTTTCATGCCTCTTGAACCATTAGCCCATCGGATGGTATTTATTATTTCAGTTTGAGGGTTCAACATGGGTAAGGGCAGCGGTAGATATTTAAAAATGATCGAAAATGACCGATATTAGTGTTGAATCTACAGTCTTCGGGGTCTCTGAGATTAACAATGATACTTCCGATTCTGTTTAAATACAAATTCAGGCCCGCAACTTGGTTGATGGAGAGAGGGGTGATATATAAAAATAATAATCGAAAATGACCGATATTAGTATTGAATCCATAGTTTTCCGGATCGCTGAGATGAACAGTGACACTTCCGTTGCCGTTTTATTTCAAACCAGCAAAGCGGGTAATCATCGCTAGTTCTTTTATATTCTTTGAGTTATGTTTCCTGTTTTGATTTCCTTTAGTTTATTCACAACTTTTGTTTAATTTTTTTATAATTTTATTTTCAAATACGTGTTATTTCGTCGAGCTTATACAGATACCTTTACCCTTTGATAGAAGTCTCATTATTGATTATTGTTTCTGTTTGGAGAATCCTTCTACGAGAATCAGTTGTTACTTATCGGTCTTTTCTTGACAGTGACTTCGCAGCTGAGGTTATATCAAATAGCATAATCAATCAATCAATCAATATAGCCTAATAATTCACAAACTATCTATTCAATCATCTGCAAGAATAGTTTTCTCGGGAGAGTATGTCCCTTTATCTTCTGTATATGAACAAATTTAATTCCTTTCACATTTCGACTAAAAACTGTCAACTTTGATCACGAACATACGGCGAGGTTGTCTTAAAGGTTTCGGAGAAAGAAATGGACAGTAAAGATTTTAAGCACTGTACTGTATTTTTAAAATCCAAATAAATGTTATTTTATTAAATTAAGGATTAGTTATTCACTATTTCCAACTATTATATCTATTTTGATTCGAAAACTAGTTATTCAACATAAAGTTGTATACATATTTTATGTACATTTCCTTCATCAGAATTTGATTTTGATTTTTAAAAATGAAATTGATTCAAAATCTTCCTTTTCGACTTTTTTTTTCTGAAGATTTAGAATTCCAATTCCTGAAAGCTTGTGTTCACTTTTCTGTTTTTGATCCCTCAGGTATCCATTCTCGCCGGTTTTAACGTTGTCCTTTATCATCCCCATCTAATTTTCATTAACCCTGAAGTGCTGACGCGAGGTGTTTAGCATATCACACATTGTAAAACATCTCTATCTAGACTGATTAAGTTTAACTATCTACTTGGTATCTTTAGTGCTCTTCAATTTACATCTTATCTAAATTTCTAACCTAGAAAGTTTTATATCACAATTGTCACTTTTGAATTTACGTAGGGTATTTGAACGTCATAGCGTGTTTCTGTCTGCGTTGTCAGAGAAAACTGCGACTTGCTCCTATGATAACAGTGTATTATGATAGTTATAATGGTCAGAACACGCTTGCAGACTACAATTCATATTGGATTACTAGAAAAAGAAGACAACGGACCACCACCTACAAGTCACATGACGACATGGGAGCAGCAGCGGCTATATAAGGAGGAAGATTCTACGGACAGGCACCAGTCTTCGATTGCTCTTCCCCTCATTTAGCTTGCCTGGAGCTCTAGGAGAAACCCAATCTCAAAGCCTTTAGTCTGCTGCGGGACTCTAGGCTTCCCTTCCACCTCGCTTAGCTTGCTCGGAGCTCTGTCGAGACCCCAACCTCAGTTGCTTAGCCTGCTTCGGGGTTCTGTGACTCTTAATCCCCTCACTACTTGCTGTGGAGTATAGAAGTTTTCTACACCATTCTACTTAGCTATTCTAGAGCTCTGTAGAGATCCCAACCTCAGTTGCTTAGCCTGCTCCGAGGCTCTGTGACTCTTAATCCCCTCACTACTTGCTGTGGAGTATAGAAGTTTTCTACACCATTCTACTTAGCTATTCCAGAGCTCTGTAGAGATCCCAACCTCAGTTGCTTAGCCTGCTTCGGGGTTCTGTGACTCTTAATCCCCTCACTACTTGCTGTGGAGTATAGAAGTTTTCTACACCATTCTACTTAGCTATTCTAGAGCTCTGTAGAGATCCCAACCTCAGTTGCTTAGCCTGCTCCGAGGCTCTGTGACTCTTAATCCCCTCACTACTTGCTGTGGAGTATAGAAGTTTTCTACACCATTCTACTTAGCTATTCCAGAGCTCTGTAGAGATCCCAACCTCAGTTGCTTAGCCTGCTTCGGGGTTCTGTGACTCTTAATCCCCTCACTACTTGCTGTGGAGTATAGAAGTTTTCTACACCATTCAACTTAGCTATTCTAGAGCTCTGTAGAGATCCCAACCTCAGTTGCTTAGCCTGCTCCGAGGCTCTGTGACTCTTAATCCCCTCACTACTTGCTGTGGAGTATAGAAGTTTTCTACACCATTCTACTTAGCTATTCCAGAGCTCTGTAGAGATCCCAACCTCAGTTGCTTAGCCTGCTTCGGGGTTCTGTGACTCTTAATCCCCTCACTACTTGCTGTGGAGTATAGAAGTTTTCTACACCATTCTACTTAGCTATTCTAGAGCTCTGTAGAGATCCCAACCTCAGTTGCTTAGCCTGCTCCGAGGCTCTGTGACTCTTAATCCCCTCACTACTTGCTGTGGAGTATAGAAGTTTTCTACACCATTCTACTTAGCTATTCTAGAGCTCTGTAGAGATCCCAACCTCAGTTGCTTAGCCTGCTCCGAGGCTCTGTGACTCTTAATCCCCTCACTACTTGCTGTGGAGTATAGAAGTTTTCTACACCATTCTACTTAGCTATTCCAGAGCTCTGAAGAGATCCCAACCTCAGTTGCTTAGCCTGCTTCGGGGTTCTGTGACTCTTAATCCCCTCACTACTTGCTGTGGAGTATAGAAGTTTTCTACACCATTCTACTTAGCTATTCTAGAGCTCTGTAGAGATCCCAACCTCAGTTGCTTAGCCTGCTCCGAGGCTCTGTGACTCTTAATCCCCTCACTACTTGCTGTGGAGTATAGAAGTTTTCTACACCATTCTACTTAGCTATTCTAGAGCTCTGTAGAGATCCCAACCTCAGTTGCTTAGCCTGCTCCGAGGCTCTGTGACTCTTAATCCCCTCACTACTTGCTGTGGAGTATAGAAGTTTTCTACACCATTCTACTTAGCTATTCCAGAGCTCTGTAGAGATCCCAACCTCAGTTGCTTAGCCTGCTTCGGGGTTCTGTGACTCTTAATCCCCTCACTACTTGCTGTGGAGTATAGAAGTTTTCTACACCATTCTACTTAGCTATTCTAGAGCTCTGTAGAGATCCCAACCTCAGTTGCTTAGCCTGCTTCGGGGTTCTGTGACTCTTAATCCCCTCACTACTTGCTGTGGAGTATAGAAGTTTTCTACACCATTCTACTTAGCTATTCTAGAGCTCTGTAGAGATCCCAACCTCAGTTGCTTAGCCTGCTCCGAGGCTCTGTGACTCTTAATCCCCTCACTACTTGCTATGGAGTATAGAAGTTTTCTACACCATTCTACTTAGCTATTCCAGAGCTCTGTAGAGATCGCAACCTCAGTTGCTTAGCCTGCTTCGGGGTTCTGTGACTCTTAATCCCCTCACTACTTGCTGTGGAGTATAGAAGTTTTCTACACCATTCTACTTAGCTATTCTAGAGCTCTGTAGAGATCCCAACCTCAGTAGCTTAGCCTGCTCCGAGGCTCTGTGACTCTTAATCCCCTCACTACTTGCTGTGGAGTATAGAAGTTTTCTACACCATTCTACTTAGCTATTCTAGAGCTCTGTAGAGATCCCAACCTCAGTTGCTTAGCCTGCTCCGAGGCTCTGTGACTCTTAATCCCCTCACTACTTGCTGTGGAGTATAGAAGTTTTCTACACCATTCTACTTAGCTATTCCAGAGCTCTGTAGAGATCCGAACCTCAGTTGCTTAGCCTGCTTCGGGGTTCTGTGACTCTTAATCCCCTCACTACTTGCTGTGGAGTATAGAAGTTTTCTACACCATTCTACTTAGCTATTCTAGAGCTCTGTAGAGATCCCAACCTCAGTTGCTTAGCCTGCTCCGAGGCTCTGTGACTCTTAATCCCCTCACTACTTGCTGTGGAGTATAGAAGTTTTCTACACCATTCTACTTAGCTATTCTAGAGCTCTGTAGAGATCCCAACCTCAGTTGCTTAGCCTGCTCCGAGGCTCTGTGACTCTTAATCCCCTCACTACTTGCTGTGGAGTATAGAAGTTTTCTACACCATTCTACTTAGCTATTCTAGAGCTCTGTAGAGATCCCAACCTCAGTTGCTTAGCCTGCTCCGAGGCTCTGTGACTCTTAATCCCCTCACTACTTGCTGTGGAGTATAGAAGTTTTCTACACCATTCTACTTAGCTATTCCAGAGCTCTGTAGAGATCCCAACCTCAGTTGCTTAGCCTGCTTCGGGGTTCTGTGACTCTTAATCCCCTCACTACTTGCTGTGGAGTATAGAAGTTTTCTACACCATTCTACTTAGCTATTCTAGAGCTCTGTAGAGATCCCAACCTCAGTTGCTTAGCCTGCTCCGAGGCTCTGTGACTCTTAATCCCCTCACTACTTGCTGTGGAGTATAGAAGTTTTCTACACCATTCTACTTAGCTATTCTAGAGCTCTGTAGAGATCCCAACCTCAGTTGCTTAGCCTGCTCCGAGGCTCTGTGACTCTTAATCCCCTCACTACTTGCTGTGGAGTATAGAAGTTTTCTACACCATTCTACTTAGCTATTCCAGAGCTCTGTAGAGATCCCAACCTCAGTTGCTTAGCCTGCTTCGGGGTTCCGTGACTCTTAATCCCCTCACTACTTGCTGTGGAGTATAGAAGTTTTCTACACCATTCTACTTAGCTATTCTAGAGCTCTGTAGAGATCCCAACCTCAGTTGCTTAGCCTGCTTCGGGGTTCTGTGACTCTTAATCCCCTCACTACTTGCTGTGGAGTATAGAAGTTTTCTACACCATTCTACTTAGCTATTCTAGAGCTCTGTAGAGATCCCAACCTCAGTTGCTTAGCCTGCTCCGAGGCTCTGTGACTCTTAATCCCCTCACTACTTGCTGTGGAGTATAGAAGTTTTCTACACCATTCTACTTAGCTATTCCAGAGCTCTGTAGAGATCCCAACCTCAGTTGCTTAGCCTGCTTCGGGGTTCTGTGACTCTTAATCCCCTCACTACTTGCTGTGGAGTATAGAAGTTTTCTACACCATTCTACTTAGCTATTCTAGAGCTCTGTAGAGATCCCAACCTCAGTTGCTTAGCCTGCTCCGAGGCTCTGTGACTCTTAATCCCCTCACTACTTGCTGTGGAGTATAGAAGTTTTCTACACCATTCTACTTAGCTATTCCAGAGCTCTGTAGAGATCCCAACCTCAGTTGCTTAGCCTGCTTCGGGGTTCTGTGACTCTTAATCCCCTCACTACTTGCTGTGGAGTATAGAAGTTTTCTACACCATTCTACTTAGCTATTCTAGAGCTCTGTAGAGATCCCAACCTCAGTTGCTTAGCCTGCTCCGAGGCTCTGTGACTCTTAATCCCCTCACTACTTGCTGTGGAGTATAGAAGTTTTCTACACCATTCTACTTAGCTATTCTAGAGCTCTGTAGAGATCCCAACCTCAGTTGCTTAGCCTGCTCCGAGGCTCTGTGACTCTTAATCCCCTCACTACTTGCTGTGGAGTATAGAAGTTTTCTACACCATTCTACTTAGCTATTCTAGAGCTCTGTAGAGATCCCAACCTCAGTTGCTTAGCCTGCTCCGAGGCTCTGTGACTCTTAATCCCCTCACTACTTGCTGTGGAGTATAGAAGTTTTCTACACCATTCTACTTAGCTATTCCAGAGCTCTGTAGAGATCCCAACCTCAGTTGCTTAGCCTGCTTCGGGGTTCTGTGACTCTTAATCCCCTCACTACTTGCTGTGGAGTATAGAAGTTTTCTACACCATTCTACTTAGCTATTCTAGAGCTCTGTAGAGATCCCAACCTCAGTTGCTTAGCCTGCTCCGAGGCTCTGTGACTCTTAATCCCCTCACTACTTGCTGTGGAGTATAGAAGTTTTCTACACCATTCTACTTAGCTATTCTAGAGCTCTGTAGAGATCCCAACCTCAGTTGCTTAGCCTGCTCCGAGGCTCTGTGACTCTTAATCCCCTCACTACTTGCTGTGGAGTATAGAAGTTTTCTACACCATTTTACTTATCTATTCCAGAGCTCTGTAGAGATCCCAACCTCAGTTGCTTAGCCTGCTTCGGGGTTCCGTGACTCTTAATCCCCTCACTACTTGCTGTGGAGTATAGAAGTTTTCTACACCATTCTACTTAGCTATTCTAGAGCTCTGTAGAGATCCCAACCTCAGTTGCTTAGCCTGCTTCGGGGTTCTGTGACTCTTAATCCCCTCACTACTTGCTGTGGAGTATAGAAGTTTTCTACACCATTCTACTTAGCTATTCTAGAGCTCTGTAGAGATCCCAACCTCAGTTGCTTAGCCTGCTCCGAGGCTCTGTGACTCTTAATCCCCTCACTACTTGCTGTGGAGTATAGAAGTTTTCTACACCATTCTACTTAGCTATTCTAGAGCTCTGTAGAGATCCCAACCTCAGTTGCTTAGCCTGCTCCGAGGCTCTGTGACTCTTAATCCCCTCACTACTTGCTGTGGAGTATAGAAGTTTTCTACACCATTCTACTTAGCTATTCCAGAGCTCTGTAGAGATCCCAACCTCAGTTGCTTAGCCTGCTTCGGGGTTCTGTGACTCTTAATCCCCTCACTACTTGCTGTGGAGTATAGAAGTTTTCTACACCATTCTACTTAGCTATTCTAGAGCTCTGTAGAGATCCCAACCTCAGTTGCTTAGCCTGCTCCGAGGCTCTGTGACTCTTAATCCCCTCACTACTTGCTGTGGAGTATAGAAGTTTTCTACACCATTCTACTTAGCTATTCTAGAGCTCTGTAGAGATCCCAACCTCAGTTGCTTAGCCTGCTCCGAGGCTCTGTGACTCTTAATCCCCTCACTACTTGCTGTGGAGTATAGAAGTTTTCTACACCATTCTACTTAGCTATTCTAGAGCTATGTAGAGATCCCAACCTCAGTTGCTTAGCCTGCTCCGAGGCTCTGTGACTCTTAATCCCCTCACTACTTGCTGTGGAGTATAGAAGTTTTCTACACCATTCTACTTAGCTATTCTAGAGCTCTGTAGAGATCCCAACCTCAGTTGCTTAGCCTGCTCCGAGGCTCTGTGACTCTTAATCCCCTCACTACTTGCTGTGGAGTATAGAAGTTTTCTACACCATTCTACTTAGCTATTCCAGAGCTCTGTAGAGATCCCAACCTCAGTTGCTTAGCCTGCTCCGAGGCTCTGTGACTCTTAATCCCCTCACTACTTGCTGTGGAGTATAGAAGTTTTCTACACCATTCTACTTAGCTATTCTAGAGCTCTGTAGAGATCCCAACCTCAGTTGCTTAGCCTGCTCCGAGGCTCTGTGACTCTTAATCCCCTCACTACTTGTTGTGGAGTATAGAAGTTTTCTACACCATTCTACTTAGCTATTCCAGAGCTCTGTAGAGATCCCAACCTCAGTTGCTTAGCCTGCTTCGGGGTTCTGTGACTCTTAATCCCCTCACTACTTGCTGTGGAGTATAGAAGTTTTCTACACCATTCTACTTAGCTATTCTAGAGCTCTGTAGAGATCCCAACCTCAGTTGCTTAGCCTGCTCCGAAGCTCTGTGACTCTTAATCCCCTCACTACTTGCTGTGGAGTATAGAAGTTTTCTACACCATTCTACTTAGCTATTCTAGAGCTCTGTAGAGATCCCAACCTCAGTTGCTTAGCCTGCTCCGAGGCTCTGTGACTCTTAATCCCCTCACTACTTGCTGTGGAGTATAGAAGTTTTCTACACCATTCTACTTAGCTATTCCAGAGCTCTGTAGAGATCCCAACCTCAGTTGCTTAGCCTGCTTCGGGGTTCTGTGACTCTTAATCCCCTCACTACTTGCTGTGGAGTATAGAAGTTTTCTACACCATTCTACTTAGCTATTCTAGAGCTCTGTAGAGATCCCAACCTCAGTTGCTTAGCCTGCTCCGAGGCTCTGTGACTCTTAATCCCCTCACTACTTGCTGTGGAGTATAGAAGTTTTCTACACCATTCTACTTAGCTATTCTAGAGCTCTGTAGAGATCCCAACCTCAGTTGCTTAGCCTGCTTCGGGGTTCTGTGACTCTTAATCCCCTCACTACTTGCTGTGGAGTATAGAAGTTTTCTACACCATTCTACTTAGCTATTCTAGAGCTCTGTAGAGATCCCAACCTCAGTTGCTTAGCCTGCTCCGAGGCTCTGTGACTCTTAATCCCCTCACTACTTGCTGTGGAGTATAGAAGTTTTCTACACCATTCTACTTAGCTATTCTAGAGCTCTGTAGAGATCCCAACCTCAGTTGCTTAGCCTGCTCCGAGGCTCTGTGACTCTTAATCCCCTCACTACTTGCTGTGGAGTATAGAAGTTTTCTACACCATTCTACTTAGCTATTCTAGAGCTCTGTAGAGATCCCAACCTCAGTTGCTTAGCCTGCTCCGAGGCTCTGTGACTCTTAATCCCCTCACTACTTGCTGTGGAGTATAGAAGTTTTCTACACCATTCTACTTAGCTATTCTAGAGCTCTGTAGAGATCCCAACCTCAGTTGCTTAGCCTGCTCCGAGGCTCTGTGACTCTTAATCCCCTCACTACTTGCTGTGGAGTATAGAAGTTTTCTACACCATTCTACTTAGCTATTCCAGAGCTCTGTAGAGATCCCAACCTCAGTTGCTTAGCCTGCTTCGGGGTTCTGTGACTCTTAATCCCCTCACTACTTGCTGTGGAGTATAGAAGTTTTCTACACCATTCTACTTAGCTATTCCAGAGCTCTGTAGAGATCCCAACCTCAGTTGCTTAGCCTGCTCCGAGGCTCTGTGACTCTTAATCCCCTCACTACTTGCTGTGGAGTATAGAAGTTTTCTACACCATTCTACTTAGCTATTCCAGAGCTCTGTAGAGATCCCAACCTCAGTTGCTTAGCCTGCTTCGAGGCTCTATGACTCTTAACCCCTTCACTACTTGCTGTGGAGCATAGGGGTTTTCTAAACCATTCTACTTAGCTATTCAAGAGCTCTGTAAAGATCCTGTTCTAAGGCTGCAAGGTCTTGGGCTATCTTGTTCTATCTCTCATTACTGAAAGTTGTATTGTCATATTTCTGTAAATACTGTTGTTATATTAGAGGATTCGGTAGTGGGAGTCGATTCCGGACTATGATTTACTCAACCTAGCTTTATTTCCCCTTTCAAAGGGAAGACCTTTTACAATATATTCTAAATGTAAATAATTAAGCAATTTCATTACCTTGAGGCACTGCATTATCTAGAAGGATAGGCTGTCCACTCCACTTTGTAACTTCATTGTTGTCGTTAAAAGTAACAGATAACAATCCCAGATACTTAGAGAAGCAATAGGCCTGCACAATGGGTACTTCCTTCCCAGTGTCTTTCTGTTTGACAACAATTGGATATGGACCGTACGGTATTTCAGTAGAAGGCGGCGTTCCTGTAAAATATATATATATACTCACTAATATATTAGTCTATTAGTCACTATATATTAGTCTCACTAATATAAAATTACAAAAGGTGTAAGGTAACCCAGAATAAAAACTAAAAGTTTTTCTAACATGTATATAACTACTGTAGTATTCAGCAAATAATTTTATACTATAAAGAATCCAATAGAATTCAAATAAATTATTATCGTCAAATGATTCAATAATACTTCTAGATTACCGGAAATCTATGGAAGAAACCTCGCAACCGTTTTATATACTTACCTCGAAAATTTATATACTTACGCTGAAAACGTGATTCGCTTAGAAAGGAGGCAATTTTCTGAGGCTAATGAAAGCTATCATCAGTTCGCTCTGTTCGTTTCAAAGAAGTGCATATCGCTTGTGTATTTCAGGAGTGACATAACTCAAAAATCGCCCTTATTAACTTATGGGCAGAAAATGAAAGCTAATCTTGATGTCTATCTTGGTAAAAGTTTCATAGATGTGATTCCAAAACTGGGCGCTAGAGAGCACTTTGTGTCGTTCTTGCGCCCATTTGTTTTCATTGCGTTTCGAAACTTTCAAACGTTTCTTCTGAATAGTTATGAATTTGGAGTTATGTCACTTTTGAAATAAACAGCGATATATATGCTTGAACCAAATATTTTTATAGATAGTCTTTAATCAGGCTATGTCGAAGGAAGTTGAATGGAGAACAAAAATATACCGGTAAGGTGCGAGAAGAGAAAACGCCTCGGAGATAATTTTCAGAGGACTTAGTACTTTTTTCTAAAGAACAATAACCCCTTTCTACCATTCGACCATGTAACTTAAATATAAATTATATAAATATAAATTATAAATATGGAGAACTAGTACACAAAAGAAGGGAATGAAATGGAAACTAAATAAAAATAACTGATATTGTAAATAAATAAATAAATAAATAAATAAATGCGAAACAACAAATAAATAAAGAAAAAACTAAATATGCATAAACAATCTAAAAAATTTTTAAAAATATTAATAAATAAAACCATAGAATATTTAAACACTAGTAAAAATAACAGTCATGTTAGGCTAGGCTTAATTAGGTAAGATAGTTTAGTTAATAATAAACATTAATAAATTTTGATAAACTATTAAGATAGGAATAGGAAACAATTAGGAACTAAGGTAGGCAGTTAAGAGACATGCAAATGAACATAGCACTTAGGGAAATTATTGTTTTTTGTTTGTTGTTTTCTTTTTTTTGTGTGTGTGTGTTGTGGTTGTTTCCCTTTTTCCCTTTTTCCTTTTCCCTTTTCCAGAAATATAATGGATAATGAATAAAGAAAAGAAAAAAATGGCAATGATGATAACCCGTTCCGGTTTAATTTTTCAGATACCGGATCTGAAAGACGGGCCTGAGCCAAAATAAATAAATAAATAAATATATATATATATATATATATATATATATATATATATATATATATATATATATATATATATATATATATATATATATATATATATATATATATATATATATATAAATGTAACTTAAGGTAATCAGGATTCACCTGAAACCTGAAATGCAATTTGATTAGTCTCCATTTATTTCATTGGTTTGTGTTTCGTATGTACTCTATTTTGACGAGAGACGCCTACAGCAATAAAGAGATTGGGTCAAGAATTGCCATAGCCAAAGAAGCATTAAACAAGAAAAGATCACTTTCAACTAGCAGGTTTGATACTGAACTAAGGAAGAAGTTAGTCAAGTGTTATATATCGAGCATTGGACAGAATGGTACAGAAACTTTTAGGTTACAGAAGTTAGAAAAGAAATATTTAAAGAGTTTCGAAATGTGATGTCGCAGGAAGATGAAGAAGATAGAATGGACAGAGAGAGCAACAAACGAAGATGTCTTAAAACGAATAGAAGAAAAGAGGACACTTCTATCTGACACCTTTCATAAAAGGCCAATTGAATTGGACACATCTTGCAAAGAAATTGTCTTCTTCATACCGCCACAGAAGCAAAGGTGGAAGGAAAGCGAGGAATAGGAAGAAGAAGAATACAAGTGATCGATGATTTGAAAAATAGAGGAAAATATTGAGAGTTAAAAAAGAAAGCTGAAGATCGAGAAACATGCAAGGAACAAGGAATAATAGTAACGATAATAATAATAATAATAATAATAATAATAATAATAATAATAATAATAATAATAATAATAATAATAATAATAATAATAATAATAATAATAATAATAATGTACTCTTTACAGTACTATATCTATTATTGTTACCGGGAGACATCATACACAAAATAACATCTTCATTTGTATTTAAGAAGCTTCTTTACCAGAAACTCCTGTATTTACTTTGTCCGTGTGTCCGTCCGGGAGACAAAATATCTTACAGGGTTTCTATTGATCCGGAGAAATATATTTCCCTCACTTTTCTCTGACTTTCCCTGGCCTTTGGGAGGAAATTAACTGACTTCCATGACAGGTGTCAGATAAAGTTGACATATAAATAAAGAATAAATATATATATATATATATATATATATATATATATATATATATATATATATATATATATATATATATATAGGGTGTAAAGAAAGAGGTTGTTTACAACGCTTGGGAGGTGATTCTACAGATGAAAACAAGTAAAAAAAATGTCTATGTAAGACAATGTCAATCTCGGCCTCCTAACCGAGTTACGGACGTCCAAAAGGATGGGAAAATGAACTTTGAAGGCTAATTCTGGCAAAACGACAAGAGATAGAAGGGCGGTGTTAGGCGGCCCACACAGACTCTCAACATGGACTATCCAAAGATACTAAGATTAGATGTGTACAAGGCGAGCGCAAGGGATTCCCCAAAGGATGCCTCACTCTGCCCTCACAACGTCCGCGGCATGCTTCGCATCTTTTGGGGAATCCTTGCGCTCGCCTTGTACACATCTAATCTTAGTATCTTTGGATAGTCCATGTTGAGAGTCTGTGTGGGCCGCCTAACACCGCCCTTCTATCTCTTGTCGTTTTGCCAGAATTAGCCTTCAAAGTTCATTTTCCCATCCTTTTGGACGTCCGTAACTCGGTTAGGAGGCCGAGATAGGCATTGTGTTACATAGACATTCTTACTTGTTTTCATATGTAGAATCATCACCCAAGCGTCGTAAACAACCTTTCTTTACACCCTATATATATATTATTCTATGTAGATAAATATTAGTCATTTGCTCAAACGCACATTCCACTTACCATAAATAGGTATTATAATGATTGGTTAAGCTGAAATTGGTGTACAAGTAATATTAGGAAAAAAAATATTTTATAAAATTTCCCTGATTTCCAGTCGTTTTTTCCCTGAATTCCTCTGATCTGCACCATTTTCCCTGACTTCTCTGACCAGTAGGAACCCTGTCTTAAGAATCTCTTGATGGATCACCATTAATTTTAGCTTGGACGTAGACGGTCAAAAAATAGGAATCGACTCCGTTGATGGATGTAATATTCAATTTGGAAATGGTAGAAATAACCACTTCTGATTTTTACATTCATCGTTATAGAACAAAAACAACAATAAATAGCGAGAAGCGGTTTCGTGCAATGTATTAAGCGTCCCAACAATACATATCCTCTTCATCCTTCACTCTATACCAGGGCCGGCGCTAGCAGTTTTGCCGCCCTGGGCGGTACTATCACATGCCGCCCCTTTAATCCACAAACCTTATTTTGACAGAAGACGTTCAAGTGTCATGAAAAAAGATGTTTGGAAAAGTAACCAAAAAATTGAACTACTTCTCTCGAATGCTTACGTAATATTTGAGGGGCCACGATGGCTCAGTGGAAGTGTTCAGCTGTGGTGCATGTGGTCCGTGGTTCGATCTCAGCTCGCGCCAAGTGAATTTTGTGATGGACAAACACCGTGTGCGTGGGTCCTCGGGGTTCTCCCGTTTCCTACCACTTTCTTCATTCCACCATTTTCATAATTTCTCATCATCACTGCTTTAACCTAGTCGGCATAATCGTGGGACGTGAAACTCAAATTTTTTTTTTAATTTTGCTTACATACTCCATACATGACACAATATTTAGTATGCTCGATTTCGCTGTGTACCTGTAATGTACAGAAGCGCATACAGAAAATAAAATAAAAATGCTTTAGTCACGGCTAAGAATTTTAATTTTTAAGCTTATTTTATATCAAAAGGTGATGGAGCATAAAAATAATAGAGTGAATCAGATATTACGGCAAAACTAAGTGATTATACTTTAATTGAAAGAAACTTCTTGATTTGATACGAGCAAATTCCATTATCACATTCGCGAAGTCCAATGTTTCAGCCAATTCGTATTCTATTGATGTCTCTAGACCACACAGGCGTGTTTTAGACGTGCAAGAACGTAGATACTTTTTAAATAAACTTAAGTTTCGAAAAACTTCTTTCTCCACTTGCCACTGTTACCGATAAGGTTAGCAAAATCCTAAGTCATGTTCCTTAATTAATTTTTAAGTCCCTTTTGGTGGCCTTTCAGGCTTAATTATAGCGGATAACAGTTTCAGTTCGTCTTTCAAATTATTGAGGTTAATATCTTTCGATTAGGTGTGGTTTAAAATGCTGGCAAATTTAGTCACTTTTCAGACAAAAGTTCAGGTGACATAAGATTATTAATATCGTAAAGAAAATCGAAATACTCGCTGTGATGTTTGAGTTGCTCAAACCTTTCTCTTAAAGCTAACACAAACACGTCTAGAACTTTGTAATAAAAATCGATCTTGTATCTTATTTGTGAATCTTCAATAACTTCATCCTCTGCCTCACACTGAAACTGTCTCTTCTTTTGACTTCTTGCACTGTATTACCTATCTGTGGATCATCCATATCTAATACTGATGCCAACTCTATCGCATCAACTAAGATTGAAACTTTGCATCATTTCTTCTCCTCTGAAAGTAATCAAATACATTTTCAAAAAACCCGACTGTATCCAGCACATGACAAGAATGCTTTGGAGACTTGCTTACTATGTTTATGTGGAGTAAAAAGTCATACCAGATAACGAGTGAGCAAAGGAAAGTAGCCACGCAGCTGGTTTGCTATACACAGAGCATCGTGGGTGACCATTCTATCTGAACTATTGTCGTTACTTATTTGAAGTAAGGCATCATAAAACTCCCCTATTTGATATCTAACACGTAAGTTGAGTCAGAGCATCAATTCGGCTCTCCCACCTTGTGGTGCTTAATGGTTTTAAAATGAGACTGCTAATATGTTCCTTTAGTATGGCCCAACGTTGAACTTATACAAAAACTGAAACGGCGTACTGAGGTGCTGTGGCTGCATCGTTAACGACAAGGTTTAATGAATGTCTACTGCAAGGAAATAGAAGGCTCGGGAATATATTTCTAAAATTCTCTTCTGAATACCTGAATGTTTGCCTTTCATATTGGAAACATTGTTATATCCTTGGCCCCTTATGTCTTCGATAGGAATGTTCATTTCCTTTAGATGTTAATTATTAGTATTTCTGTCGGTCCTAGGCCAGCGGTGTCTGTTACCGGTACGAAACCAACGAGTTTTCAACCAATTTGTAAATAATTAAAAAGTCGCTGCTAGAATCTAAATGTCTCTAGATGCTGTAGGCTAAACGCCCTGTCTCAAGTGGGAGTGTACCTTTTGCATATTTGGAATGGAGCGTTAGAACATTGCTGAATAGAAAAAAATATAAAAGACACCTTCAAAATCTTATCCACCCTAGCTGAAAATCTTCGCCGCTGCAAGGGAAATATTGAACGAGATACCTGTGGCTAGCAATTCGATAATTGAAAATGAGGGGAAAGCTGTGAATTTCCTGAGTAAGTAATTTCCTGAATGTGAGTGAAGTAAGTTCAATTAAATTCTTAGGTGAATACAGTTTTATGTTTTCATTTGTGGGCCTATTACGAAGCATTATATTTTGATAGTATTCTTTTCCTTTTCAAATTTTGCCGCCCTGGGCGGTGGCACGGCTCTATACTAAAACTGAAAGTAATAGAAACCCACTAAACTTCCGGTTTCAACATTGATTAACAAAGACCAAAAGCGTTAAGAGAGATAGGAAAAAAAGTGTTTTCTCTAGCATCGATTTTGCTTTTTAAATAGTTACGGTAGGTACCATCTTTTCTTTGAAATCTGTATTCAAACCGGAAGAGCAGGAATAAAACATTTCTGGTTTTAGTTGCTCGCTATAGATTAAATAGCGGTAGGAGATAGTGAGAAACGGTTTTCTACAATCGATTTAGCGTCCAAAGATTACATTTCATCTCCACTCTATTCTCTATTCTCTCTATTTTTTCCAGATTTGATCGAAAAAAATATAGTGCCAATTCTGGTTTCAATAGGAACTGAGAAAATGTCACACCGCAGGAACCAAACTTCTTCACGTGGTGTACATATGACACTGGGACTTGTGATAATAATATGTTTGGAATATAGAACAAATTAATACGTCTTTATTACTTTTTATATGGGAAGTTCAAGTCAATACACGACAGTTTCATGATGCGAGTAATTTTCTGTAACGAACTAACCTCATAGTGAGGTACCACTGTAGCCCGTAGATGGTCATTTTGCACTGAGCTCGCTCGGGCTCCCGCTCACTTTTTTCCACTGGGCTCAGCCTCACGTGGGTTCGCGCTCTCTTCTCTTAACTGGGCTCGCATCACGCGGGCTCGGGTTCATGCTCACTTCACTCAACTGGGCTCGGGCTTACTCGGGGTCGCGCTCAAGTCCGATCCCGGTTGAGTGTGAGTGCCGAGCTCATGAGTGTTGGGTTCGAGAGTTTGGGCACTTATGCTGCTAACTATAGATGGAAATATAACTTCTTCGGGAGTGGTTTAGAATCCCTTGGGAGCAGGGACATAGCAGGAATTTATTTCGGGAGGGGTCTAAAGCGTTTCGAGGGGGATCCAAATACAATTTGAGGTTAAATTATATGAACATTTCTAAAATTGCCCCTAAAAGTAGACTACATTTACAAAAAAGTTGGGATTTCGGGGGTCTGGACCCCCAGGACCTACCCCTGCGTACTCCCTTACTTGGAAGGAGGGATGTTGGACCAAAGTCGAGATTTTTAACTGATTCACACTGTTTCTGAAAAATTACTAACAATTGGGAGCTGTAAATAATTTCTCTCCAGTACCTTAACAACAAAATCAATTACCATTACGCTATCACCTTATATTGTTGATTTGATTGGTTGGAAATAAAACAAACAAACAATTTTTACCTGAATAAAGGAAAGTATGCGAATGTCCTCCAACAATAACATCAATATCAGGCACAGAGGCTGCGACTGTTTGGTCCACATCTATTCCAGCATGACTAAGTCCTATGATGATGTCAACACTCTGTGATTTCAATTTCTTTACTTCCGCTGCCACAGATTCTGTTTCGTTCAAAAACTTTAACTTCCCTGGACTTGACAATATCTGTAAATTATAAAATTAAAAAATCACATTATTTCAATTATATTATGTATTAGTCTAGATATCTGGGATCATTTAGTTAAAAATAAAGATATTCTACTAATAGTTTATAATTCTTGTTGTCCACGAGACGAGACGGTGGCTCACTGGCTAAGCTCTTACTTCTGGTGCATCGGGTCCCTGGTTCGACCCCCGGCCAAGTAAGTTTGTAGTAGACAACATCGTGTCCGTGGGTTTTCTCAGGGTACTCCCATGTTCTTCCACATTCTCATTCCACGAATTCTTCCGTCATCATTCACTCTTCTTAATCATTCATCTTCCTTAGCTTAAAAGCCATAATAGTGAGACGTTAAATTGAAAGATTGTAACAAGAGAATTTGGCAAAGCGAGATTTTGGCCCGGAAGGTTTCACTCAAAGTTTTGACTTCGATTCACTAGATGATAGGAACTTTGAAAAAGTAGTGTTTTGCGCTCTACTTTTGGGTATCTAACGAAATTCAAAGGAAATTAAGGTGTGTCGGAAAGATGTTATCCCTCAAGTGGTGATATGGGAACAATGTATAATTTACACATTACACTTGCATTCACACTGAAATTTCTGTATTGCACTCGTTATTATACATTCGCCATTAAGAACTAACTAACTAACTCTATGGCCTATGGAACCCGCAGGTTCAGTGCCGCGTTCACAAAAGCTCTCCACTGACTTCTATCCTTAGCTAACTGCATCCAGTTTCTACTTTGTATTACAATCTCTGCGAGATCCATCTTAATATTGTCCTCCCATCTGCGCCTAGGTCTTCCTAATGGTCGTTTTCCGATTGGTCTTCCAGTCAAGACTTTGAAAGCGTTTCTTTCTTCCATTCTAGCTACATGACCTGCCCACCTAATCCTCCTAGACTTGACGACCCTAACAATGTTGGGTAAACCGTATAAACTATGTAGTTCCTCGTTATGAAGTTTCCGCCATTCCCCATTCTCGTTCCTTTTGGGCCCGAATATTCTTCTCAGGATCCTGTTCTCAAATACTTTCAGTCTATGTTCTTCCCTCAGAGTAAGTGACCATGTTTCGCAACCATACAGAACAACAGGCATGATTATCGTTTTATATATTTTAAGCTTCAAATTCTTCGACAGAATTCGCGACGACAAGGGATTTTGAACCGAATAGTAACACAAATTCCCTGCTTTTAGTCGGCATTTAATTTATTCGTGAATATGATTTTCATCTGTTAATATTGATCCTAAATATTTGAAAGTATCCACTTTATCAAAAGTATTATTTAATATTTTAACGCCTCCACAATTTGCCGTATTACGGTCCCGACGCATATTCACCATTAAGACAAAAAGAAAATCAAATTGCAAAATAATTACCATAGAGCTTCTTAATGTAAGTTCTTAAGACTCCAATGTAAAATTTCCATACACATAGAAAGAAGAAAAACATATTCAAAGATGTCTATTCAATTCCTCAGCCTTTGATAAACTCACAGACTACTCGACAAATCTATTACCATTAGAATAGTGAAGAAATGAAGAAAATAATATCATATACAGTGAAACCTCCCTTAACGGACACCTCTCAATAACGGACACCTCTATAATACGGACAGATTTTTTGTCCCGGCAAAAATATATGTTCTCTTACGGAAAAAACCCTCCCTTTTACGGACACTCTCAGATACGGACGCGGACAGTCCTTTTCCTCCCAAACGTTTGAATAACCTCTTCATAACGGACAGGAATTGTTCTCGGTTCTGCGATATATTACAGTATACAGAAAAGTCTTTTCCCCATAAGTGTATCTCTCATGAGTCCAGACCTGGTGAACCATCAAACAGAACAGCTGAACTTGAGTTTTTTCCGCAATAAACTGCTTTCTGGCGGAAATCCTAGAAAATTTTCAATGAGCAATAACACTCATGCAGGGTTAGTCGTAAGGTCAGGAATTCTGTGCGTAAGATCTTCCCTTCCCTAACAAATTTAATCCTTTTCGTCTGGACCTTGCATCTTTACCGACAATTTCATAAATAACAAAACAAACATTGTTTGTTTTACAATAACATTTTCAACGAGCAATGTTACCTCTCTTACTTTTTTGGAAAAGAAACATTTTTCTTTAACTCATGATACTGGAACAAGTCGGGGTTGGTGTTTTCCCGGCTTCCTTTTTCATTTTCTCTAAAAGGATATTCTTTGTGATTGGGCCTGGGTCAATAAATATATGCATCCCCAATAGCTTGCCTTTTCATCCTTTGTGTCAAGGAAGATGCAGCGCCAGTACACAAACACACACATACATGTTTCTTCTGCAATCGTACTGAGGATTTTTAGAGGACACTTGCTAATGAGTTTTATTACCGTTGTAGAGGAAAAGGCAAGCTTTGCCTTTTTCGTTAAACATTGAACAGCAATAATAGGCTATGATTTAATAGAAATGAATTTCTCCTTCATCCCTCCCAGTAATTCAAATTTGTACTAAATAAAACTATTTTCATATTGAATTTTACGTATTTACGCCCATACATAATGTATTTACTGCAATTACTGCATACAACTATCCTTACGAGAAATTAAATTTCTGTAACCTCTCTATAACGGACACCTCTCAGTAACGGACAAAACTTCATGTCCCATTGGTGTCCGCTATTGAGAGGTTTCACTGTATTGAGATCAGAAGACTCTCGATTCAGCCTTTCTGCTCTCATTTTTCCCTGGACACTTTGCAGTCGGTGACGTCACTTGGAGGTATCGAAAAGGATGTTATAAAATAGAGGATCTGCCCATAATACAAGATCGTGACGATATACGTACCGCAAGACGAGGTTACTTTGCACACGATATAAGGAATTTTAAAGAAAATCACATGTAACAGAAACGTATTGATTTAGAACATTTTGTTTTAAACATATGATAGCTAGACATGTGTGGAAAACATTCGTATAAATTCATTAGTAAACATTCAGTATGACCATAGTTATTGAAATATAAACTTTGCTGCAAAGTAACCCCATAGTTGGGGTTACTTTGTACAACATATAAAAAACTATGTTAACATACGAATATAACGTTTCTGTGCAATGTTTTCCCTTCAGTATTTATACATTTTACTTTCTACACAAAACTGCATACAGTTTACAAATATTGATATTAGAATGAGGGTATTAGTATCGATGCTTAGTATGAATTGCCAATATTTGTGAAGAAAATTACGTATTTTCTGGTACCGGCACAGGAACTACATTCTAATAGTTCAGCATATGTCCCACACAAATGCCAACTCAGGAAGAGAAAAGAAATCCCCGTGAACTGATTTGCCTGGGTTATTCCTTATACAGTGAAACCTGTCAACTTGGCCACCTCTCTAAGTTGACCACCTGCTTATCTTGGCCTAGTTCGTTTTGAACCTGCATTTTCCCATAAGACATTCGTTACTTACTACTCTATAAGTTGGCCATCTGTCTATCTTGGAAGTTGGCCACACTGAAGCAATGTTTACCCTATGATGATAATGATAAGTTTACCTGCGTATCTTGGCCACCAAAATACAGTTTTGTTATTTTTCTTAACTCTTTCGAATTCCCATATGAGAGGCAGATGTTCTGTATTTGTGACTGGACACAAAGAAGCATAGTTTCGCACGATTTGTTCTTGGAGGTCAATGGCCAGAAGACTACCCTGATAAAAGGGTGGTGAAGGAAGATGTGAATAAGAAAAAGCACGTACAGGAATTCAGGAAATGGTTGTACGTATTTGTTTACCCTGTCTATTTTGGTAAAATCATTAGCTATATCAGCTCCTCTCATCAGTGGGGAGCTTTAGTAATGCCGGAAAATTCTCAAGGTTAAAACTAACCATCTCAATTATCAACTATTGGCACCTGTCGGCTTGTAAAAAGATAGTGGAGTTTTTGAGATATGAATTCCCTCAAGATTTTCTCAAAACATCTTTTGCTCCGAGGGAAACACTTCTAGCTCATTAACAAGAGGTAGTTAACTACAATATTAAAATGTGCATATCTGACAAAAGGAATAAAGCAAATATGTCTAGAATGAACCACCATTCAGTAACAGCTGAAAAGAAGTCATATAAATTGCATATAAATTTCTCAATTTATAACTTAGCTTTTCTTGTTTTCAATCTGAATAACTCAGTGTGCTATAATATCAATTTCAATAAACTACGCTTCTATTTCATGGTTGTTTTTGTTATTGTGTTTTTAATCCGAATAATCCAATGTACCAGACTAGTTTTCAGGAAGAGAAAGGTATACACATATATTAAACATACTATAGTAATATTTTCTAGTACTGTATATTTTTATGATTACTCTATATGCATTATTTATAAGTAGCCGTTGTGTCACTGCTTATTAAAATTTTACAATCAAGTAATACTAGAAATCCTATTCTAAAAATACATAAATCACACTTATTTTCTGTAAGTTGACCACCTGTCTAAGTTGGCCACTTTTCGATGGAACCAATGGTGGCCAACATAGACGGGTTTCACTGTACCCAAGAATATCACCCTAACCGTAATTAGTGGAAAATTTATGGGGTTTGAGACTTTCAGGTTGAAGTTCACCCAAATTGCATGATTTCTTTGTCAAAAAAATCTAATGCTAGTCATTCCTATGCGTATAAGCTGCAAGCCTTTCCAAAAGTCTAGTTATTTCTAAAAAATAAATAAATAAATAAATAAAAACGCCGAAGCATTTGTGGATGAAGCTTCTCTCAAACTACTCTTCTGCATCCGCCACTGTTCATAATTTATTTTACAATAAGAAATTCATTCGGCGTCTACCTAAATAGGAAATTTACCTAAATTCAGAATGCAGGAGGTTCCAGTAGTAATAATTTCCTATCTAAGAGATATTTTTGACGTGTGTAAAGTAACTCTCATTAGAGGCTGAAACCGCCTTCTTCCAGTTTTACTTTTTTTTTATGACTTTAAAACGTTTCACATTTCAATTTCAAATATTGCATCAAAGTCTCATTACATACAGTAGTATTCTACGAAACTGACTTAACTTTGACGGAAATTCTTGTGGGTGATACCTTTCAAATTTTGTCGGCCTTTACACTGACTGCTTTTCATACCTCTACAACAACAAACCCTCCCGGTAATTATAACTGACGTTAACCGCCAAAATTATAGCCAAAATACAGTTAGATGTTCAATCTTACGGCGGCAGTTGAAACTTCTTCTTTTCTGTTTATTGTTTTGCAGGCAAAAGACTGTGAAACTCTTTTCATATTTTGTGCAAAGTAACCCCCGGTGTGCAAAATAACCCCGTCTTACGGTATCCTATGATTAGTGATTTTCTTACCTGTGAAAGATTATTTCGGATAATTTCTTCTCACTTCTATTTGTACCCCACACGTACAGCATGTAACCATTGTATAATATAAATCTCAAGCAACAACTAATAAATAAAAATAAATAAAAATAAACGACAGACACACTACTGAAGATCGCAATGTTTTGATCTAACATATATGGCGGAAACGAGAGTAGCCAATCAGACGTGCCAATGCTGGGTTGTTTCTGGCTTCATTTAGTTAATAGGATGAAGATACATATGGGCATATCTTCTGTTTTATAACATCCTTGGATATCGCAAGGTATCGTTCAAGAGAACAAGTGAAATAATGTATACGCAATTATGCTGGTTGATATACTGTTTGAAGATTGCTTTCCCCACATGACGTCAGTGGCAGGCACCAATCAGAAAGCTAAACGAACTGAGGCTACCTGTTATTATATATATACCGTAAGACGGGGTTACTTTGCACAAAATATGAAAAGAGTTTCACAGTCCTCTGTCTGCAAAACCATGAACAGAAAAGAGGAAGTTTCAACTGCCACCGTAAGATAGAACATCTAACTGTATTTTTGCTATAATGTTGGCGGTTAACATCAGTTCTAATTACCGAGAGGGTTTATTGTTGAAGAGGTATGAAAAGCAGTCACTGAAAAGACCGCCAAAATTTGAAAAATATCACGTACCAGAAGTCTCGTTAAGTCAGTTTCGTAGAATACTACTGTGTATAATGGGACTTTGATGTAATGAAATTGAAATGTGAAACGTTTTAAAGTCATAAAAAAAGTAAAACTGGGAAAAGGCAATTTCAGCCTCCACTCGGGGTTACTTTGCACAATACCGCTTAGATAGGAAATTGTTACTACTGGAACCTTCTGTATTCTAAATTTAGGTAAATTTCCTATTTAGGAAGATGCCGGAATGAATTTCTTGTTGGCAAATAAAGTATGAACCGTGGCGGATCCAGAAAAGTAGTTTGAGAGAGGCTTTACTCACAAAGACTTCTTCTTCTTCTTCTTTTTAGAAATCACTAGACTTTTTTGGGAGGGGGGCTTGCAGCTTATATGCATAGGAATGACTAACATTAGATTTCCCAAAAAAGAAATCTTGCAATTTGGGTAGGTTTCAGCCTGAAAGTCCAAAATTCCGTAAACCTCGATTGGGATGATATTCTCGGGCATAAGGAATAACCAAGACAAATCAGTTCACGGGATTTTTTTTCTGTTCCTGAGTTGGCATTTTTGTGGGACATGTGCTACACTATTAGAATACGGCTCCTGTGCCGGTACCAGAAAATAAAAAAATTAATTTTCAAATATCGATAATTCAAACTAAGTACTGATACCGGTATCACCATTCTAATATCAATATTTGTAGACTGTATGCAGTTTTATGTAAGAAGTGAAATAAATAAATATCGAAAGGAAAACATTGCACAGAAACATTATGTTCGTATGTTGAACATACTTTTCCGTATGTGGTGCAAAGTATCCTCACCTATGTGGCTACTTTGCACATAGCTATGGTCAATAATTAGTTTTTGGATTAGTTTTCATGAATGTTTGCTAATGAACTTGGGTAATAGTATACATGAGACCGCCCTTGTTTTCGGTGCTCCAGGAATGTTTTCCTTATATATCTAGTTATTATGGGCGGTATTCAGAGAGAATTCGTTAATCGAAGGTTAGTCACAGACTAGTTAGTAATAATACTAACTCTTTATTAAGGAAGGTGCACTTTTTGGTATTCAGAGTCTACTTTGAGTACAACTAAAAAGATGATTTGAGTATGATTAACTTATAGAACCCCAATGCATCGGTGAGTAAAATAAATGTGGCAACTACGGAAAAGTAGATGAGCGCATGCGTAGTCTGTAAAAATGAAAACACATGAATTACGAAATACGAAATGTTGTGTCGCACGCTAAACCGTGGGTAAAAGATTATTCTCTGCTCTAGATTAATTTGTCACATGTGATTAACTTCGTCCAATATTACGTCCTAATAAGAGACTCTGAATACGATTTTGATAACCATCCGTTAGTCAACCCCGTAGTATGGTGTTAATCATACGTCAGTACGACTCTGCATAAGGCCCTTTATATTTAAAATACAGTGTTCTAAATTATTACGTCTGTAAGTTATATGCGATTTTCTTTAAAATGGCTTAAATCTTCTTCAAAGTAACCCCGTCTTACGTTATCTTGTTTTGAGATTATATCGTTGCTGAGTAAGCCAACTGTGGTGAGAAAAATATACTACAATGGACTCTATTTATAGGACTACCAATCAGTTTCCTAGAATTACTTTTTTCTTTCATTTACGCAGTTCATTTTCTTACTAAGAAACTTCGCTATCTAAAGCAAGGTTTGTGGTTGACAACTCGAGATATCGCTTGGAAGTAATATCTTCAGCAAGTGAAGTCATTAACATAAACTACTTGGTTAATATAGTTGAAGTTACAAGAAGTGATGTCAACAACCGGTTCTATATTAAGGTTCCCAACAGTTACAGTTTGGGCGGAGTTAACCAGGAATTTTTATGTGCACCGGGATGCTTAAGAGGACTCATCACTGCGAAATTAAAGTACCGCTAATTTTACAGTAATTATACGATATCTTCAAATAGATAAAAGATAATCGAAAAGTGAAACAAGACCTCTCTAGATAATGTTATTTTGCGTGAGATACCGTTATCACGACTCATTTATCTGCTTTCGATTTCCAGCCATTTAGAAAAGCGGCATTTATTTTCGCGTTTCTAAATAATTGCAAACGGAAAGCTACTGGGTGACTCGTGATAACGGTACATCATGCAAAATAATATTGTCTAGGGAGGTCTTGATCCAATTTTTGATTATCTTTTATCTATTTGATAATATCATATAATTACTGTAAAATTAGCGGTATTTTAATTTCGCAGTGATAGAGACTCTTAAAATCCAGACATTCAATCTTTCACCTCTTGAATAATGAATATACGTTACGTTAGTTACAAAAATAATTAATAAACAAGAATTTTAGGAATGATCTAAAAAATGCATCAAAAGATTACAATCTTGCCCAATAATTAGTTTTTGGATCAGGGGCCACAAAATTTTTGAACGGCCCCTAAATCGAGTTTTCGTATTTTCTACGGAATAACCACATCATACTAAGTTAAAGTGATAGTTTAGGTTTGGCTACACTATATATAGTTCTCTAGATATAAGGCTTAGAAGAAAATTTTCGATTGAAATATATTGGATCTTTTGATCCAAAAATAAAGTGCAAGTTTGTAAGTATCGTAATCACAAATCTCAGGAAAAGCACTGATATAAAAATTGAGCTGATGCGAGGATGACTGATCTTCCCAGCAACAGTAATTGTAAGAAAGTGATTAACTGAGGAAAGCAATGATTCATGTTCCTGTTTTCTCCGTGTATATACATTTCCTTGTCTTCTTTGGACTTTTACTTTGCATACTTTGCATGAAGTTTTGTTATCCTTTTCTATCCTATAACTACGATCCTGAATATATTTTGAGTGAAACATGCCATAACTGAAAGTATTAGAGAGTGTGTGTCTGTGTGTAGGTGTGCGTGTGTGTGATTATGATAAGAATACTTTTGTGAATAAGCTAATCTCTTAACAGAAAACATGTCAGCGATTCACTCAACTGCCAATAGATGGCACTAAACAAAGTGTTACTCTACATCTTTAGCAGTATGAACTATACGTCTAAGCAATTCAATTTCCAGATATAATAAAAACTCATCAACTATATCTTTATTTAAAAGGATATTAATCAACATTTTCTTGAGGCACCACTAATTTGTGCCACCAAAATTATTCTCCTGTATTTTCTTCTCTGTTTCTAAGATTTATCTCTTTTCATTTTCTTTTGTTTAGTTATAATATTCTTCTATATATTATGTATATGTTGATTTCTATTTGCTATTCTTTAATGCGGTAGCTGCCAACCTTTTCGCTGACGAGACACTGCACAAAACAGTCATGGCATTGTAGAACACTTGCTTGTTTTTTTATTATTATAATAATGTAAATTATTAATAGTGCAAGACTAAAAAATTTCTATAAAGTAGTGAGTATGTAATACTGAGTGTTGCTGCTACAGGTGACTGGTGCAGTACGTCTCAAAATTGATTTCACCTAATTGTTAAATTTTTCACGATTTTTAACTTCTTACATATCGCGACACACCGATGGAGAACCACTGCTCTAATAAATATATTAACTGGTTAAGTGTAAAACAATGCAAAGTGACTTAACTAAGCCATTCAAAGTACGAGTTAATAAGTAATACATTTTAAAAGCTGGTTCGGACAAACCAGTGCGAATTGGCTGAATGATATAAATTGAATACAATGAATTAAACCCAGTGACGTAACTAGGTGGGGCAAACGGAGCTTGTGCCCCGGGTGCCGGATTGGGAGGGCGCAAAATTGGACAAATATTTGGGGGAGCGTTTTGGTTTGGTTGGTCAGGGGACGGTAAGGCGAGTTCCTGCGTATTTGCGTCGCTGATCCCACCTGACGAAATACTCGTACATGTTCGTGTAAAGTTGTCCTCTATTAACGTCAGGAAGTTATTTGTTGTTTTCAAACAAATGTAATTAGCAGTTGGAAAAAGGGGAGCTGCACACAAGACGATCTAATGTTCCTGGTATCGGAACTATAAGAGCTCGTTAAAAAGTAATGGCAACGTTGTTACAATTGAGGGGCTTAGTGGAAAAGAGCGTCTCACATTTGAATGTTTTAAGGAAACAGAAGCTTTTGGGTTGCAACTGACAAAAGTTTTACTATAGAAGAAAGGTACATAAATACAACAACACACATTAGAGGAAAGTATGATATGTTTCAGAAAAAAAAAAATCATCATTCATTGCACTTATCTTTCAGAAGAAATAAACATAAGATATGCATATGATCAATGTTCCGAAACCAATGAGAGCTTTCTATATTGAAGGATCAAAATGAAAGTTCCAATAAGCGAATATTGGATTTATACCAATGTTCATGTTCATGTCAACTGTTACTATTAGTCACTGTGTAACCAATAAGAACATGTTGACTATTAGTCAACTAACGCAACAATCAACTAATAGTAACGTGTTAACTGTTAACTATTAGGCTCAGGCATTAACAGACAGCAACATAGTCAGTGATATTGCAACAGCGCAAACTTAACAAAAGTTTAGTATTGTCAGATATGGAGATCAAAGAGTACTAAACAACAATTAAACATGTTAGTTTTAGTAAAACTGTTCTTTATTGTGAATAGAATACTCAACAAAACTTTTATTGTATTACTAGCTGGACCTGCGCTCTCTACACAGCACATCATTCGCATATGAGCATAAATATCCTTCTCATTCCTCACAACATTGGTACTTGTTCCTTTACAGACACAAGTGAAAGACGTGCTTGATTTTAAAAAAATCGGCAAGGGATATCATAAAGGGGAGATTTTTCAATTATTTTTCTCAATATCTCGCACCGTTTGCAAGATTTGAGCCTACTTCCGATTGGAGTTTCTAATTCATGCATGGCCAGTGTTTTTTTTCTTCTTGCATGCAGTATGTAATAAGAAAATACATTACATATACAATTAATTATAATGGCAGTTATATATGGTGTTCATTGTGCAAAACATTCCAAAAATAAAGATTCATCTTAGACTGGAGAAATAGTTGTCCTTCCTTTTTCATTATTATTTGGCCATGAAACCAACGTCTGAAACATATGCAACCCCTATATACAACAATGTGGTATTGGAATGTATAACGCGTAGGATATGATGCTTTAGTTTTTTTTTTTTTTTAATTTCAATGCTTTCAGTGTACCCTAAAAATGTAATAAAGAAATAATGGCCATGTTTCTTAAATATTCAATTAGAACTGAACAATCTACGCAAAATTTCCAATCGATCAGTTAAAACGTCATCTTACTGGAGCCTGTAGTTTCCGAGATCTCATTGTCGAAAGGATTGACCACAAACATATAAACGTACACAACATATAGTTTAAAGGAACTCGGAAGATGGAAGCACAATTCACACGCATAGATTTTGGAGAAGGTTTATTAAAATACAAAGGCTTTGAACAATAATTTTATATCATAAACTTTGTGAAAAAGTTCTAGTTAACTGATTTATTTAAAGTATACATACTTAAAGTGTTTGTCTCTGTTAAACGTGAAATCACACAACCATAAATGAAAGATTTGAAAGCCAAAGTTATATGTTGAAGCTCAGGCGCTTTTAGTTGCTATTGTAGCATTTTAATAGATAGATATAAAATTACTAATTCGTAATTTCATATATAAAATAAAGTAGTGTAGCCCAAAAGGTAGCGTGTCGGCCAATTTGAAACTTTGGCCCCGAGGGAACTTTCAAAAATCGCCTAATCCGCTACTTCTGGCCAGGGGCGTAATTACTATGGCGCGAAACACCGCAATGCAGGGAGGGGGGGCGACACTTCCAGGAGGGCCCACCACCCTGAAAACTGAAATAAATGTTCAGAATTCTGTGTTTAACCTAGTAAAGCTTTTAATTGTGAAATATAAGACATTGGCGTCTAGCTTTTCAAAACTTATTACTACGTATTTGTTGATTTTGATGCTCCCTGTCTCTGTCAGTTTTGTTTAGAGGTCGTTCTCAAAATTCAAATTAATAATAATAATAATAATAAAACTGCGTGAGAAGCACAATGGGCCAAAATAGATTAAGTAATCTAGCACTGCTCTCAATAAATGCGGACGAAGTTGAGAAAATGGATCTACGGGAGTTAGTAAAGGATTTTGCTGAGAGGAAAGGAAGAAGGAAACCATTAAATTAATTCCTGCCACTCTTCACTAAAACTGTCACTGACTGCAAAAAGGTAAGTCCATCTTCCATTCTGAAGCTTATTGAATAAATTATATGTATAAAAAAAGTGGTTTCCATTTATAAATATTTAGGCCTAATAGTTGCATGTATTTAACTCATTATTCACAGATACAGTTAAGTATGGTTATTTATTATATTATCTATCATTCCACAAAAATATTTTGTCGATAGGGGCCCTAGGTATTCTCTTGCGGGGGGGACATAAAACGTAGTTACGCCACTGCTTGTAGCCCAATCTCGCAACACTGTATAGAAGGCGTCGTACATTGTCAGCATGTATTTGTAGATGTCCCACAATGACCAGTGATGCCAAGCCATGGGAAAAATCACATTTCGTGGGATTTTTTTGGCATTAATTTCTCCAATAGGGATAAAGGGAATTTTCGTAGAAATTGATAGCTTATAGGATTTTTCAAACATTTACTTCATCAATGCGAACAAAATTCTCTATGGACGAACAGTAGACTACTGAGTCTTCACTAAACGTGACATCAAGGCTTATTGTCAAATACATACTATTATGGAAGTGATTTAGCAGTTACTTGAGAATCTGGACCTTATTAACAGCTCTGGTATTAAAAAAAAAAGAAAAAAAGAAAGAGAGAAATAACCATCTTCCAAAACGTTCCACACGAAATTATTGAGAAATGAAGTTTATCTTATCTAGTTTCGCTACGCTCCGTCGAAGAGTACGACACAAATTCGTGTTGCAAGTACTAATTTCTAACAACATAATGCGCTTATATTTGTCTACATTTTCAGTTCCTTCTCTTAATTACTTATTCATAAAGTGATTAACATAGAAGGTCCGAATTTACTCATATATTGAAAAAAGTGAGTGACAGTCAATAGCTTTACTTTTCATATTTAATAAATAGGGCAACCCAAAAGCATATATATATATATATATATATATATATATATATATATATATATATATATATATATATATATATATATATAAAACATAATGGCATTTTACACATAGGGTTGGTACCTTGAACGTGGTTGTGGTTGTCTAAGGGTCCAGAAGAAACTAATTTTAAAAGCCTAATAAAGCATAATTTTAGAAAATAAAGCATAAAGCACAAGGGCGTCATTTCAGATTTCGCTTGAGGGGGCAAGAGCACCGTCGACATAAGAAGACTTTCACGTTTTGTACTAGTATATTAGTAGTCAATCGATTAAAGTATATGTATCACTCAAACTCTTGGGGGAGGGGGCAATTGCCCCCTCCTGTTCTCCCTAAATGACGCCCCTGATAAAGCATAATTTAAAATATATAGGACAATTCTTGGAAAATTATGTTTAACTGCAAGTTTAACATACTGTATTAATATTTTTTTAAACCAGTACTTACAATACAAAATCTTTGAGAACATAACAATGCAACAATGAAAAGTTTATTTTTATTTCTGTAAACTTCGGTGTAATCCTTTGATGTGGAGAAATGAAAAAAAAAAAAAAGAAAACTTTCCGCCAACAATGAATAGTACACAAGAACTTCAATATATATTGTTATGTGTACCTCTTGAACTTGAGCACTTTCTGTTAGGGATGCGCACGAGACGAGTCGACACAGGATTTTCCTGACAAAATTCGAGTCGAGACACGGCTCTTCTAATACATTTTTCGAGTCGAGACATCACTTTTACAGCACATTTTCGAGACGAGACAGCCACAAATCTTGTTTCGTGCGCATCCCTACTTTCTGTACTTTTATGGTGGCATCTTTTACTTCCCCTTTCTGTATATACTGTATGAACCTGGCGCACACAAGTGATAAAAAAAACTGACTTAAGTAAAGCATATCTCCTTGCAGTGCATTAAATAGAAAGTTCATTAAATATGGAAGAAACGGGTTGCATAAAATATTAATAAATAGATCAAGATATTTAGAATATTTAATATATAGTATTATACATTACACCGATTAATGTAAAACAATGATTGAAATTAACAATAAAGCATAATTTGGAAAAAATAAAGCACAATTAAACAAAAAAAAATAAAGCATAATATGGGTTGCTCCATTAATAAATTTTGAAAATTTTGTAGAGTGTGGGAAATTTAAAACCAAAAATGGGGGATTTCTGACTCTGGGGATGGGATTTTGAAACGTTTCAGGTTGGCATCACTGATAGTGGCTGCTATATTGCATGGATGATGACGTCTCTTGTGTCGTAGTTGCTTCCCACGAAGTGGTTACTTCATCTTCACGGAAAGATCATCACGAAGTCCCTGACAACATTATTGTGCAGTGCGCCTACGTACCACTCCAATCTTGAGCCACACACGTTGTTAAGAGGCATCATCACTGCGAAATTAAAATACCGCTAATTTTACAGTAATTATGTGATATCTTCAAATAGATAAAAGTTAATCGAAAAGTGGAACAAGACCTCCCTAGACAATATTATTTTGCGTGAGATACCGTTATCATGACTCATTTATCTGCTTTCGATTTCCAGCCATTTAGAAAATCGGCATTTATTTTCGCGTTTCTAAATAACTCCAAACGGAAAGCTACTAGGTGACTCGTGATAGCGGTACCTCATGCAAAATAACATCGTCTAGGGAGGTCTTGATCCACTTTTCGATTATGTTTTATCTATTTGAAGATATCACATAATTACTGTAAATTTAGCGGTATTTTAATATCGCAGTGATAGGGACTCTTAATCTTTCCGAAACATAATTTTTAAGGCACTTCCACTTTCCTCCTCTATTTTATAGCATTGCTTATCTCAATAGCACACACTTGTTACCACTCGCTATACTTTATCGCCACACATTCGATTATCAGCTACGGAACTCTTGTAGAGCTGGACACCGCCTCTGGCATGAGAACAATGTTGCTATAACTTGTTATCTAACCTCTATATAATTTAGTTCTAGTACAATTCACTCGTATGATGAAGGGTATTTGGCTCAGAGGACGTTTTAATTTATTTTCTTACAAATCAAAATCGTTACAAATTATGATTTACGTACTTACCCCAGTATCGCTTGCAATATATCCTATTATCCCGATCTTCCTTCCAGCTACTTCAACAACTATGGATTTATTGTATTTCTTCTGGAAACTTGGCTCCAGGGAATCATCAATATTTGCCACGACAATTGGACAATTAATTTGATCCATGTAGGGAACAACTCCAGGTACATTGTCATCGAATTCATGATTGCCTAGCGTCTGAAAAAAGTAAAAGAGAAATCTTATTGTAAATGTGAATTCTGATTAATGAATGTAAATATACAAGCAAAGAAATAAAATTGAATATTTCAGTTTAATATCTCGCGGTTATGCCGTGTAAAATTTTAATGGAAAGCTGCAATGAAGACAGGAGAGGAACCTCAAGAAAATCAACGCATACGATGTTTGTCTACTCAAAGCCCATTGGGCGTGAGCTAGGATCGAACTATGGATCCCATGTACAAACGCTGAACGCTCTACCACTAACCCATTGCTCCCCCCAAATAAACGATGGCGATGTGATATAGTAGAACTGTCACGTAGACACTAAAGCAGTGATCGGCAAACCGTGGCTCATATGCTCTACACAAGGAATAATTCCTGACTTGGGATATTACAAAATCAGAGAATCAATGACATGGATTAGGTTACAATCGGTTTAAAATAATGGGTCAAGAAACAAATTCTTGAATTTTCCCAAAATGGTCTTGATTCCTGAATTCGACGATGGCGCAAATGTGTTCAAAATCATAGAGATTACATTAAACAATAGTTTTGTAGGTATAACTAAGCTAACCGTATTATCTCCAAATATTCTAAATAGGTAGGTATTATAGATATGCTATTTTCTTTAAGTGATTGGAAATCTAATTCTACCCTTATATTTTCCTTATTTGATTTTTTGAATAAGGGATATATGCATTTATACAAGGGTGCAGTGCAAGAGGGAGTAGAACATTATAGGGTGTATATAAAATTTACAGTCTAGTTCCATCAATGCCAAACTAGGATTAAAACAAAACTCTCTTTCTTAGTGCAAGCGATAATAGGTATAACCGAATATATCCTTTTGTCTTCTAAATTCTGAATTCATATCTTTTGTGTTTGTTTATTTTATTTTCGTAGCGCAAAATTTTGGTCAAAATTTACTTTATCAAGTTTTAAGTCTGGATTTTTTTTTTTTTTTTTTTTTTTTAGGACCCTTCCACAGTTTCAGTCATTATCAGTCCCGTTTCGACTGGGAAGTCAAGAGTCTTGTACCGGTAGTTTGGTGTTTGCAACCTTCTCCACAGAGGATGACAGATAACAGAGTTGAAAGCCTTGAGTTGTTATGAAAGATGTCTTGAAAACATTCTGGAGCAAAATTTGAGTTCTGCTTTTCGGTGTACAAATGTTTTACTGATTGTTAGATACACATCTGTTCTAGCCCGGTATCAACCAAACAGGGATATGTATATGAGAAACTCATGGTCTTAAGGAAAGCAAATCATAAAACTCCAGTAAGAAGATTATATTCTTCTTGTTATTATACATATTCTTATTGTCACTTATTATTTATTTTCATTTTTTAAATAAAAATGAGTTTTTACTTAACGAGAATAAACGTAAATAAAACTCAATATATGACTCTTAGTTTAAGACAAGTGCCTGTTGAAAATAGCTCAACGTCTGTAAAGTTCTTGAGTATTTTTATTGACAATAAATTGTCATGGGAACAGCATTATTTTTAATTATGCCGTATTTCTGGTTGACTTTCAAGGATATATTTGTTGAGGTAATTGAAAAACAAAACATGCTCCTGATAACTATGTTAGAGTACAGAAGAAGACCATCAGAATAGTTTTAAATTAACACAGGTTAGCTCATGAAAAATTACATTTTTAAGTTTTACGTCCCACGTTTGTGGCAGCTAAGCTAAAGGAGACGGCGATGATAAGAAATAAATGAAACGATGGAATGAAAAAAGTGGTAGGAAACGGGAGAACCTCGAGAAAACCAACAAAGACGGTATTTGTCCACCACAAAGCTCACTTGGCACGTGCTGAGATCGAACCAAGGACCCATACAACAGAGGTGAGCGCTCTATCACTGAGTCACCGCGGCCCATAGGTTACCTCATTGCAGACCCTTGTTTATTAATCTTAAGACCATGACAATGGTTAACTTATACATTTATACAATCTCCTATAGGTATATATAAAGCAAATCTTCATAGTTTACAAATTAGGCAAGAGATCCACTTGTGTAACACCAGGAAAAACAAACATATAAATGTTACATATTAACAACTATCCAAACCGTTAAATAGTTATGTATAATAAGTTGCCTGCAGCGCTAACAAAAAAAAAAAAAAAAACTTAAAGTTAGATTTAAGGGTAAAGTGTTCAAACAGGAATATTTTGAAATCTATTCAATGATTTTGTTAATAATTATCCGTAATATGTTATGACGATAATAATGTCTGTTCTCTTTAGTTCCGAAATATGGTCACTTACTTTGAGAGAAGAATGTAGACTGAAAATATTTGAGAACAAGATCCTGAAACGAATATTCAGACCCAAGAGGAACGGGAATGGGGAATGGCAGAAATTTCATAACGAAGAATTGCATAATCTATACCGCTTATCAAACATTGTTAGGGGTCATCAAATCTAGGAGGCTCAGGTAGGCAGGTTATGTAGCCAGAATGGAAGAAAGTAGGAACGATTTCAAAGTTTTAACTGGAAGTCCAATCGGGAAACGACCATTCGGAAGGCCTAGGCGCAGATGGGAGGACAATATTTAGATGTATCTCTCAGAACTAGGAATACAAAGTAGAAACTGAATCCAATTGGCTAAAGAGAGAAGTCAGTGGAGAGCTTTTGTGAACGCGACATTGAACCTCCTTGTTCCATAGGCCATACATAGAGTTAGTTAGTTAATCTCAGACACTTGTCTTAAATTTTAAATATATTTTATTATTCATTCATATTTAAGTTATGTATCACTAATTCCATTTATTATGATGTTTTCCATTGCTTAATGACAATAAAATTCGTTATTATTATTATTATTATTATTATTATTATTATTATTATTATTATTATTATTATTATTATTATTATTATTATTATTATTATTATTATTTAATTTGAGAAAGTAAAATGGTATCGAAATAAATTATTTTGATTCATCTAACTTGAAAGTTTGTAATGAATAGACCGTAGCCCTTTGTTTACCAATTCTAAAAATTTCAACAGTATTACAAAATCTTTACTTTTACGTCCCATGGTTATGCCGGTTAGGCTAAAGGAGACGGTGATGATGAGAGATGAGTGAAATGGTGGAATGAAGAAAGTGGGAGGAAACAGGAGAACCCTGAGAAAACCCACGAGCACGATGTTTGTCCACCACAAAATCCACAAGGCGCGAGCTGGGATCGAACCAGGGACCCCAAGCACCGGAGGTGAACGCTCGACCACTGAGCCACCGCGCCCCCTTCAACAGTACTTCAATTGCAATAGAAATATGACTAATAATGACGTCCTATTTTAATATACTAGATTTAGAAATACAGAACGACTGTTTTTCCCCATATTATCACGAATATTCCACGAAAATGTTAAGAATGCGTTGTTATTCTTTTCCTTTATGTCAAAATCAACATTGTTGGGCTACAACGAGTTCCATCTAGTTAAATGTGGATATTTATCAGCAGGATATGACACACAAGATTCTTAGAGAATTATTCAGATTCAGAATTACAAGACCACCTGATAATTCCAGAAAGTTTATATCAATGAAAAATATACAAAGTTCTAGAGACCTGCACGGGTCAAATTTTTCGGCCCGAGCCCAATCCAGCCCGAATGTACCGAGGCCCGGCCCAGCCCGGGCCCGAAAAGTTTTGGAGATTTTCGGCCCGAGCCCGGCCCGGCCCGATAAGTTTTTTAAAATTCTTGGCCCAAGCCCGGCCCAGGCCCGATAAATTTTAAAAGTTTCATTTTGTAACATTTTTCACGGACACACTTCTTCAACGTTTGCCTTTATTCCAATTATCGTTTAACGAAAGTCAATAATTATTAAAGAATTGCAATTAATCGGCCCCAGCCCGGCCCGACCTGAAGAGAAATCAGTGTCGGCCCGCCCAAGCCCGGCCCGGCCCGGCCCAAAGAAATAACAGAGTCGGCCCGCCCAAGCCCGGCCCGTGCAGGTCTCTACAAAGTTCTAAATTTACTTTTATAAAGAAACAATTAACATCATGCATATTATCTGCAAGTGTCACTAAGTAAAACTAGTCTGTATTCTTAAATCTTCTTTAATGTGTAATGTCCTATTAAGTAGAGCTAGGAATTTTAGGTGCAAAATTTGGGTTTATAAAGGTGCAGGGGACAAGGGGGACGTCTTCCTCCTAATATTTGTAAAACGGTTTTCGTCCTTCCCAATATTCCAAATATCTTAAAATCAACAATGAGAGACCGAGACTCAGAAGAGCGTCAACTATATAACAGTTTGCTACGTTGACAAATCAACGTGGGTGCACTGAAAATGCGCAAACTTTCACTCCCTTATCCGTTGACACAGATAAAGTCTTAATAAGCAGGCAACAAAATTGGAAATTGTGTAAAAAAAAATATTGTGCAACGTTCCCATCTTTACCATAAGCATTTCGACTAATAAAGACAGTCACCAAAATGCAAGTCATTTTAGGGAAAAATCGTTACAGAGGGGGGCGGGGAACATGTCTCAGTCAATAATTTTCTTGATCTGGGGCCTGGACCAAGGTACCCGTGACCAAATTTTGGTAACTCTCGATCCACTCGTCTGGTTCCCAGGCCGCACACAGACAGACAGACACAAACTATTTTATTTACCCTGTCCTCTTATTTACCGTCTCCTGTAGCCTAACTGGAATAACCGTGGGACGTGAAACTTCATTTTCTTTACGAAGATTTCATTTTATTTATATTAGATTATAGAAAGGCTGTATCTCCAGTCACTGAGTAAGTCTCCTGGCTGTATGGTTAGCGAACGGGCCTTCGGTGCGGGATACCCGACTTCGATTCCTGATGGAAGGCCATGCTGTTATGATTCCACGTTAAGCTGTAGCTCCACATCTCCAACAGCCTCAGTGCAAAACGGGACTCTAGTTTCACAGGTGTTAGTATCTGTAAGCTGTTCTGATGTGAGCCGATCAGCCTCCGTATGAAGAAAAACAAGTCTATACGATTACTGTTTACACGCAAAGTAAAAATAGTCCTATAAACGTCTTTATCAATCAAGAACTCAATTTTTTGTATTGTCATCAGGTATTCATATCAAGGTTATTATGAAACCTTGACCACTGTGAATATTGATAAGATAATGTTCCTGATAAGTGTTGAACCCGTGATTTTCTAAAACGCTTAAAGTAAGTATTGTTTGCGGTATCTACTGCTTAGATAATAAGTAACAAATGTTTCATTTTTGAGTTATTGTTCCTACTTACGCCAACTGATATAATTGCTTTAATATCTACTAGTGCTTTGTTCAGATAAGCGATCTTTTCTTTCTTATAGCCAGCATTGTTGTTGAAAGTATAGGATAGTGGTTGAATCAACCTCGAAGCTTATTAACATTTTCAATCCTACTGTGGTTTCGGAACGGCAGGCTGTAAACTTACGTTAAGTCTGAGTGTCGGTCGAGAACGACACGCCCATTTATAATTTAAAATACCAATCACAAATGAGTTTTGTATGCTCTTTTATTTGAGAAAGTAATTTTGAGTGTTTTGTGAATTACGTGATGGCAAATCATGATCCAAGAATCCTTTCAGTCATTATAGAAAAAGAACTAAAGAAGGTGTATCATTATCATTCACAACACTCAAGCATTATTACTTTGCAAGAAATAAAGTTATTTTTTGCAATGATTATTCGCATATGGCTTGTATGGAAACCGAAATCTTCTAGTAGATTGGTACTTTTATTTCGAAAAATTTCAACCGTTTAGAGTAAAAACTTAGGAAGATATGATTTTTTAAAAATGACGTTTATTTTCTCCCAGACCAGGACTTTGTCAATTTAAATACCCCTTAGGTCGAAAGTGTTAAATTTCACACGACAAATAATTTTTCCTCTGTAAAACAGAAATGTGCTACTCCAAAAACGCAGTACAAACGTTAGTCTTAATGGGCATTATGAAGTCTTTCTGACGCGTAATTAGTGCCATACTAATGAATTCGACTAACACATGTGTCCTGCAGTAGTCAGGCCTTTAGTATGACGCTAATCATACTTCAAAACGACTCTACATAAGGCCCAATAACTCTTACAATATTTCCATCGTGGAGTGCACTTAGCGCCCGTAGATTCAGCGCCCACATATAATATCGTATACTTAGCGCCCAGAAAATATTTGATGCTTATCAGTGTGCTAGGGTTGACCAAAGAGAGAACTAGTTTATATGTATAAATGTAGTTTCGTACTCAAATCATCTATCCCATCCCCTCTCTTTTGACGACTAAAGAACAAAAATGTTTCACTTGAAAGATCCTGCCTAAGGGGTTTTAAAACTTCCTGCACAATTGGCATGTCACTTTTAAAACCCCTTAGGCAAGTTGAAAGAAATGTGTTCTTTTCTTCCTCTTCTGTTCATCACCGTCAGCTCTAACACTCTGACTTTTCATGTACATCTGTAATTACGTACAATTTAATTACGACTTAAGAGCATTACCATATCACCTATGAGATTTTCATATATGGATGTGAATTCATGTGCCAGCGTTATTTTAAAATTTATATAGTTTTAAATAATAATAATTACACTCACCTTAATGCAAATACTACTGCATGGAAAACAGCAATTATTTATGCACATTGCATAACTTCATATTCTATCGTAAATACAGGGTGTCAAAAAATTCAAATGCCAAAATTTGCTGGGTAATTCTTTATATCAAATGAAAATAAAACGTTCTAATGAACATGTGTCAAGTGTTATAAGCCGCCCTAAACGCAATCAATCACATTTTAAACCCTAGTTTAAAAATAATGGAACATATCGTAAGTAGTTAAAGAAATTCGGCAAGAACTAGTATTTCCTCTATCTAAATATCCATACAAGGATACACTTTTAACCCTAGGACCACGGGCGGCGATTAGGGGGGGGCAAACGGGGGCAGTTGCCCCTCCACTTTTTGAAATGACCCATTAATGTATATAGTTTCATTTGGAAATATAAAGTTTTGTATGTATTATTGGTTTATAGAATACAAATGGTGCCATAAAATATTTGCCGTTCCATGAGTACGTATTGGTTATATTTTCGTGAAGTTAAGAAAGCTACAGAAATTGCGTTTTAAAAATGCCACTAAAAATGGCCCAAAAATTAAGCTGTTGGAGCGAGACAATTCGAGCGTACTTTCATTTCATCTTACAAGGGCTCGATATTTTAGTAAGCCGCTCTGGATCTAATTGAGATATCATTTCGCAAGAAAAGAAGTCCTTCACAAGTTATTCTTTAATTGCACAAAAATTGACAGTTCCTAAAACAGTTCTTTTCTTGAAAAATTGACAGTTCTTTTCTTCTTTCTTATAGTAAGGAATATTTTGATTTGATTTTTTTCAGTTTAACATCCTGTTCAGCAGCGAAGCTATATGAGACGTGAACTTAATGATTAACGTAGAGTCCGAACCACGTGAGCTCCCTCCGGGAATTGAACCCAGGTCTCCTACGTCAAAGGTGCGTACGTTAACCGCTTAGCCACGAAGGAGCTCAGTAAGGAATACATAATTTTGCAGTGTAATATACGAGTTTAGGGGTGTACATATACAGTTTTGTTATACAATTAAATTTAGTAAATTTAACATAATTCTAGGTTTTAGGATTATTTTGTATAACTGGAATGTGGAGTGACTAAGTATTGTTGAGTTTTGATGTATTCCAAGAAAATGAAAACTGTATCTAATGGCAACGAACATGTTTCGGGAAGCTGCAAAAATATTTCTTTGAATGTCGTAGCATATGCTTGTAGTATTCACTGTCTTTCTAAGAGTAATAACACATATAATAACATGCGTGGAATTAAAAAGATAAGTTGTTCATTAATTTCCAGTTTCAATATAACTTTTGCAGAACAAGCCTTATTATCCATTACTATGATTATTTGATTAATATTATCCTTTCTATTTATTTGTTTTGCAAATTTGTTATTAAATAGGTCCCTAATCTGATCACACAATTTTCCAGACAGAATTTTAAGATGCATGATTTTATGATTTTTTGATTTCATGAGCAAGGAATCAGATCTCTTCTTACATCTTCGTTGTATAAGAGTACAAAGAGTTAGTATCTTGTGTTGCTCTTGTCAATTTACGTAACAAAATATGAAACAAGATATACGGTATTTTAACTGAAAAAGATAGTTATACAGTTATACAGCCTTTAGTCTATATAACAGCCTCCTAATAGTTATATAGCCTTTAGTCTAACAAAGTGTTACAAGCAACCAGGAAAAGTAACATTGACATACAAATACTGTATTTAGATCATGTCTTGCCTCCCCACTTTTAACGTCCAACCGCCGCCACTGCCTAGGACTACCAGGTGGGTCCATTGCACTCGTACGCATACTTTCTTTAATAATTACTAACAAGTAAGGGACCATATGGTTGTCGCGCAAATCAGATGCAGACATACGCCATCTGATTGAGCATGAAAAGATATGGAGAACACAGAAATTTAAGGTGCTAAGGGCCATAGGGAGCGGAGTGAGGGAAGAGGAAACATTGAATGTCGGCAAAATTGAAGAAAGTCAGGAATGATGGGAAAAGTTAATTTCTTGCAAACAGGGAAAGAAAGTCAACCAAAAGAAAGAAACTAAACATAACAAGGGCATCAAGGACAAAGAAAGATCATAATCAGGGTTGCCATCCGGACCACAGTGTTGCCAGCGTTGCATAACATTGATATGGAAAATATAGCACAGTATAGCAATTCATGCACTAGGAAAAATATTAGTAACACAAAAGACAATTGAAAAGACTGTACACGTGCGTAAAAAGGTTTAACGATAGTCATGAGTGAATAATGTACATGAGGGAGAACAAATATAGATATGAAAGTGAAGGGGGTACACATGATAACACAGAAACGAAAGTGTGTGGGAGCATCGTTCCTGATGATGATGATGATCGGTGTTCTGCCCGAAGGCAGGTTTTGACGTTTGCGTTTTTCAAATGTGGCTAATCCAATGAACATCCTGGACAGTTTGAAACACCTTCCGCATATTGCTTTGAAAAAGGACTCACAGAGGAATGCTGCAGAGACGCGTGTGACCAGCGTGCTTTCATCCGCTGTGCTCACTGCGAGAAATGTTTGTGTGTGTTGACCACGCATTCATTCGTGATTTTCACGTCAACTGCAATTAAGCTACAAATGGTACGTACTGTTCTCTATTTTCCTCCATTTGTATTCACGCGGGTGTAATATTGACTCACGACTGCGTTAAACCTTTTTACGCACGTGTACAGTCTTTTCAATTGTCTTTTGTGTTGCTAATATTTTTCCTAGTGCATGAATTGCTATACTGTGCTATATTTTCCATATCAATGTTATGCAACGCTGGCAACACTGTGGTCCGGATGGCAACCCTGATTATGATCTTTCTTCGTCCTTGATGCCCTTGTTATGTTTAGTTTCTTTCTTTTGGTTGACTTTCTTTCCCTGTTTGCGAGAAATTAACTTTTCCCATCATTCCTGACTTTCTTCAATTTTGCCGACATTCAATGTTTCCTCTTCCCTTACTCCGCTCCCTATGACCCTTAGCACCTTAAATTTCTGTGTTATCCATATCTTTTCATGCTCAATCAGATGGCGTATGTCTGCATCTGATTTGCGCGACAACCATATGGTCCCTTACTTGTAAGGCTTAGTAAGTATTGAAATTCTATGACATCTCCCTGGTTGTGTTCTTGTATTATGTTATTTAAGTATTTTTTTTTTCATTTCCGTGAGTTAATTGATAGTTTTTAAAATTTATAGTATTGGGTACCGAGTGGGTCCATTAAACTCGAGCCTTAATGAATAAATATGAGGATAGATTCAGAATAGATTGAGATTGTGGCTCGTAGCGGAGTGAACGTTCTGATAATTTTCTAACTGTACCAATGAAGTCAGATATAACATATTGCAACTTTATGTGTTATTATTTAGTTTGATTGATTTAATTATTTGCAATTTTGCTTATTTTAGTAGCAACTTTTCTTTATTTATTCACTTATATAAGTCCATTGTCAGAAGCATAATAGTTGCTTTTGTCTATCAAACTGTATTAATTTTTCCATTGTATGCAGTTGCGTATCCAGGGGGAGTTTCCCGGGATATGAACTCCCAAGAACCAAAATTGTAAAAATTTGCTAGAATAAAATCTAAATTTGTGCTTTCAATCTCCACATTAACAAAAAAGTTTTCCGGAGTAGGACACTGACCCCCCCTTCCGAATAGAAATCCTGGCTTTGCCACTGATTGTATGTAAAGTTTTGTTTATTGTTAGTGTGTTTTGATCATTGCACGTGGTAGACAAACAGATCACTAACAATGCACGTCACTATTGATGGTAGAGGAGGAATATTTTTGGTAAATCAATAAACAATGAAGAAATTGATTCCCGACAGACGATAAGATATTAGCAGACTTATATACAAATGCAACTGAAGTTTCTTGTTCAGGTACCGATATTGAAATGAGACGTTGAGTAGTTTTCTTATCCAGAGGATTGGTTAGAAGTTTGAAGCGTAGCACCTATAGCTAATGCAAAAGCACGTGCTAATGCAAAAAGCAAAACTCCGGAGAAAAGCGATCCTACATGGACTGCCTTATGTTTTGATGAAAACATCGGCGCTATTAGAATACCTGATGATGAACTGTTCCTAATTTGTGAAGTTGCAGATTCTTTACACACTCTGCAATATAATTTTATTCTTACATATAATATGACTAGACGAACAATTTCTCATTTTTTGGGTGCGCTGTCTCTTTTGACAATATATACCCAGTAAGATCATCCATTGCAAAACACAATGCACAACTATCCTGAAGTGGTCACTTCTAGAGCGGAGGAAAAACTCAAAGTTATCATATATTACAACACAACAAAATCACACGTTCACACTAACAATTATATGGCTCGCTGTTAGATTACAAAATAATGAACAAAATGGCCTATGACAGTATTTTACATAACTGATGTAAGTGGACTCAACACTTATGGTATTGTGTCATCAAAGCGTAATTTCAAACGAGAAACAGACATTAAAAAAGTTTGAAATGCCGTAAATTCTTCATTTCGTCTGGTTAGCAGTTCGCCAACGTTGAGAAAAAATCACGGAGAATGGAAGCTTCCCTGCATACTGAAGAGGAACAATCTAAGAAATTCTCTCCAGCAAAGAGGGAGCACAAAACAAGAACTTTCTGCCGCAAATGCAAGCTGCATGAATGTACTGTCATGTAACATTTTCGAAGTGTAACACTCCGACTTTGATAAAATTTGGCAGGTAGATATTACACATTAAATAAACGAATACGTGTTTTTTCTTTTCTGGGGAAAACTGTTTTAAGGGTAAAAGCCTCCACCCAAAATTTGGAGAAATTTGAGGTCCGAAAGACAAGAAGAAGAAGTTAGCCGGAGTGAATGAAATTGTGCACAGATATTATAAACGTTAAATGATGGAATATGTGTTTCGTATTTTCATGGGAAAAATGGTTGGGTGGGGCACAGACCCCTTCAAACCTTTGATCTCGAAATATCAAAAGCGCTAATAACAGTACGTCAAAAATGCCTACTGGACATGGAGAATTGCAACGAAACTATGTTTACATTTCATCACGACTTATCAAAGTGCTAATTAGTGTAGTGAAAAGTACCTAAAAAGACATGGAGAATTGTAAAACAATTACCTGTGACTAATTAATTTTTAAATTTTGTTACGCAGAAATAAGTTTTCTTCTTGCAAATTTCAATATTATACTTCTGAATAGTGTTTTACTTCATAATAAAACCTCCCTTTTGCAAAAATAAAAAAATAAAAAAAATAAAAAATAAATAATAATATAATAATAATAATAATAATAATAATAATAATAATAATAATAATAATAATAATAATAATAATAAATAAATAAATAGGTTTGTATTTAGTTTTATGTCCCATGGTTTTGCCAGGTAAACTAAAGAAGACTTGAATTTACTGATTATAGTGGAATCCGAACCACTTTGGTCATTCAATGCTCTCCCACCAGGAATCGAATCTTGAACCTCATACGCCAAAGGCTTGCGTTCTTGCCACTAGATCAGCGAGGAGGGATAAAACAAACATATATAGGAATATGTAAATTAAACTTACAACCAACGTGGCTAGTGAGGGAAGTCGTAAGCCAAAGCGTTCCAGACAAATCACACGAACACGAAGTACATACTGCAGCACTTGGGATTGGCGAATTTTTACAGGGAGAATGAGAAAGTCCGATTTCTATGGAATGGTGGACGGATTTGTTTTCCTTCTCTCTGACAAGGGTCAGAAGTGATGGATTACTTACAGCAAATCGTACCAGAAGAAACTGAAGAATTCCTAATTTATTTTGATCAACATTACGCATCAGGTAGTATCTGGAGTATGCGACTTTCATCTTACGGTGATCTTACGATTCAATTTCTTTGCTAGCCTCTTTTGTTTCCTCGCAACATACCCGTTCATATAGCAAAATTACAGAAAGAGACACGAACGAGTAAATTGATAGAAGCTTCGAATTTGAAATTCCAAAAGGTTGAACCTGTCCATCCTTCCTTGTGGATGGACATTACAAAAGGATGAGGCCATGGTTTCAACTGCATCGAACAAGAGCAGCGATATGAATTACCGAAGTAGAGGGTAAAATGGAAGACGATTAGCCTTCAAAGGCGCTTGTTCAACTTAGTGATGGATTATTCTCAAAGAAACACCATGCTCGTTCAATATCTGATTGGAATTGATTACTGCATAAGGCTGTAACTTTAGGGTATAATGTGTACAATAAGGTTCGTAGAGCGATTAACTTATTGGTTCGTAAAGCAACGTTCTTTTTATTATAGAACGTTACGTTGTTTTTCAGTGTTTGTAGTGTATGATATCAATTGCTTAACTATACAGATTTATATTACGCATAAAGCTGTGAAATATGTATCAGACTTAATGCGGATAGCTTGTTAGATTTTTTTTTTCTGAAACTGTGTAATACCATATGATAATATGACTTTTTTCTTTTTTAGTATCAAACCCGATGTTGTTATATAGTCAGAGTTACCATATGACAGATTTTTACCGGGACAGTCCCGGTTTGGAAGCTCTTGAAATGAAATGAAATCTTTGGATTTTACATCCCACGATTAAGGAGATAGGAGTAGGATAGAGGAGACGGTGATTGTGAGAATGAATAAAATGGTGTAATGAAGAAAGTGAGAGAAAACGAGAGAACTCCGAGTTTATCCATGCACGCAGCGTCTGACTACCACAAAGCCCATTTGACGCAAGATGGGATAAAACCAGGGATCCTATGAACCAAATGTGAGTGTTTCTACCACTGAACCACCGTGACCTCCATGAAGACTCTTATCCCGGTGTTTCGCCAGTTTACATTTTGTCCCGCTTCTCAGTCGAGAGAATATGTACACAGTTTTTTGTATGCCTTATTCTCATTGCGGTATTCTAGATTACGTCTGTTTTACATAGTTTTTACATTAAAAGCTAAATATGTAACCTTAGTTTATAGTACATTTAAATATTGTAGAGCATTGCATACCACGGAGTACAGTTACATACATGCATACATACATACACATACACACACACACATATATATATATATATATAAAACTACGTTTCTGCGTTTTACCCTTTCCCCCGGAGGTTATGATTCATTGAAGAGTCATAATCAGTGCTATTGGCTGGTCTCTCTCTCGCTCTCTCTCTCTCCCTCTTCATAACAGTTTTACTTAGTGGACGCTAAGTACACGGAACATGGATGTAAGAAAATAACAGGAATTAACGACCTGTGGAAAGAGTGGTAAAATGAACTGGACATCCCTGATTGTGAGATAAAATCAATATAAAATTCCTTCTGTGAGCCAGAAACACTGGGCGCTAAGTCTACGGGCGCTACATGCACGGAACCATTTCCATAATCCAACAAGAAATCCCTGGTCAAACTGATATAAGAGGTAGTGTGGCAACTGGACTATTTAGCACGGAGGCCGCAACTCCGCCAGTTTCTTTAACCAGCTTTTAGTGGTAGTGACAATCAATGTTCAACGTCTGGTAAGTGAACTGTCAATGTATGTGTTCGAACTCGGGTATAACAATGAGCCAGCAACCAAAAACATTTGTCATGCGAGACGGAAAGTTGCAATGAACCACATCACGACAACTCGTTTGTTCCAGAAATTTCTTGCATATTGTAAAAAAGTTGAAGATCAGCCAAGGTCTGACCACGTCAGGGTAACGCATTCTGAGGACATACGATACGGCACTGAGGAAAATCCATCCAACAGCATACGACAATTTATTGTGAAACCAACGCGAGTAGAACCCAGCTCAGGCCCAGAGGGAAGTGGATGTGTGCCGCTGCATTCTGACACATGAGTTGAACCCAGCTCAGGCCCAGAGGGAAGTGGATGTTTGCTGCTGCATTCTGACACATGAGTTGAACCCAGCTCAGGCCCAGAGGGAAGTGGATGTGTGCCGCTGCATTCTGACACATGAGTTGAACCCAGCTCAGACCCAGAGGAAAGTGGATGTGTGCCGCTGCATTCTGACACATGAGTTGAACCCAACTCAGGCCCAGAGGGAAGTGGATATGTGCCGCTGCATTCTGACACATGAGTTGAACCCAGCTCAGGCCTAGAGGGAAGTGGATGTGTGCCGCTGCATTCTGACACATGAGTTGAACCCAGCTCAGGCCCAGAGGGAAGTGGATGTGTACCGACAACTGCTGAAAATCTGCGTGATATGCGTTTCCTGAAACGGATTGTCACATGTGACGAACACTTGAGGGTGTTTTTTCGAAATCCAAATGTGCAAAAACAGTGGTTGAGTAACAGTAACTTCGAGAAACAGTCATCAAATAGGGCTGTGCGGTGGAAGAATTAGAGACTGATTGATTTCGTGTTCGTTCTTAATGATCGTATTATTAATGCCGATCTTTCTTCCGATCAGTTGGAGCGGACGCATGCTGCACTACACAAAAAATATCCTGCATTGGCGAATCAAAATAGAATCTAGATAGAATCGAGGAACTGACAGAAAAGTGGCTGACAGTCCGAGACGAGGGGCTATACTTTGAATGCTAATCTTTCATTGTACTGTAATAAATACAAGTATGTCGTTTACCAAAATATTGCAAGAGTTATGACATCCGTGTAATTTGAATTATCAGATTGAAGAACTGTTCTAATTAATTAATGGTAGTTATATCTTGTCACGATAAAGTTTTACACTTTTACATTAGATTAATAAAGTGTTTTATTCGTATTGGAAGAAACAAACAAACAAAACGTTTACGAAATCTTTCAGTATAACGTCCCGAAGCTGAAGATCCAGCTCAAAGGTTTCGTTTGGACACCATTGCGGAGATCCAGCGCGAATCGCAGAGGATATTTGACATGCTTCGGAAATAAGATTCCCAGGACTCATTCCAGCAGTGGCAGAAACGCTTGGAGCCCTATATTGCTGTACAAGATGACTTTTTTTTTTTAAAAGGTGACGGTATGTAAACGTAAATAAGTAAAGTAATTTCTGGTAAACAGAGCTGGTCTCGAATAATTTTGAACAACCTCATACTTTATACTGATTATACTGATAAGAACCTGCAATTTACTATATAAGGAAAGTACTAATGCTCTTCATATTACGTTTACGGCAGTAATTCTAGGCTTTTATTTATTTAATTCTGTTAACAAGAACAAAAAAGACTTCTTGTGATGCATGTACAGTGAGCGACAAAAGTTGTTTCTATTTGACTAAATTAGTTTCGTAAATAACGTAAGAATGGAACGATAATTTCAGTACAGTTCTCAGTAAATTAAAAATAATGTAATTTTCTGTATTCACCCTTAAACTCGGTTAAACTGTGTACGTTCCGCCGTTATTCCCAAAATAAATTTTACCATACGGAAAGAACTTTTGTCGCCCACTACACATTACTTAAATTTGAATATAGTCGAAACAACGATAAATAATTTTAAAAATAATATTGTAACTCAGTTTTGCCGAGATCTCAATTACAATATTGTTTTGTTTTCAACAACGGAGAATTTACTACAATTTCCTTCAATACAGCTCATTTGAATTAGATTGTATAACACCTGAGAAAGTAATGTGATTTATTGAAGCAATCGTCCTACAAAAGAACAATTTATTTTAATACAATATTACCTGTAGTTATTCTCTTAAGTACTTAAAGAAATTACTTTTATCTTGAATGGGTCACAGTAATGTAAAAATGGGATGCTGAGAACGTGAAAACCTCTATCGAGAGGTACCCGGTTAAATCCCGGACGCTCCCTCATTGTTTTGTAAACTAGTGTTGAAATGAGGCAAGATGAAATGTCTCGTCTCGTCTCGTGTCTCGAAAATGCAAACACAGTTTTTCAATTTGTTTAAAAATGTATTAACTCGGAACAAATTGTTTGGCTTCGAAAATGTATTCAATCGTTTATTATTTGAAATGAGGACTATTCTACAAAGAACAGGGAATACCTCAAGTTATTTTATTTTTAATGCTTCTTACAAATAGCTTTCATTTCCATTTTTCAATCGATTCAAGTTTAATTATTTTGTGATAGGCTTCAGATTCAAATACATTAAAGCATTAATCGAGATTAGTGTTTCAGAAAATTTTATTTCGGGGACTGATGGGGATATCTATGTAAAAGTTCTGTTATAGAAGTACAAGTTCTCCTAATGACAATTTTATCAATAACTAAAAACCGTTTCATGGTCTTTCTCGTTCCGAACAAAGACAGAAACGTGTCAGCCATTTTTCGGTTATGAGTTTTGAAAGGATGCTAGTTTGACAATAAAATTTAGTTTTTATTATTATTATTATTGTTTTATGATATTCGAATCTAAGCCATTTTTGAAATCGGAAAGTCACATAGGCATCCGTATTTGCTGAAGTGGCGCCAGAGGTTCTGAAAAAAGGATTTCAGAATAAGTGGGGAAGGCTTGCCTTTTGCCTGTACCGACGGTATTGACAAATATTCCTGTCGTAGTAATTAATTACTGATTCAGTCGAAACTAAGCAGTCGTTGTTGGAAGATTGTAGTCGTGTTGGGTGTTGTGCTCTGTTAACCAAACCAAGCTTGGTTAAAAGTTGTAATTTTAACCACTTGGCATAACAATTCTTTTTTGTGGCCTCAGCCGCTCTAGTGTTGCCACGAGACGAGACAGAACCATTCGTGACGAGACAAGCACATCTTTTCGAGAGAAGACACGAGACGAGACAAGACAACCTGAAGTCTCGTCTCGGCGCAACACTATTGTAGGCCGAGTGGAAGAAAAGGCACAAACCTTAACTCAGTCTTTAATGAATTGAAATCGCAATTGAAATGGTTGAATCCTAAATTGAAAGTGTATGTAGGCCATATAGTTAAGGAATATTCAGAGCTCCTTTGACATAAATGGTTTTCATTCTTAGAATTTCATAGTAAAATTTTATCTAATCAATGGTAATACTACTTTTATTTTTTTTTATCACGTATGAAAAAATCACATCCTCCCCCATTATGGCTATTATAGCCAAGATTTTTTTTAAACCATTGTCATGGATTCCAAGTTCATGATCAATATCAATTTAAAATAGGTCTACTTGAGAAAATATCCCACATTTTCTGTGCTTGAGGAAAACGTAGTTGGGGAAATACTACTGAGTACTATCTGAAAAACACCAATAAGTAAGAGATGGAATAAATACAGTGTTTACATAAATATTTTGTTACAATTAGAATTTGCTGAATAAAGTATCTTATCTTACCGTGACACTGAAACTGGAAAAAAACTGTGGATTGGAAAGAAAATTATATAATACATCTGCCTTTTTAAGAGTTCTCTCTCATCCATTTCAAAGTACAGTTGGTTCTTATGTTGTATATAGAACGCAATACACTTTTTTTCTTTTTGTAAGTGAAGGTTAAATTTGTTTAAGGATATTGATCCAACCTTACAGCATTCGCATTCATAACAACGGGATCTTCCCGATTTTGCTTCTGCTTGGAAGGTCTCGTTGATTGCTGCGTTGGAGCACATTTTGAAAAATGCGCTCACCAATCAGAATGTAGGTGAACAGAACTGTGTTTCCAGGCCACCAGGCCAGCCAACTGCGCTGCAAATAGCAACATAATAAGCTTTATCTTTAGCGTTTGTTTACTACGTAATTCAGTAAAAAAAAAAAAAAAAAAAATCACAATCCTATTCCTAATAAAAACTTGAAATTCGGTATGCTTGTACGTTTTCGTTAGCGTTACCTAAGTAAATCACTAAAAATAAAAATTTCCAACTTAGAGTGGTTTTATGGGGAACTGAAAAATCTTCTCAATGTTATTTATATGGACACCTTTTACACCCCAAAATTATTGGGCAGTTCTTGCAGGGCTACTATGAATAAATTTGATATGATTGTAGTTTCTCGGGACAAACCGACAGGAAAATTGCCAAAAGTGAATATTTTTAAGTTTTAGGGGTCTAGAGGGGCGAAGAATGGACCTTTTATGGACCTATAATCTCATATATTATGTACTTGGAATTGGAATAAAAACTTGAAATTCGTGTTCGTACGTTTTTGTTAGCGTTAACTAAGGAAATTTGATAAAAAAAAAAAAACTGTAGAGAGCTTTTATGAGGAACTGAAAAATCTTTCTCATGTTATTTATATGGGACATCTACACATTAAAATGTTTAGGCACTTCTGGCAGGATTAGAATAATAAAATTTGACATGATTGTAGCCTTCAGGTACTAACCCACAGGAAAATTGCAAAAAGTGAATATTTTAGTTTTTAATGGGTTTAAAGAGAGAATGAAGAAATTCTCATGTTATTTAAATGAACGTTTTCTTGGGATGCAAAATCTTATCTTTTAGATAGTAAAATACGAAAAGAAGCTTTAAAATTGGTAGAATTGAGAGTTTAAGAGATGCGATACCGTAGGCCGAGCAAACGGGGGAGTCTGGGGACGGAGGCCCGAGCTAGCCAAAGGCTAGTTACAATATAAAACGATGTTTATTGAAGTACGCCTTACACTATTACTTTTTATGTGCTGGAAAGTAATTTTGACCATAATTTTCGAACTTTATGAAGAAAATTTGGTCTAGTACATTTCGTAAAAGTGGCCTATAGTTTAAAAACAAATTAAAATCCCGAACTTTTACTTTTAATTTTAAAATGGGTGAAATAAAAGGTCACTAGTACAACATGGATCAATTTCCTTACATAAGATTAGTGGTATCCGGACTGGGCTCTATGAAAAGCCCAGATCTGAAAAATTAAGTATACTATTCGGGATGATAAAAATAATGAGATGTAATTATTCATGCGTCCTCTTTCTAGATCGAGGACCGCCGTTGCTCAGTGGTAGAGCGTTCACCTCTGGTGCATTGGGTCCTTGGTTCGATCCCAGCTTGCACCAAGTGAACTTTGTAGTAGACAAACACCGTGCGCGTGGTTTTTCTCGGGGTTCTCCTGTTTCCTTCCACTTTCTTCATTCCACCATTTTCCTTCGTTTCACATCATCACCGTTTCCTTTAGTCTAGCCGGCATAACCGTTGGACGTAAAACTTAAAGATTTCATTTTCTAAATCGAATCTGAATCATATGCTCCGAAGACTCTTATAATAGAACACCAACGAGAAGGACATGAATTTGATTAATTCGGTGTTTATTTATTTATTTATTTTCTTTCAGAAGACAACAGACAACAGGTAATTCTACCCAATTACAGTGTTGATATCAGAGTTACATAGAATAGCTGGTAATACATTTCCGAAATCTATACTGACTTATACCGTGTATGTATATCCAGAACATTTTTACATTTCTTGTACCCTGCACTCATCTTCCACATTGGAGACTGTTTTATTGCATTTGTTCGAGATTTCTTACAATGAATGAAACTTCTATTGCCCACAGGAAAGTTTCCATTGGGTACCCTGAGATAAAGGTAGAGATCAAATCCTTACTATTTAATTTGTTATTTAACATTTTGTACAAGAAAATCTAATCATTTAACACTCTTCTGTGATTGAGAGACATTGTGTTTAAATTTTCATTAAGCGATGTACTATTATCGTATCTGGGGAAGATGCCTGTTTTCTTGTATATCAGAAGTCGCAGATTTTTTTTTAACTCTTTCTATTCTAATAAGGTCTTTCTTTGTGTGGGGTTCCATTTAATGGATGCGTATCCTAATTTTGATCTAACAAATGAAAAATATAATTTCAGTGATGGTCGTTTCGCATTTTCTACATAAATGTAGACCCCTACATTTCTTCTACAAAAAATATTTCATTTTTCCATCATGATTTTATTTTATCAAAGTTGTAAATAAAATGTCATATAAAAACCCCCGTGGTTTGTTGGTACATTTTTGAACAAAAAATTTCTTTATTGAAAATCAATATTAATCAAATACTTATAGACCATTATTATCTATGATCTTTTGCCATTTTTCGGGTAGCTTCATAATTCCATCGCTGTAGAACTTTTGTGGTTTATCGTCGAAAAACATGGCCAAGTGATTTCCAGCGGCGCTTCGGTCGGCGAATTTCTTTTAGCATCAAGACAGTTTTGCAGAGACCGAAACAAATGGTAGACAGACGATGCAACGCCCAGGCTATACAGTGAATGAATCAAAACTTCCCAACCAAGTTCCGTCAATTTGTTCAGCATCATCAAAAATGTGTGTGGTCGCGAATTGTCATGATGGAACACAACTCCCTTTCTGTTGGCCAATTCTGGTCGCTCTTTTTGGATTGCTTCTTTCAAACGGCTGATTTGTGCATAGTACAGGACCGAATTGATGGTTTCGTCAGGTTGCAACAGTTCATAATGAACAATTCCTTTTCAATCTGACCAAGCACTCAACATAACCTTGTTTGCCCACAATCCAAACTTTGAAGTCGTTTATGGAGGGTAATCATGACAATTCTACCCTCTGGGTCTCTGCAAAACTCTCTTGATGGTAGAAAAGTGGCCGACCGAAGCGCTGATGAAATCACTTGGCCATGTTTTTCGACGATAAACCACAGAAGTTCTACAGCGATGGAATTATGAAGCTACCCGAAAAATGGCAAAAGATCATAGGTAATGATGGTCAATATGTACTTGATTAAAATTGATTTTCAATAAAGAAATTTTTTGTTCGAAAATGTACCAAAAAACCGTGGAGAATTTTTATTCTACGCTACACTTTCTATAGTTCTATAGTTTTCTATAGCGTATATTTTTTCTACTCGGCAATATGAACTCAATTTTTAGGAAAGGCAACTTTTATCTTGGTAATACTGTCGGGAACACTGGTTTTAAACTGATAAAGAGAAGGTAAATATATAATCTAGTGTAAAGTAATTACGCCATAAAACGAGCTTACATATATCACAGACTAATGCAAACTAATCCTGACAACAATCTAGTCTGCAGCCAAGTCCTTTATCCGAGAGATAATAATCAGATGTTTCATGAAGCATGAAGCCAGTTGAATTGTGCAATTAATACAATATTGTATCTTTTCGAATAACCATATTCACAAATTAAAAGAAGATGCAATGAAGACAAAGGAAATAATTTTGATCATATTTCATAACTAAATATTTTAATAATAACTTACGCGAAACATGATTTAATTTGAGAAATGAAAGAGAAAAATGGTATTGTGGACTGTATCTTTTATTTTTATCGTAATAATAAAGGACCAACCAATCAGTTTGTCACGCAAATCCTAACAACAAACAAATGTCACGCTAATAATGTCGCTACCTGCGTCATCGCTTGCCTCCCTATGCTTATAGCATGAGTGTTTCGGTCCACCCCTAAATTTTGGAATTGAAAATAAAATAAAATTTGGTAAATATTGTATAGGTCTGGGGTACATACATAGTAGTTCTGTAAACTTCGGGCATATTGTCCCTTTCAGTGGGTTAAAAAATGCTAACAAAATTTGAAACGGAGACGCTATGATCCACTTACTAATTTGAAACTGTATTATAGCTTAATGTAAATTGAATGTTAGGTTTTGGATGTATTTAATATATAATTGTTGATCACAGGTTCATAGTACGTACCATCTTGTTCTCTTGTATGGGAATAAAATTTTCAAAATAATATTTTGGAAATGATGCTTTAAGATTCATTTGAACTAAATTACAAATATACATTGAATATAGTGATGATATAGATTAGCGATGCAAAAAAGCCGGCTTTTTTGAGTCGATGGTTTTTTGCACATAAAAAGCCGGATTTTTTGGGGAAAAAACGAGAATTTTGGAAATTTTGGCTTTTTTCATTTTCATGATTTTTCTATTTGAATGGCTTTGCTATAGTATACTCTAAAGTAAAATAAGATTTCATGACCTAAATACCATATTTCGCTCTGGAATTCATCATCATGATGGATGGAGCACATGTTTTATGAATTAAAGTAAACATACAGTACGTAGTATTTGAGGGCAATTGCAGAGAATATTTAACTTTATTTTAACTTCTGAGTTATCGACATTTTTTTCTTCTCTACGTCATTTCTTTTTCAGTCATCCGTGTTCCATTTCTTAAAGATTACCAGGCCTACTCTAGCTCCTAGCACATAAGTTAAACTTATGTTTTTCAATATATCCATCAGAACGTACGTTTGTCAGTATATCTGTCAGAGCGTACTTCCACGTTTTTGTTATACTGTAGCTGTGCAGTGATTTAGCAATAATCTTACGGATACAACCTTGAATACAGTTTTATAGAAACAATCAGTAGCGGATTCAGAAAAGTATTTTGAGAGATGTTTCTCTGCTTAATGTTTGTTTTTTCTGAAATTTCCTAATTTATATTTGGGAGGAGCTTGAAGTTTATGAGTATAGCCATAACTGATATTTCGTTTTGTTTGTATTCAGCAATAATCTTCTGGATACAACCTTGAAGACCATTTTATACTCATAATCAGTGACGGATTTAGAAAAGTATTTTGGGAGGGTTTTTCCATATTAATGTTTAGTTTTTCTAAAAATACCTAATTTTTATTTGAGGAGAGCTTGAAGTTTATGAGTAAAGGCATAACAAATATTTCGATCGTTTTAGAAATTCCGTAATTTCGGGATACAGGTTTCAATCTGTAAGACGTCCCCGCCCTAATCCCCTTCGCAAATCAGTCACTGCTGGTAATTAGTAATAACAACGATTTAAAAACGATAAAGGAAGTCGGTCAGGATTCACAGTACACGCACTATCTCTACATTCACAGATGGAATTTAAAAAAAAGAACTATTGTCAAAATGCTCGAATTCGGGATTGAATCCCGGACTTCCCGATAGAAGTACAAAACCTAACCACTCACTCATGGTTGTTGTGCAGTTGTGCTTAACTTAAATATATTCTCGCTATATATGGCATACTTTCCCAGAGCTTAGCTTTGCTCTGCTCTGAAGCGCCACTAGAGCATAGTGACGAGTTTTGCAATCTCCTATCCCACTATCCTGGTCACTGAAGCTTGGCATCTGTGTGTATCGGTTGAGAGACTAATCTAGCCCAACTCATCAGATACCTACGCAGGTTGATAGCCTCTTTGGCCCACCTAGACCACTATCCAAACGGGTGGTCTTCTTCAAACCTGTAACCTAGACGACCTTCGCTATGGCTTCTGGACAAGGTACTGGTCATACTGGACTACCTCCTGTTGTTGCTCAGGGACCTTCTCTGACGGCGGCAAAGATCGACAAACGAAAAGCCCGCCAAGAGTCAGAGCCTAGCAGTCCAACGGCTCACTCTACGACAGCTGCTACCTTTTCTGCTGCTCTTCAGATGACACCTCCAACCAAACGGCATCATACACTGAGTGAGTCATCGTCAGGATCAAGCAATATGGATATAGAGATTCACGGGAAGTCATCATCTAAACCAGTAGTCCATTCATTTCTTCTTACAAACTACGATGCCAAGTACCATGATTTAAAGCAGATTTACTTACGTCTACTGAAGTATGTGCCACGATCGGATGTCAAACAGCTAATACCTACCAAGAACGGTATTATCATCCGATCGACAGATCCTAACATGGCAACCACTCTCCGTAACACCTACTCGTTCGAGATCTTTGGCACCTCGGCAAACCTCCAAAAGCTTTCATCCAACCAGGCTAAGCAGCCTCCACCTCCTCGCAAGCCTCCAGCTCTCTCTGTTGTAATACGAGGAGTAGATCCCCAGTTCACGGATGCCGAGGTCGCTGATGAACTTAAGCTGGAGGGTCATTCAATCCTGAAATGCCTTCGCATAAAGAATGCCTCCGGACCCACTTATATGGTCCGAGTACTCACAAACAGTCAAGAGACCGTGGATGACCTTCTTAGCAATGGTGCCTACATATACCTGAAAAGACATCGGGTGGAACCGTCTCACTCACCTCCGCCTCTTCCTGTCCGTTGTGAGCGATGTCAAGCCTATAACTCCCATCACACTAACGACTGCAGGAACCCTTTCAAATGCGGGTACTGTGCAGGTCCCCATTCCACCAAGTCTTGTCCCAATCTCAGTAATCCACCGCAATGCTCGACCTGCCCGGATCAGCATCCTACATACAGCTATAAATGTAAGGCCAAACCAGCTGCAGAGATGCTAAAACCCGAGCTCACTGTACCTATCCGCATTCATAACATAGATTCTACTACTCCTCCTCCTAGCTCTGCACAACAACCCATCACCATCGATAAATTTTTGTCATTTCTCACTGTAACCTTGCAGAACATACATCCATTTCTTCGTCAACATATCTTCCAACAAGTACAACTCGCTGCTAAATCTATTCTGCATGTCAACTTCACTGGCACTTACTCCAACAACTATGCTCATTTTCATTCTACAGTCTATGAATCTGCAGTCTAAGTTCTCTCCCCATCTCTTCTCATTATTTTTCATTATGGCAGTGCATTTTCTCTTTCTGAATATTCGATCTCTACAAAAAAACAAGCCTTTGTTTGAGCAGCTACTTCTGGAAGAACACGTTCATTGTTTTCTTCTCAACGAAACGTTTCTCACTCCTAAAATCTTATGCAAACTCTCACCCTATCACATTCTTCGACACGATAATACCATTCCCACCCGCCGTGCTAACGGTGGCGTAGCTATTTGTTTTCCTCACTCTATTTCACATAGAGTACACGCTACTGGTGATACATCTCTGCCTGAACATCTTATCGCCACTATATATTTCAAACAATGCTACGTCACTGTTGCTACCATCTATATAAGACCAGGCCATCCTATTCCTCTAAGTTTCTTTCAATATATTTCTGACAATTTTCGGACCTACATCATAATGGCCGACATAAATTACCATAGCCGCTCCGATACTCAAAAACGCACCTTTTGCCATTATATTCAGACTCAAACGACGGGATTTATTCATCCCCTTCCTAAACCAACTCGACCGGCTTCGAATACAACTCCCGATATAGTCATTACATCACCCAATATTCTCTCCAAGCTCACTCTTTCTGTGCTTGATCCCCTTGGGAGCGATCATATCCCAATTAAAGCTACTCTTCAAAATCTCGGTACACCTCAACCCGCTCCGCCTACAACTCCCCGCACAGTGGCTCGTTTCGACCGTGCCCGTTGGCCTAACTATAGGGAATACCTTTCCAACAGGTTAACACCTTTATCCGTTCCAACTTCAGAGTCTGAACTATACGACACTATTGATGAGATTACTGATAGTATTCATCAGGCGTCCTTGCAGTATATCCCTCAGACTACAATTGATCCCTATAGGCCAAAACTACCGCCACAATACTTACCTTTAATACGTCGTTCCCGCCAACTTTATCGAAATTTCACTCGCACGGGCAATCTGGAATCGCTTCGTCAACATCGTCAATACCAAAGGGCAGTTCATAATTATCTCGTGGCATACAAGACCAGAAGCTGGATAAAAACCTGCAATACCCTCTCTGATACAGCACATCCAACTAAGTACTGGAAACGCTTTCATCAGCTCACCGGTAACACCACTCGCCCTTCATACCCACTCATTCTCAATGATACGCCATTACACTCTGACGTGGACAAAGCCAATGCCTTCGCTGACCAACTTCAAGGTGTCTTCACGCCTCTTGGACCTGCCCTCTCAGCTCGCACTCATCCTACTGACCGGCTCAATCTCAACTCACCATCACTCCAACCTCATGTTGATCATCTTCTCCCCGACAATTCACCCTTGACAGCTCCTATTACCGTCACCGAAATTACTACCACCGTCGCTCGTAGACGCACCACCGCTCCCGGGCTAGATTCTATTACGTATCGTCATATCAAAGAAGGGCCATATATCCTCCATTATCTTCTGTCTCTCATCTTCACGTTCATCCTCCGTACTGGTTTCATCCCCAACGACTGGAAAACATCTAAAACTTTAATGTTTCTGAAACCGAACAAACCAGCTTCATCTGTGTCTTCTTATCGCCCAATTCAACTCACCCTTGTTTTCAGTAAGATACTCGAACGGATACTTGTCTCTCGTCTACACACCCATCTCGCTGATCACAACCTAATTCCCTTTCATCAAGCCGGATTCCGTCCGAATTACAGTATTAATGATCAACTACTCCGCCTGACCACGTACATCACTGCCCAGTTTAATCAATCTAAGCCTTCCTGTCTTGTCCTTTTCGATTTAGAAAAGGCTTTCGATAAAGTTTGGCATCTTGGCCTTCTCTATAAACTATTTTCTTTTCGACTGCCAATGTGTTATATTCGCTTCATTTACCATTTTCTCTCAAGTCGCCTCACCTACGTTTCCATTAATAATGCTCACTCTCACCCTGTATTTATCCATTCTGGTGTTCCTCAAGGCTCTGCTCTGTCTCCGCTTCTTTACTTACTCTATGTAGCTGACTTCCCTACTCTCCATCCAAATGTCAGCCTTTTTCAATATGCGGATGATACGGCTTTTCTGGCAACGGCAAATACCATTCAACGCATCAACCACATTCTTCAAACTGCCATCGATGCTTTCCTTCAGTGGTGTGATACGTGGCGCCTCAAGCTTAACGCCAATAAAACTCAAGCCATTATCTTTCTACCACCAGGCAAACGCAGTCGGGTCCATCGCAATCCCTCAAACCTCAGTATTGAGATTGCAGGTACACCACTTGCTGCTAGTCCCACAGTCACGTACCTGGGCATCATCTTCGATTCACATCTGAAATGGACTGCTCATCTGAAAAGTCTTGCTCTAAAAGCGACCAACCGACTAAACTTACTTCGACGCCTAACTGGGACTACCTGGGGACTGAAACCTAAAATCCTACTTAATACCTACAAGGCATTTTTACGTCCTGTTTTGACTTATGGCTTTACAGCCTGGCTTTCCGCACCCGAGGCATACTACCGCCGACTCCAAATTCTTGAGCGCCACGCCCTACGCCTTGCCTTCCGAATTAAATTACCCAGCCCTACCCGGGACTTATATGACAAAACACCTTTTCCACACATTCTCTATCACCTAGAAGACCTCAGACTCAGGTACATTACGAAGCGATTCCAGACTCACCATCCATTGCTCTTTGATGCTATGCACCACGAAGCCACTCTCCGAAAACCATCAATAATTCTCCGGCATTCTCCACTCTCTCTGCTGTTTACTCTGTTCCACTACGTTCTCCCACCAAATAGTCCAGACTTTCAACTTCTTGAAGACTTCCTCATTCCACTCCCCCCACCACACATCATTCCATCTCATGTTGCACAGTGACTTCCCCGCACTAACAGGGCTCCCTTCGTCCCCATTACGTCCAGAGCAGCCCCTGGACAGAAGATAACACTCATTCGTCTCTCTAACCCTCGTCTATGTATTGTGTTGTGATGTCAAGTGCACCTCATTGTTTCATTTTCATTTTCACCGATGCTCTACTCTCTCCACTCTCATATTGAATTGCTCGCCAGTGTACATTTCCTTTTCCAGACCTGATGATTATGGTTAACGGCCATAATGTCCTCTAATGATAATGAAGTTCAAATATAATAAAGTTAATAAAATCTCCTTTGCCTGACAAAAATAGCCTCACACCTAAAGTTCCTGTCAACTCCGCATCCCAAATAAAGGGCGTAACCCTTTGGGTGGGTGCTAGCTGCGGCTAGCAAAAAAAAAAACTATATATGGCTTATGGAATCCGAAGGTTCAATGTTGCGTTCTCAAAAGCTCTCCACTGACATCTATCCTTAGCCAACTGGATCAAGTTTTTACTTTCTATTCCTATTTCTGCGAGGTCCATCTTACTGCCCTCCCATCTGCGCCTAGGTCTTCCTAATGCACGTTTTCCGATTGGATTTCCAGTTAAAACTTTGAAAGCGTTCCTACCTTCTTTCATTCTGGTTACATGATCTACCCACCTGAGCCTCCTAGACTTGATGACCGTAACGATGTTTAGTAAACCGTATAAATTATGCAGTTCTTCGTTATGGAGTTTCCCCATTCCCGTTCCTCTTGTATCCGAATATTCGTCTCAGGATATTATTTTCAAATACTTTCAGTCTGCGTTTTTCCCTCATCGCAAACGACCATGTTTCACAACCATACAGAACAACAGGCATGATTATCGTTTTATATATTTTAAGCTTTAAATTCCTCGACAGAATTCGCGACGACAAAATATTTTGAACTGAATAATAACACGAATTTCCTTATTTCAGTCGACATTTAATTTCTTTGTGCATATGATTTTGGTCTGTTAATATTGATCCTAGATATTTGAAAGTATCCACTTTATCGAAAGTATTATTTGATATTTTAGCGCATCCTCAATTTGCCGTATTACAATCCCGGTGATTTCCATGTATTTAGTTTTCTCTGCATTTACTTCTAAGCCCATGTCCCTGCAAGCGTTTAGTAAGGCCTATGCATTTCTTTCTATTGTTCTCCCATCATCCCCTATTAAATTTACATCATCAGCATACGCCATAGCCTGGTGAATACCATTCAGCGCTAGGGCCTGGTTGCTATCTTTAATTTTCCTTATAGCGTGCTCCGGAACAATGCTGAATAATAATGGCGATAGCGCATCTCCTTGTTTCAAATCATTCTCGACGTTGAAGCTCATGGACAAGAATTTTTCTACTCGGACTTTACTCTGGGATTCATTTCAACACATTTTAGTTAATCTAACTAGCTTTTTCGGTATTCCGAATTTTGTAAGAATTGTACAATACTTCCCTCCTATCCGAGTCGTAAACCTTCTTAAAATCAATAAACAGCTGATGTACTGGGTAATATATTCCCATTTCTTTTCAAGTATTTATCGAATAGTAAATATCTGGTCGATAGTCTATCGATTCCCTAAATCCACATTGATAATTTCCAATAATTTCATCTGCGTATGGAATCAATCTTGTTAATATAATGTTAAGAGAAATGCCTCGCTAATTATTACAGTAAGTTTTGTCGCCTTTCTTGTTAATTCAAACAGTGATTGATTCTTTCCACTCTTCTTAAATGTATTCCATAGTTTTTTTTTTTAAAACAAAAAAGTTGAATTCCTGTTGTTAAAAATTCAGAAACCTTCAGGACTGGGTAAACTGTTATGGTGGTTATAAGCCTAGGAAACCACACGATAAGATGAACAGTATATTACGCATATGATCCATGAACAGAAAATTCGGTACTTGTCCGATTCTAAACAAGCTTAAGGAGCAGTCAGTGCATTATAGAATTCGAAAGTTTACCGATTTTGCAGATCCGAAGCACCTAATAGGTGTAACACATTATTACGTATGTGATCAATGATGAAAAATTTGTTCGAAATATCCATACAATGTATATGAAAGTTAAAACTTAAAAGTTTCAAGAATGTGCAGAACCATCCGAAACCAAGCTCTTGATGTGCAGCCTGTAAGATTATCATATAAATGTATTTCTCTCATGTTTAATTTTATTTTGCTTTTAAAAAGAGGGTGTGTGGTATTTTGAAGTAAAAATACTACATACAATTTTGCTAGTTATTTGTGTATCATTTTTTAAAAAATAAAAGTACTTACTTTTGTGTATAAGAGGTTAAAAAATGTTTACATCTGTTGGTTAATTCTTAGGAACTCATAATGTAAATTTGTTAAGAATTTAAAAAAAAAAATCTTTTCGAAATGCATGGTTTATTTTAGGTTTTATATTATTACTAGAGCAATCCAAAAACATAAAAAGCATAATAGCAATTTAGACATATGGTCGGTACCTTGAACATTGTTGTGGTTATTTAAGGGTCCATAAGAAACTAATTTTAAAAGCATTATAAAGCATAATTTTAAAAAAATAAAGCATAAAGCATAATTTAAAATATATAGCACAATTCTTGGAAAATACTGTTTAACTGCAAGTTTAACATAGGCCTACTATATTATTTTTAAAACCAAATTTTTAAAACCAAAACCATTAAAAAAAACTTGTCTTTATTTTTCTATTCCACATTTTAGGTGTTGTTGGTGACATTATTATTGTAATATTACCACTATGACGTTAAGGTTGACACCCTTGTGAAAGGCAACCAGTAGAGGAGCTGTGTATAGCGGGTTGACGGACATTCCAGGCGCTTTCCTTCATTCTGAATGTCAAAACCTATTTCAAGCTGGCAACTTCGAAGGTTTGTAGACCCACAATGAGGCATACTCGGATGTGGAATTATAATATATATATATATATATATATATATATATATATATATATATATATATATATATATATATATATATATATATATATATATATATATATATATATATATATATATATATATATATATATATATATTTGCATTTAGTATCATGTAACACATATCCAAGTTGGCCACAAACTCAGTCCAACGTTCTATATATTAAAATACTACATTTATATATTTTTCTATAGCAATTCATACCCTTTGAGAGTCTTCCTGTCCTTTATTTGTATTCGTAAAGGGATTTGCACAGATATAGTGAGAAGTGGGACGGAGATTCAAGCTCATATTAGAACTGTGCATTGTGTAAATAGCACAGGTTCAGCTAGTATATATAAAATTGCTAGAGAAAAGTAGTATGATACTCTATCTACTAGAAGAGAAATCCACGGGCCAATTTTATTGTACAAATTAGCAATGGATCAACGGAAAAGCAGACAATTTTCAAATTACTGAAATTCAATGTGAACAAAAATAGGGTACATACTATGCAAAAATAGATTTGCTTTTGCACTTGCTTTGTTTTTTTCTTAGTACTTGTTGTTTTGATTAATCGTACTACTTATCCACGAATCCTAAAACCGCCGGTGAATGTCCCAAAATTTAGGCACCACGTTAGGAAGATATTACTTTGAATTCGTCTTATGACTTAACCTCTATGAGGTACTACCTAGAATCTTCTTTGGTGCAACAAAACGGCAATCTCCCACATTTGGAGATGGGCATAACTTCGGGTGGGGAACATGGCGTCGAATAATGGTTGCGTGGCCATTTCAGTGCACACTATGGCGAAGTAGGGAAAACCCCATGCTTCTGTTGTTGAATAGTTTTTTTTAAAGGACAGCTGGTAACAATGCATGTATTTTGCATCTACTTCGCATCAATGATGGAGATCACCACTTGGGGGATGATGTTTTGTTAGCAATACGCTGATTTAAATTAACATTCTGTGCATTTTCTAGGAATAATAATAGGAAAAATAACTGAAATATTTACTTTGGTTTTAAATGTATTAGCTTCCCAAATAGGGGCATTTTTTCTATCACTTCCTATGCTGTTGTTGAATTCATGACCGTGCGTACACTGCAAACACATGCTCTCCTACAGCATCCTCTCCCCTCCCTGAATGCAACATATGCATCACATGGTGCCATAATTAATGTATTATTAAGAAACTGTTTTCTGCGAATGTTGGAAAAAATGTTATAGTTTCATAAATCTGTTCAAAAGTTATCAATAAATTATCCATTGATAGACATGTTTAACATGTATATCTTTACTGTAACATCTGTTGAATCATGTAGCCATCAACTCCACGTGAATTCACGCAGTGTTCTTTGTCACGATTGTGCTATAAAAGAATACACAGCCCCGCCATTTGCACATCCATATATTGTTATAATTACTTGAGCAACAGCAGCAAGGCTGCTCATCACTTATCGATGACCGCAAGCAGATTATTCATACCGATTTGTAATTGTTACCATTCTTGCAATTTTGTATTCGTATTTAAATCAGTGAGTAAACTGAAAGAAACAGATAAGAATAATAAATTAGTTTTCATTCAAAATTTTCTATTTTATCTAGTTAATAGTGTAGGCCAACTAACAAGAAATTAATAGGTTATAACCATTTGCACCTTAATATAGGCCTATATGTTATCGCAACTCAGTTGAACAAACCTTTAAAAAGAGTTAAATGAAAGCAATTAGAATTTTAAATTACCCACAATTTCAACCTATAGCATACAGCGAGCTTGTATAGAAAAACTAATATCCATAATCCAAGTACTATCCGTTAACCTATATCTATCATCCAATTACTGGCCGTTAACTAATATCTATCAATCAAATACTAATCGTTAATACATATATATCATCTGAACACTAACCCTTAACCCATATTTATCATTCAAAAACTATCCGTTAACCCAGGTTTACTATCCAAATATTATCAGTTAACCCATACCTATTATCCAAATACTAACCGTTAAGTCATATATATTATCCAAATACTATCCGTTAACCCATATCTTTCATCCAAACACTATCCGTTAACCCATATGTATCATCCAAATGTTATCCGTTAACTCATATCTATCATTCAAATACTATCCGTTAACCCATGTCTATCGTCCTAATATTAACGTTTAACACATATGTCATTCGAATATTACCCGTTAACCCAATCTATAATCCAAATACTGTCCATTAACCTATATCTATCATCATAAATAATATTTGTTAGCCCATTCTATCATTCAGTCTATCCGTTAACTCATATCTATAATTTATATACTATCCGCTAATTTCTATCTATCATTCAAAGACTATCCGTTAACTCATATCTATCATTCAAAGACTATTCATTAACCCATATATATCATTCAAAGACTATCCATTAACCCATGTCTATCATCCAAATACTGATCGTTAAAACATATCTATCATCCAAACACTATCCGTTAACCCATATCTATCATCCAAATTCAGACTTTTACACATCTATCATCCAAATATTAACCGTTAACGCATATCCAAATACTGACCGTTAACATATATCTATCACCCAAACAATATCCGTTAAGCCATATCTACCATTCAAATACTCACCGTTAGCATATATCTATCATCCAAACACTAAATGTTAACCCTTATCTATTATCCAAATACTGACTGTTAACACATATCTACAGTATCATTCAAATGCTAACCGTTACTCACAGCTATCATCCAAATTCTATCCATTAACCCATATCTATAATCCAAATGCTATCCATTAATTCATCCTTATAATCCAAATATTGTCCATTAACCCATATATATAATCCAAATACTATCCATTAACCCATATCTATCATCCACATACTATCCGTTAACCCATCCCTATAATCCAAATACTATCCATTAACCCATATCTATAATCCAAATGCTATCCATTAATTCATCCTTATAATCCAAATGCTGTCCATTAACCCATATCTATAATGCAAATACTATCCATTAACCCATATCTACCATCCAAATACTATCCGTTAACCCATTCCTATAATCCAAATACTATCCATTAACCCATATCAATAATCCAAATGCTATCCATTAATTCATCCTTATAATCCAAATACTGTCCATTAACCCATATATATAATCCAAATACTATCCATTAACCCATATCTATCATCCACATACTATCTGTTAACCCATCCCTATAATCCAAATACTATCCATTAACCCATATCTATAATCCAAATGCTATCCATTAACCCATCCCTATAATCCAAATACTATTTATTAACCCATCCCTATAATCCAAATACTATCCATTAATCCATTCTATTATCCAAATACTAACCGTTAACCCTTATATACCATCCTTATACTTTCCGTTAACTCATATCAATCATCCATTTAGTTTCTGTTAATTCATACGTATTATCCAAATACTAACCGTTAACACATATTTATCATCCAAATACTATCTGTTAACCTTATCTATCATCCAAATACGTGTGCGCCCGAAGAAAATTTTGTAGAGGGGGCATCTCCTTGGTTGATATATTGCGTTTCGCATTTTTTATTTGTATTAAGAAAATCTGAAATATACATTATACAGTTTCGTGAGCCAGGAGGGCCCAGGCCCCACTCTACCCCTCCCCTTCGGGCGCTCATGTCCAAATTCTATTTGTTAACCTAAATTTATCATCCAAATGCTATCCAGTAACTCATATATATCATCTAAATAATATACTATCTTCGCACTTACCTATAAAAAAGTTTTAAAGCTGCCTAGACTATCATTTCTTTAATGTACTTTTTTAAAAGAAAGAAATCGTTTTACGGGGAAAATGAAAACACACAAGGTAAAAAGTGGCAGAAAAACAAAACTTCCGGGAAACCATAAGACCTGATAATCATAGATTCGACCCACGTGTACTTTTATAGGGAATTAAACCAAGACCTTCAGTGCCGAAGACGACACTGTTAATCATTCAGCCAGAGAGAAACTACAAGGTTATTTTGAAGATGACAGGAACCTCTATCTGATGAAATTAACTCTCAAGAATGATTAAGCAAGATTTTTGATGAATAACTTTTCAAGGTTTGTTGAACAGACAGATAACAAAATAAATCCACTTTTAATCGTGGCTAAGCGTGTACTTTTGACAGATACATGATTCACAATAAGCATACAAGATTTGTTCATTCAGAAAATAAAAATAATTTCCTCTAAAGAGTGTATGAACTGAATTGCTTGACGAAATCATTGACGCAACAAATGTTTCCATTAGCCATAATGTTTCCGGGAACCTTGAGAGGTCTTCTGTGTACAGTATACCTGTTTTCGTGTGTTGTATTTTATGTTCATTTTCCTTGTTTAACAGCGCAACAGAATGAAGCATTCTGATCTCAGTCTACTACGCATAATAGGGTAAAACTATTGTATAATGCCTGCTCTGATGCTGCTTACGAGAATTGAATTCAACCTATTTTTCGTGTGCTTCGGTTTTAACGGCTTCGCTTACAATGTTTCCAGTCTGCAAGCTTTCTTAACAGTTTATATGAAATCTTTGAGTTTTACGTCCCACGATTATGTGCCGGTTAGTCCAAAGGAGACGATGATGATGAGAAATGAATGCAATGGTGGAGTGAAGAAAGTGGGAGGAAACGGGAGAACCCCGAGAAAACCCACGAGCACGGTATTTGTCCACCACAAAGTCCACACGGCGCAGCTGGGATCGAACCAGGGACCCCAAGCACCGGAGGTGAACGCTCTACCACTGAGCCACCGCGCCCCCTCTTACTAGTTTAATCATCATTATTATCATCATAGGTATTCTGCCATTATTGGCAGGTCACTTGTAACGGATAAGCTTCCATGCTCCAAAGCCATCAGCTAACCTCTTGATCTTCACGTACGATTTTTCTGTTCGATATCATCCATTAATTGAAGTCTCCTTCGCTTTCTCCCTTTCTTTTCCGCCACCACACCCTCTAGCACGTTCTTAATGATACAGTTTCTTCTTAGGCAATGTCCCAAACAATTTCTCTTGCTCTTCTTAATAATGTCAAAAATTGTTCTTTTCTCCCCCCCCCTAACCACCATTTCGTTTCTCGCTCTACCCAGATAATTCTCTCCATTCTTCTCCACACCCACATTTTAGAGGCTTCCAGTCTCTTTTCATCATTTTCGCGTAATGTCCATCTTTCTGGACCATACAGTACAATACTCCATATGAAACAGTTTATTAGTGTTTTTCCCTCTCAATAACATGTATATATTTTTTCAAAACGAGACAGCACTTCTACATGAAACTTTTCGAGACGAGATAGTAATAAATCTTATTTTTGTAAGTAACACTGCCTACAAGAATTAGGGTACGTGCAGAACCTTCTTAACTTTTTTTTTTTTTTTTTTTTTTTTAAATGTCGCAATGTAATTCGAAGACGAATCCTATGTCTTATTAACCCGTCATTAACCGCCCGTCAATGAAATTTGATTTTTAAAAAATACATAGTCTGGGATAAGCAATATTTTAAGGGTGAATTTGGTGCAAGCACCTCATCCCACTATCACTACAGGGGCCCCAAGATAGCTAAACATATTTTCCTGGGTTTCCATAACTTTATGAATCGTGAGGCATGTATATGGTATTCGAAAGCCTGACCCCCCCCTCCCCCCGTTCTAAAGACACTGATGAACAAACCACGAGTCTAAGGTAAATCGTTTACACGAATTGCTTACACCAGATATAAAAATGAAGGCTGCGCAAAAAAAGGTGCGCGTTATATTTTTATCCTTAGAAATTCTCTCTGTATATACCTTTTCCAAGTATAAATTTTAAGTCAGGCCAAGTATTTGACAGGCGTGTCAGTTTAAAGAAATTTGGGGGCTAGCCTTATAATATGTTTTAATGGCAAGCCTAGCGCAAGCTTGCGATAGAGGAACTAGCAAGTTTGCTGTGATCTTGGTTGGGTCTGCAGCTATTATGAATGCAAGGTTGTGCAAGTGTACAGACTTTGCCTCGAAAGCTTAAGGAAGGCCATTAAAAGCCTTGGATGCTATTAAGGAGTTAGCATTTGGATCGAGCCAGTTTTCACCATATCACTTTTATTAAAACGCATATCCTACAAGGGGAAGGAAGAGAGGGTCTATCCTATCTCACGTGCACTTCATGTTCGGAAGATGAAATTTTATATATAACTTAATTATTTTAAATTAATGGCTATCTGCTCCAGCGTTTTAGAAAATCCCGTTTCTGACAGTGAGGAGGGGAGAGGGAGATGTTATTCTCAATATATAAAAATAACACCTATGTTGTCTGTTTCATCATCACGGGAAAACGGATGAACCGTTTGGAATGCATGAGCGTAGACTAGAGCCGAGAATTTTAGCTTGTATACTTTCACCAAACCGCATAGGCTCTCTCCTAAGATGGGAGAGATTCAAAATTTGATAAAAACGTGTATCTCAGGAGCCTTCAAGTTAGATAGAACTCGATATATGAAATCCTTACTGTGGTTTTCCGTAGTGTAGTCGCTAACGCTCTTGCCTTTTGTGCGAACAGTCCCGGGTTCGATTCCCTGTAAGGACACTCCGTCGAAAAGGTGTAACAGCTTTTACAGGTAAACCATCCTGATTGAGATTTTCCCTGAATTTTCCTCATTCACACCAGGTAAATGCCAGGATAATGCCTAACATAATTATCCCAGGCTACTTCCCCATTTCTTTCTCACTCTTCAGTTCCCCGGGCAGTGTGATCGTTGAGGAACGTCATACGTCATATGTGTGACGGGCTAACATGGCCATAAATACCGAAAACTCATAAATCTAATTTCTAATTCCTAATCGTAATGAAATTCTTATTGGAAATCAGTTAAAAAGTATACCAGAGCTTTCGAAAATTCTGCCTCTAAAAGGAGGAGCGTTTCTGTACTATCTTAATTTCCTTATTTTTGGTATTCATATAATGACGAAAATGAGGACAACTGTTAAACCGTTTAAAATGATTTTTTTTTCGATCGACCTGGGTATTAATCACTAACTCTACACTTGAATTGAAATGCGTATTCTAAGGGAGTGTGGGGGGGGCCTTGGTTCGATCCCAGCTTAGAGATAATGAAATAAATTTTTTTGAGTTTTACGCCCCACGCTTATGCCGGTTAGGCTAAAGGAGACGGTGATGCTGAGAAATGAGTGAAATGGTGCAATAAAAAGAATGACAGGAAGCGGGTGAATCCCGAGAAAACCCACGCACACGGTGTTTGTCCACCACAAAGTTCACTTGGGTAAAACTTAGAGATTTCATTTTATTTTCAATAATAATAATAATAATAATAATAATAATAATAATAATAATAATAATAATAATAATAATAATAATATTTAAATAATAATAATAAAAACGAGGAGTATATCTGTTGTACAACGCCATGCAAAATTTCTGCAGTTTGCAAAATGCTAGCATATTCTACATAAATATATTTTTACTTTGGTTGTGTGTGGATTAAGATGCTTAAAAACAAATACGTACTAAAATTATCATAATTATCTTAATTTCTTTCCTCCAATTATCGTAATGTGAATTCCGAGTATTATTGTGAGAGTTGACTCATGTGTAGGGAGAACAAGAATGCACTGCTACTGACTGTGAGTGGCTTGTGTGAGAAATACCTTGGGAAAAACATAACATAAATAACAGGAAATTCCGATTTCGTTTTTAGTCTAATATTACATAGTAAAAGAATTTTTTTAAAAAATAATGTTCCACAATTAGGCTAAGAGGCCTAATCAGTGCGAAATTAAAATACCGCTCTTTTTACAGTAATTATGTGATATCATCAAATAGATAAGAGAACAATTGCGTCCTAGACAATATTATTTAACATGAGATACCGTTATCAGGACTTACTTAGGATCTGCTTTTGATTTCCAGTCTTTTAAAAATCGGCATTTATTATCGCTTTTCTAAACGGCTAAAAACGGAAAGCTACTAGGTGACTCGTGATAACAGAACCTCATGCAAAATAGTGTCGTCTAGCGCGCTCTTGTTCCACATTTCCAATATATTTTATCTATTTGAAGATACTGTATTACATAATTACTGTAAAATTGGCGGTATTTTAATTTCGCTGGGGTGGGGCCTGTTGCCAAGTGAACGATGAGGGGAAAAATGTGGAATGAGAATGTGAGAGAAAACCCAGAAACAATGTTGTCCACCAGAAGTCCCGGGAATCGAACCAGGGACCCCACGCACTAGAGGTAAGCGCTCTACCAGTTTTTTTTTTTAAGTTAACTGGTTTATCGAACGTGCCTCAGTACCTTGATTACTTAATTGCTACGTTTTTACTTCACTTTACTCGTGTCTTCCAGTAACCAATAACGACAAGGACACGAACCCAAAAATATCCAGGACAGTTAATATTCCAAAGGCTCTCCCACTGGGAATCGAACTCGGAACCACATACACGTACACTAGATCAGCCGGGAAGACACCACCGTGCTAGGGAACTAGACAATGAAAGGAGCCGCATGGCTTACCAGTTAAAGAAAGAAATGTTTTTTTTTTAAAAATTAAATCAAGTACAATTGATTTAAGTCGAAATTATCGATTTAAATTTTTAAAAATCAACAAAATAGTTTTTGTGAAAAAAAAAATGATTTTTCAATGCCGCCTGTAAGCTAAAGAAGATAGATGCTATAAGCCAGATGTGATCAACATTATTAGGATTAAGAGCTACTTATCATTTCCGAAAACGCTGGGGGTCTATTTACCTGTTCACTAGAATGCTATAGGCAATAATAAAACAATTACAATAACCGATGCAGACATTATGGCACAAATTAACACTACGGGTACGGGCTACTTTTCACGACTTGCTGGTCGATTAGTAGTACGCGGACCACGCCTTGACCACTCTTTGCTATAAATAAACTTGAATGAGAGTCCCTCTCAATAGGGTTAGTTAAGGGAACATTTGAAGATATCGCTTAACTATAACAGGCAAATTGGTAGGCAAGTATGATGGCTCAGTGGTAGAGAGTTCACTTCAAGTGCGAGGGATCTTCGGTTCACTTCCCAGTTATGTGAGTTTGTGGTTTACATTGTATACGTGAGTTTTATAGCGGTTCTTCCGTTTCCTTTCTCATTCTTATTGCACCAACCTTTCCATAAACATTCACTTTAATTAATCATCTGCCTCCTGTAGCCCTAAGGGCTTATAACTGTAGGACAATGTCAACTCAATACTTCATTTCAATACGCAAATGCAGGAATGATACCTTTATCAAATTGCCTATAGTGCTTCCTTCTAGCACTTGTTCAGAAGCAGTGTTTTCTATGAGGTATACTTTCGGAGGGACACAGCCCCTGGAGTTCTCCAACCGCTCCCGGAACTATGATAAATTACATTGCAATTCACTCTTGTGGAGAGTACGGTCTTTAGTAAATAGGGTCCCAGTACACCCCACTGACTTTTGTCTTCCCTTCCCACACATTTTCTTGAAGAAAGAGAAAAGCCTATTATAAAGCCTATTCAGAAGGAACCATAATGACTTCCTAACACTAAAATTTACGCCTCCTAATGAGTAGATCTCTTGTTAAGTTGATTTTCAGTTTAACGCCTCGTTCCGCAGCAAAGCTATATGAGAAGTGGACCTACTTATTAACGTGGAATCCGAACCACAGGAGCTCCCGCCGGGAATCGAACTCGGGTCTAACACGCTAAAGGCGCGTACGCTAACCGTTTAGCCACGAAGGAAATCTTTGGTGTTTGGTACAAAAGGTCTCAAGTTCAATTTCCAATGGAGACATTGAATGCTTTATATAGCCAGTTTATCAAATAAGCAAACTATGTCAAAATAAATTCCGTTACAAAAAAATAATAATAAATAAATAAATAAAAATAAATATAGTGCTAATCTAATTTTCACCTATTTATGAATGTGAAATATACGGTACTTACCATTGCTGTAAAATTCATCATGTTCATAAAAGTAGCCGTGACATTCCATTTAAAAAGAGTGTACCACAAGGTTCCTTGGAAATTATCACCAGCGTTAAGCACAATTGCATTTGGGACTCTTTCACGAAGCTCTTTAAGTTTGCTGAAAATTCGTGCAATTCCACCAAAACACTTGCCTGCTGCAGCATCACTATCAGAACAAACTCCGGAATTGACATTTGTTTCCAGAAATCTGGCGTGGAAATCGTTCAGATGAATAATTGTGAGATTAAAGTCCGCCAATGACAGTGGAGCGAGGGCCAACATGCATACCAACAGTTGCAGAATAAACATTGTTGTTGACGAGAGGTGAGTCGCAAAGCTTTGAAGCAAATCACAAACAGCGCGCACGGAATCAACTACTTTCACGTTTCCCAAGTGTTGGCGGACGATTCATTCAGTACTAAGCATGAGTGGTAAGTGAGATGGTCTTTTTCAGTACAGTAAATTTCCCCCCTGAAAGTTCTAAGTAGGCCCCGCAATGAGTGTAAAATGTTAGTTCTTCGAGATAAGAAGAAGAAGAAAAAAAAAGAAACTTTGTGAACGTCATTAAGTTACTACGGCAGGTAGGGAAACAATTCAATGACACAACACTGCCTTATTATTATTATTAGAGACCGGATGTTTAGGCACTAAAAACCTGGAAAATAGGCAGGCAAATAGGCACTAAAAATTTAAAAAATAGGCACTAATGTAACTCGAAATAATGAAGATAAATACTCAATACCATTAAAAAATACATTCAAGTCATAAATAATGCTCAAAGAATATAGAAACATACTTCTTTGTCAATATCTTCTTTTATTGCATATATAAAAACGAAGCTTGCTATGCATTCCATATATACTGGGTAAACCTGGAAGATGTGCATATACTTCGGGAGGTGATTCGTGACATCAAAAGCATACAAAAAGTCCTCTTGCATGTTGTGGAATTCCGCGTCGTATACGAGTAACAGGGGGGCCAACTTGGAATCGAAAATCGAATCCTGACAATTGGAGCGAGACATAAAAGTGTGTACATACTTCGGGAGGTGATTCGTGAGATTCAAGAGGACTTTTTGTCTTCTTTTCATGTCACGAATCACCTCTAGAAGTATGCGCACATCTTTCGGTTTCGTTCCAATTGTCAGGATTCGATTTTTGATTCCAAGTTGGCACTCTGTCACTTGTACATGACACGGAATTAGACAAAATACACGAGAACTGTTTGTCTTCTTTTCATATCGCTAATCACTTCCCGAAGTATGTGCACATCTTTGAAGTTCACTCTGTATATATATTGCAACGTACCACGTGCTTGTGTTTACAGACACCTAATATACACATATATGTGTGTATTATTTATGTTATATAAATTACATTTTTCCCAATGAAGGCTTAATTTGAAGAAAATGCATAGAATAGGCAACATTAGGCACTAAAGCAATTATTTAGGCAGTAAAGGTCGAAATAGGCAAAATAGGCAAAATAAAGTTGGCTTAAATCGAAACAATAACCCCCCATATAAACTTTAAAACGTTATTTTTGATTATATCTTTAATATTAAAGAATAGGCATTTTGCCTAACATCCGGTCTCTAATTATTATATAAGGTACACCAATATATAGGAAAAGAGAAACGACTTAAATTCCTTCAGTAAACAGAAACAGCAGAGGCGGATTTAGCCCGGAGCCGGGTGAAGGGGATAGTCCCTCCAGTTTTTGAGTGATAAAAATAATTGAAGCTATTATTTGTATATTTTTGAGAGTTTATAGTTAGGGTTGTCATAACTTTTTGATCCAAAATACGGACAAGTCTTAAAATAACGACCCATCAAAGATGCGGTGCCCAAACTCACAAGAAATATTTTGAAATTTTACCTAAAAATCTCCTGTTTAGGTTATCACACAACTGTTTAGTGTAATACTTAAACATTATTGGAAATTAACATGTTATATATATATATATATATTTCATTAACACAAATATAATAAATCATGCCATTAAATTACTTATATTAAATTTAACCAAAAGAACTCTGGAATGGAAAAATGAGACGTTTTTTTTAAAAACATAACCTACTTTATTAGTAGTTACTAAAATATAAGTTAAATGATGAAAACACAATTCTCTTCGCTCGAGATTTTAGCGATTCCAGACTCGGAAATTTTCGGGCAGCTGCAAAAACTGTCAAATACGGGCATTGTCCTATTTCATGCTTTGTATGATACGGACACGAACATGGACAGAGACCCAAAAGTACAAACAGTCCGTACAAAATACGTACATATGGCAACCCTATTTATAGCAAACTCATGATATGCCTATCATAGTCTAGGTCAGGGTTTCTCAATCTGGGGGGTCGTGAGATGGTGTCATGGGGGTCACGAAGGTAAGGGGAATAAATAAATATGATTAGAATCTAATGCCGGAAAATATTTTGAATTTTGTTCTGATAGGCATACTTTTATACATACTGTTAAGAACAACAAAAATAGATCTACTAAACATTTTCAAAAGTGCACAGCTGTTTAAAAATCAATATAAATGAAAGAGGTACGATATGAAACTAATGAGAATTGCATATTGAAATGCCAGAAAAATACAAATGCAACCTACATATTGAAATACAATAAAATTGAAACTTTAATTGATACCTGAGCATAGTGTAATTTCACCAGTGCAGCAATGTCTGGTTCAACCTTCGTGATGCACATTATCAAGTCTTTTAAAATAATAACTTTCTTTTAACAAATATCTAAGTTTTTTTTTTTAACCAAAATTAAAAATCACTTTATTTATTTTATCATAACTAACTAACTCTATGGCCTATGGAACCCGGAGGTTCAGTGCCGCGTTCACAAAAGCTCTCCACTGACTTCTATCCTTAGCTAATTGCATCCAGTTTCTACTTTGTATTCCTATCTCTGCGAGATCCATCTTAATATTGTCCTCCCATCTGCGCCTAGGTCTTCCTAATGGTCGTTTTCCTATGGGTCTACCAGTCAAGACTTTGAAAGCGTTTCTACTTTCTTCCATTCTAGCTACATGACCTGCCCACCTAAGCCTCCTACACTTGACGACCCTAACAATGTTGGGTAAACCGTATAAACTATGTAGTTCCTCGTTATGAAGCTTCCGCCATTCCCCATTCTCGTTACTCTTGGGTCCGAATATTCTTCTCAGGATCCTGTTCTCAAATACTTTCAGTCTATGTTCTTCCCTCAGAGTAAGCGACCATGTTTCACAACCATACAGAACAACAGGCATGATTATCGTTTTATATATTTTAAGCTTCAAATTCCTCGACAGAAGAACGTTGTATAATGTTTCTCTCCTAACCGAGTCGTAAGCGTTTCTAAAATCAATAAATAGTTGATGTACCGGGGTATTGTATTCCCACTTCTTTTCGAGTATTTGGCGAATGGTAAATATTTGGTCGATAGTTGATCGATTTCGTCTAAATCCGCACTGATAATCTCCAATAATTTCATCTGCATATGGGATCAATCTTGCTAACAGAATATTTGAAAGGATTTTATAGGATGTTGAGAGAAGAGAAATGCCTCGATAATTATTACAGTCAGTTTTGTCGCCTTTCTTGTGAATTGGAACAATGATTGATTCTTTCCACTCTTGTGGCAATTCTTCCTTGTTCCAGATAAGGAGAATGAGTTTGTGTATCTTGTTCCACAATTTTTCGCCTCCAGCTAAAATTAACTCAGCCGGAATTTCATCTACACCCGGAGATTTGTGTTTCTTTAATTTATTTATAGCGGCTTCCACTTCTATTCGATTGGGTTCTGGAATATACGGTTCTGCGGTGTGTATCTCCTTTTCTCCACGCACATTAGTTTTTAGCTGCGTGTTCAGCAAATCGTCAAAGAATTGATTTATTTTATCATATGACTCAAAATAAAGGGACTTATGAAGTTTTACAATTTTCAAACGGCCTCCATTTTGAAACAGTATGATGGATCGAATTCAATATTTATAATATGAATGAACTGACCGAACTTGGTTTTAATCCATTCGCTTTTAGGGAAGTTACTGTATGCACTATATACAAGAAATGGATTCTACTATTATAGAAATAGATGGATATCGTGAGATCTCAGCAATAGGTATATTAGAAACCCCACCAGAATTTATAAAGGGGTCACTGGCAAGAGGGTGTGATAAATTGGGGGTTGGGATAGGAATTAGATTCAGAACCAATGGTCCAGGTACTGGTTGCCCCCGTCCAATTTTTACCTTGTAGATCTTCCTCTGTTAAACATTTTCATGTCATAAAAAAATAATGAATTTATAATGAATACCACCATTCATTATTTTAAGAAATAACGAATTTTTATTGACGAACTTGGTTTCAGATAACGCATATTAATCACTGATTTGCATAATTACAGTTTGAATTATCTAATTACTATTGTACTCTACAAAATGGGGTTCTTGTTGCGTTCTAAGGCGGAAAACGTGAAAAGAGTTGAGTTGATTTTGAGTTTAACTTTCCTTTTGGCAGCGAGGTATATTAGACGTGACTTACTGATCAACGTGGAATCCAAACCACATGAGCTCCCGCCGGGAATCGAACCTCGGTCTTCCACGCCAAAGGCGCCTACGCTAACCGCTTAGCCACGAAGGAGCAAGAAAAAACAACAGAATACATAAATACAATGTGCATCACGGTGATAGAAGACATTGTTTTAAAAAAATTAAGTTCTAGATCAGCGTTTCCCAACCTTTTTCAACTTGCGGCACACTACGGGTGTAACTTGAATTCTCGCGGCACACTCATAGATATTATTATTATTATTTGCAAATATAAAATACCGTGATAATTTGTTTCTCTGATTACGGATCTCCTTCTCACAGAGATGAAAGCTTGATCACAGGTTTTCCACTAGGCTAATTCATTATGCTTATTTTTTATTCTAATTTTAAAATAGAAAACAATTGCAATGAAATATAGGACTCAGATTGTTAAAAATACGCTTTCTTTTTCGAAAATTTTATCCAACCTTTCACTAAGAACGAAAATCACTAAATAACGAACGAACAAACAAATGTCTTGTACTTTTAACTTTGCTGTTTTAACCAAAACCGATGCATATTATTGCCATCATAGAGCTTGCGATGCGTCGAAGTCAAAACACACCTGTTGAACAAAGTGTTGTTCTGTCATTCACGTTCGAATGAGTGTTCTATGAACGTTCACTTGACGCGTACCGTACAAGTGGTTCCATTTCTCGGTGTTAGTATGACTCTTAATTGAAGCGTAACATAGCAGCTAACCGTGGAAACGTGTACGAGCCGAAATACTGTCTGCTACACAGTAATAGATGTAGAATAATATATTACAATTACAGTAATTTTTTTCATGGTAGAAATTCATAGTAATGTGAAATACAAAAAAAAAAAAAAAAAAAAATCCCCCTATGTCTTGCAATTTGGTTGCTATAGAATTAATAATTTTGTTTCGATTTCCTCGCGGCACACCGGTTGGGAAACGCTGTTCTAGATGTTGTTCGAGAGAAATGATAATATTTCCTGTTGTTCAACATTTGCGTGTGAATCATCGCTTTGTAAGTACCGTGTTTATTGTTGAATTCGCGCTTTCCGGTGTAAACTCAACATTGTGAAGCAAATCGCGGAGGAACTTCAATGAACTAACGGAAGCGAAAAGATTTGTCACAGTGACGATTCTAGTCCTTTGACCTAATCACGGATATTACTTACACATTTTTAATTAACTGTAGGCTATACTAATACAGAGTGTTGATTAATTCGTGTGTCAATTTCATTTGTTCACTGTGCAAAAGTGGTATGAGGTAAAGCCGTAGAATTTGGTGTAACTTTAGACGAAGGACATAAGTTTTGTTTCGCCATAGAAGCATGTCACTTGTACTAAAGATTGAAGAGATATAGGGTCAAAGATCAAATTTCAATTTTTTTCCTTATGGGATTCCAATGTTAAATTCTGAAAGAGCCTGAAAAACCGTAAATCGAAGTGATAACAAAGAAAAAGCTGTATGCTATGATTCTATGTCGCAAGCCAACCAAATATGCGTCAATTAAGTGTCATAGTCAGAGGTCACTGACAGATCAAGGTCACAGGTCACCTTGAGAACCCATTTGACATGATGTACGGATATTGCATTGTTTTCAGTGTATTCAAGTGGGTTCTCAAGATGACCTGTAACCTTGATCTGATCGTGACTTCTGACCTTGACACTTGATTGATGCATATTTGGTCGGCTTGCGACATAGAATCATAGCATACAGCTTTTTCTTTGTTATCACTTCGATTTACGTTTTTTCAGGCTCTTTCAGAATTTAACATTGGAATCCCATAAGGAAAAAATCGAAATTTGATCCTTGACCCTATATCTCTTCAATCTTCAGTACAAGTGACATGCTTCTATGGCGAAACAAAACTTATGCCTTTCCTAAAGTTACACCAAATTCCACGGCTTTACCCAAGGATGTTATAAAATAGAGGATCTGCCCATACAACAAAATCGTGAAGCCATACGTCACAGCTTCGCCTGCCCACTTCGCCTACTCTGCCCACTCCGCGCCACTAAGATCGCAATGTTTCGAGCCAACAATCATGGCAGAAACGAGAGTAGCCAATCAGATGTGCCGGCTCAGACGATGCTCGGTTGTTTATTGGCTTCAATGAGTTATATGATGAAGATACATATGGGCAGATCCTCTATTTTATAACATCCTTGGCTTTACCTCATATCACTTTTGCACAGTGAACAAATGAAATTGACACACGAATTAATCAACACTCTGTATATGTATAAAATGAAAGTCTACTATGTGACTTAATAACTCTTGAACCACCCGACCGATCTCGATCAAATTTGCCACGTAGATGATGTTCGGTCATGTAATGGTTGTTATGCGCTCTATCTAAATATCCATGTTCTACCGTGGTCCGTTATCGGCGAAACGAACTGTAAAAAGGAAGTTGAGGTATCGGAATACTTCTTTAAGTACTAATGGCGCTTCGTTTCGCCGATAACGGAGGATGGTAAAACATGAATATTTAGATAGATCGCATACTAGTTCCTGTGTAATTCCTTAAACCGCTTGGGATAGGTCCTATAGTTTCCAAGGCAGGGCGTTTCGAAACATGATTTTCCGAATTTTCGGCGGTTCATAACTCTGAAAGGAGACGTTTTTTGTCCCATGTTTATTGGAATTTTTTTCTTTCATTTCATATAATGAATCACCTCCCAAAGTTTTTCGGTGGAGTTACCTACCACCCTGTATATATACATATATATATATATATATATATATATATATATATATATATATATATATATATATATATATATATATATATATATAGGGTGATTCAATAAAGTATCAATCCTATATCGCAGCTAATACTGCACGTAGAGCCTTCAAACAAAAAATTGCATTACCAAATCGTACGTGTAGAATGCAATAAAAATAGTAGCGACACCAGTGGCGCCTCGTGAATACCTCCAACGGGGGGCAACTTCACAATTTGAAATGGAAAGAGGCATAGGCCTAACTGTTGGAATCGTTCGAAAGGACATTAAATGTAATGCAACTTTTAGAGGACAAACTTTGTCATATCCTTTCCCATTTAGCAGCTAGAGGTGTTGTTCAGACTTATATCTGACTTCCCGTACCAGACCTTTATCTCAGCTAATACTCCACGTAGAGCCTTCAAACAAAAAATTGCATTACCAAATCGTATGTGTAGAGTGCAATAAAAATAGTAGCAACACTAGTGGCGTATCGTGAATATCTCCAACGGGGTCATCTGCAAAATTTGACATGGAAAAAAGGGGTTGGTTGTGCCTCCATTGAAACAAGCGCAAAATGGGAGAAATGTCGAGAGGAAACACCTTGGCATATTTCTTCCTCTGTGGCAGCAACACGGTCGCATTACTAGGTGAAAGTCAGATGGTGCGAGGGTGTCCCCAGTCATACCAGGCGAATGCCGGGAGGGTACGTGCAAACCATGCCCTGGCAAACAACCGCCGACGCCTTTGCAGGATTAACTCGTGGCCTAAGCCAAGGGTAGCCCAGACCCACAATGACGTGGACGCGCGATGTATCTTGTGTGCATACGTACAATATGAAATATCTCCCAAATCCGGGAGCATGTGTTGTGGGCTATTTTGTCGTTGTTTCGAACAACACACTCATTTATCGTTGCCAGTGATTGTGTGGTGGTACTCTTGTAGATCCAGTAGCTATCATGTGCATGACCTTGCTCAAGACATGGTCTATGCGGCCTCGAACAGGCGATTGCTGCTATGCCAGACAGAGAGCAGAAGGAGCGATGCTGTAGCCAAAACAGGTAACACAAGCGTGTAGAGTCCGAAAGTGATTAACCTCTGCAATGAGTTAAAGTGGTCCGTGTACTGGACAAGGTGTCGTGCATTGAGTTCTACTACCGCTGTGCATTACAAGCTCGTGATGGGACGAATACGAAACTTCCATAAGCAGTGAAACCTCTTTGATTGTGTTGATGTTTGAGTGATTGTAGTAGGAAGTGTCGATAGTAAATAACATTCATGCGGTATACGAATTTGGCGGCATTCCAAATGCTCATGATTTAAGGGGAATGCCGGGAAAATTATAGGGCTGTAGCTCGATTATACGCTGAACGCTATCCACAGCGACAAGCTATTTGCCACAATCTGCTGCGGAGATTAGCAGCACGATAGCGGCAGACAGGCAACATGCGTGGACGCTATGGTGTCTGGAAAAGAGTCGTACAAAATGAAGACGTTGCCATTGATGTACTTGCCGCTATTGTAGTAAATCCTCATGCATCTTCGCGGCAGATCGCACCGTAATTTAGTGATGCGGACCGTAATTTACGGCTTCTGTTCTGCAACTGGGTGGTCAATAGCGTGAGAGAACATCCAAATTTCAGTCACTTCATTTTATGGACTGATGAAGCGACATTCTGCAGTGATCCCCACAATACACATTACTGGACAGCGGAGAATCCTCACTGGATGAAAGAAGTCAATCGGCAACACCGATGGCGCATTAATGTGTGGTGTGGCATTGTAGGGACTCAGGTCATTGGGCCATGTTTTCTTTGGTCATTTAACAGGTGTAATGTTTCGTGATTTCTTGCGACACCATCTACAGTCGCTATTGGAAAACGTACCGCTCCATATATGTCAGACGCTGTGGTTTCAATTAGATGGCTGTCCAGCCCATAATGCTGCCATGTGTAGGGAAGAGCTAAATGTTCTATTTCCGCAACGCTGGATCGGAAGAGGTTCCCATCCATAGTTTCCTCCGCGGTCGCCCGATCTCACTTGTATGGACTATTTTTTCTGGGGTCGAATTATGGATCTTGTGTATGTCAACCGACCAACTACAATTCGCAACATGCAAGACCGCATTACAACTGCATTCCGGACCATCAACGTGGCCGAGTTGGAAGCTGTTGCTCACAATTACGTACAGCGAATAAATCGCTGTATTGCTGTTCAGGGACATCACTTTAAACATTTATGAAAGCCAGGGGGCGTGGACAACATTCCGCAGAAGGTAAGCTGATTCTTTAGCTCTTTACTCATCTTTCTCCAATGGCTTGATTGCAACGCCTCAGCTTTCTGTCCCCATGTTTTGTTCCATGTTTTGACAACAGCACATTCGGTTTGTCTTTTTTCAGTGCAACCAATAGTTTTTTCTTCCGTTTTGTGATAGCATTGTATACACGACTCCAAAAGTGCATTACCACCTGCATTTCTCGTTTTCCTGCAATAGCAGGCAACCCAAAAAGCTCGGCGGTTGGGTTGGTTCCGAATTCGAAAGGCGTTGGACCAAACCTCAATTTTGTAACAAATATATCAGTGTGGCAAACTCCAAATAAGAGAATAAAACAAATTGTTAAAAATGACAATTTTATAATCGTGACGGAGTTGGATGAGATCAAAAGTTACAAAATGATCTTACTTCAGCAGTTCAAACAAGATAAAGGGCAAGACACAGATAACAGAGGAAAGCATTTCTCTCCTCCCCACCCAAAAAAGAATCTCATAAAAAAAGAAAAAGTTACATAATTTAAAGTTTTAATATAAAAACCCCACTCTAAATGGTGAAAGATAACACATGAAAGGCAAGAACAACTGAACCAAAGTCAATGAAATTGTGCACAGATATTGTAGGCATAAAATGAGGGAATACGGGTTTCGTATTTTTCTGGAAAAAAATTTGGGTGGGGCACGGAACCCTCAGAGCCTTTCATCACGAAATATCAAAAGTGCTAGTAACAGTATGATAGATTTGTGTAAAGGAAATGACGAATTGAAACGAATCTTTATGTACGGGCAATACGCAGAAAATAAATGAATAAGGGTTATTTTCTGCAGAAAAACGGTTTTAAGGGGCAAAAGCTCTGACCCAAAATTATGAAAGTTGACGCCGGAAAGGCAAACAAAAGTGAACCGAAGTGAATAAAATTGTCCATGGATATTGTAGACATAATATGAGGAAATACAGGTTTGGTATTTTGCTGGGAAAAAGGGTTGGGTGCCGCACGGACCCCCCTAACCTTTGATCATAAAATATGGAAAGTGCTAGTAACAGTATGTCAGATGTGTGTAAAGGACATGAAGAAGTGCAACACAACTTTGTGTATGGACAATACCCAAAAAGTAAACGAATACGGTTTTTTTTAAATTCCGCGTGAAAACGGTTTTAGGGAGCAGAAGCTTCCACCCTAAATTTTGAAAGTTCACGCCCGAAAGGCAAAAGGAATTCAAAAGAAGTTAATAAAATTTGCACACATTTTGTAGACATAAAATAAGGGAATACGGGTTTCGTATTTTCCTGGAGAAAACGGTTGGGTTGGGCACCAACCCCTCCAAACCTTTGACCACAAAAAATGAAAAGTGTTGGTAACAGTATGTCAGATGTGTGTAAAGTACATGAAGAATTGCACCGAACCTTTTTGTATGGATAATACGCAAAAAATAAAGGAATACGGGTTCTTTTATGTTCTGCGCAAAACGGCATTAGGGACAAAAGCTCCGACCCAAAATTTACAAATTTGACTCCCGAAAGACAAAAAGAAGTGAACCGAAGTGAGTGCAATTGTGCACAGATATTGCAGACGTAAAATGAGGGAATACGGTTTCCTATTTTCCAGGAAAGAGGGTTGGATGGGGCAAGAACCCCTCCAAACCCTTGATCATGAAATATCAAAAATGCTAGTAACAGTATGTCAGATGTGTGCAAACAACATTAAAAATTGCAACATAACTTTGTGTATTAACAATACGCAAAAAATAAAGCAATACTTTTTTTGTTCTGGGGGAAAACGGTTTCCGGGGCAAGAACCCCCACCGAAGTGAATGAAATCGTGCACTGATATTGCAGAATAAAATGAGGATACACTTTCCTGGAAAAACGGTAGTGTGGGGGGCACGGACCCTTCCAAACCTTTGATCACGAAAACTCAAAAGTGGCTGTAACAGTATGTCAGATGTGTGTAAAGGACATGAAGAATTCGGACATAACTTTGTGTATGGACAATACGCAGAAAGTAAATGAATACGGATTTTTTATGTTCTGCGGGAGAACGGTTTTAGCGGGCAGAAGCTCTTAAACAAAATTTTGAAAGTTGACTTCCGAAAAGCGAAAAGAAGTGAACCAAAGTGAATGAAATTGTACGCAGATATTGTAGACATAAAATGAGGGAATATGGGTTTCGTATTTTCCTGGAGAAAACGGTTGGGTAGGGCACTGATCCCTCAAAACCTATGATCACGAAATACCAAAACTGCTAGTAACAGTATCTCAGATGTGTATAAAGGACATGAAGAATTTGGACGAAGCTTTGCCTATGAACAACAGGCAAAAAGTAAATGAATACATTTTTTATTTTCAAGGGAAAAATGGTTTTTGGGTCACAAGCCCTCGTTCAAAATTTTGGAATTTGACCCCAAAAGGCAAGAAGAAGTGGACCGAAGTGAATGATATGTGCACTAATATTGTAGAGGTAAGATGAGGGAATACGTGTTGCGTATTTTCCTGAAAGGAAAAAAACTATTGAGTGAACCGAGTCGTTGAGTGGCGGTATCAGTGGACCGAACCGAATGAAATTGTATGTAGATATTGGATATGTAAAATATGGCCTTCCGTGTTTCACAAGTGTCGTGTCTCCATTCGATTTCTTCAAATTTGGCAGATCAAGTAACAGCAAGCGCAAACAGTACAGCGTATTTTATAGGATTTCAGGAGGCACCTTTAACCCTTGCAATGTTTTCCGCATAAACAAAAACACATGTCGATTTATTTCCATATTGCTGTTGATCTGTCAAATTTGAAGCAAACAGGATAGGGACACTTGAGAAACACGATAGGACTTATCTTACATATGGTATATATAATTTCTACACACAAGTTTGATATGCTTGGGTCCACTTCTTCCTGCTCTATTATGGTAATATTTCCCTTTTTTTCGGAAGGGCTTAGGCCCCAACACGGTTCTTCCGCAAAAATTAAAACACGTTTCACATATTGTTTTAAAATAGCCTTTACGAAGTTTCGTTGCAATTCTCCATATTCTTTAGGGACTTCTGACGTATGCTTATTTGCACTTTTGATATTCCGTAATCAACAGTTTATAAGATCTGTGCCTCACTCAACTGCTTTTCTTCGGAAAATACGAAACGCAATTATCTCATTTTACATCTACACTATATGCGCACAATTTCATTCAATTCAGTGCACTTCTGCTCGCATTTTGGGCGTTAAATTTCAAATTTTTTGTGGGGGCATTTGCCCCCTAAAACCGTTTTTCCGTAGAAAATAAAAGAAAAGCCGGATTCATTTTTTTGCGTATTGTCACTACACAATGTGTTGTTCCAATTCTTCATGTCTTTCAAGCACTTCTGACATACTCTTATTAGCAGTTTTGATATTTCGCAATCAAAGTTCTGGAGGTGTCTGTGTCCAACCTAAACGGTTTTCTGGGATACGGACAAAATCTCGCGGCCGAAACATTGCCGCCCAAAATCTCGCCGGCCAAAACCTCGCGAGAGAAAATCTCGCCGGGCCAAAACCTCGCCGCCCAAAACCTCGCGTAGCCAAAACCTCGCCGGGCCAAAACCTCGCGGGACAAAATCTCGCCGGGCCAAAACCTCGCGTTGCCAAACCTCGCCGCCCAAAATCTCGCCGGGCCAAAACCTCGCTGCGAATGAAACTTTTCTTTAAAATTTATCCAATGAGTTTCTTAATATGCAATTCCACATTACAAATAATAATAATAATAATAATAATAATAATAATAATAATAATAATAATAATAATAATAATAATAAGAAGAAGAAGAAGAAGAAGAAGAAGAAGAAGAAGGAAAAGAAGAAGAAGAAGAAGAAGAAGAAGAAGACACAAAACATCGTGTGCGTGGGCTTTCTCGGGTTATTCCCGTTTCCTCCCGATTTCTTTATTCGATCATTTCCTTCATCCTGGTCATCTACGTCTCCTTTAACCTACAGGACATAATCAAGGGACGTCGTAAAAACTAATATATTATTTCATACTTTCGTAAATAATATTAGATTTTTGTTACAATTTTAAGATTTTAGATGTCCCAAAGTTCACGAAACTAACCCCGTTAGTTGTCATTACTTTCCTTATGGAGACTTTCTTTCGCTATAACCAGTTTAAAAACATCCTGTCGCCCTACCTTCACATTGAAATCCTCTAATACAGAAATACAATTTTCATATGGTATTGCGGGAGTTGGTCAAATACCCGTGATACTTCTTCTGAAACAACGTTTTTTATACCGTCATCCTTATCATTTGTTGGAACATTTACATTTTGGCCAGGCGAGATTTTGGGTATGGCGATATTTTGGCCCACGAGGTTTTGGGTGGCGAGGTTTTGGCCAGGCGAGGTTTTGGCCCCGCGAGATTTTGGCCCGCGACGTTTTGAGCGGCGAGGTTTTGGCCAGGCTGGGTTTTGGTCAGACGAGATTTTGTCCCGTGAGGTTTTGGGCAGCGAGGTTTTGGCCAGGCGAGGTTTTGGTCCGCGAGGTTGTCGCCGCGAGGTTCTGGCCGCGAGGTTTTGTACTCAAACCCGGTTTTCTTTTTCTCCGGAAAATAAGAAAAACGTATTCACTCATTTTATGTCTACAATATCTGTACATAATTTCATTCACTTCGATTCACTTCCTCTTGGGCCTTAACTTCTGTTTTGGAGGGGTCCGTTCCCCACCTAACCGTTTTCTCCAGGAAAGCACGAAACACGTGTTCCCTCATTTTATGCCTGCAATATGTGTGTAAAATTTCGTTTACTTCGGTTTACTTGGTTTTTGCTTTTCGGGCGTCAACTTTCAAAATTATGGGTAGGGGCTTTCGTCCCTTAAAACCATTTTTTCCACAGAAAATAAGAAACCCGTATTCGTTTACTTCATGTGTACTATCTACATTCCAAATTTTATCGAAATCGGAGTGTTACGCTTCGGAAGTGTTACTTGTTAGTAATAATATTTCTTTAAAATTTTACGAACAAATAGAGGGAATTAAAGCGAAAGATTGGGATCAATTGGAACTTTCGGCTCCTACCAACGTTGAAACAAATGACAGTACAAGCATTTGGATGCAAGATAGACATGAAATTTGAAATTGAGATTTAACTATATTTCTGTCATGATTTTAATGCACACTGCAATGTTCTTAAATGCTAATTAAGTCAGGATTTTACATCCAAATTAAGTTGCAACATAATAATTCTTGTTAGAAAACCCGAATCAGCAATGCGAATTTAAGATTAGCCGATACTTTAGACAGCTTGGGAAAAAGGTTGAAGAGTGTGACCTAAGTGTGTGGCCAAGTGGGTTGCGAGGCGATTTAATATATTGAATGTCTTCTACTTGGCAACATCCACCTCAACCGTTTCATTTTATTTGAAAACAAAACATTTTTATCATGAGTTACATTTAAGAATGCGCACGATACGAATCGAGACAGGATTTTCCTGACAAAATTCAAGTCGAGACACGGCTCTTCCAATAGAGAAATATACATTTTTCGAGTCGAGACATCACTTTTACAACACATTTTCGAGACGAGACAGCCACAAATCTTGTCTCGTGCGCATCCCTAGTTACATTAGCGCACACCACATGAGTGACAATTTATATTATGATAGAATATACTATGAGCTTTAATAAAAAAAGTGTAGACACTCGATAATTATTACCTAGTTAGATTTCAATAGATTCAGGGTTGATCGTGCCGTATGTGAAGTTATGAAATTTGAATTAGTTTCAATAGGCGTGGATCCAAGGGGAATTTTATAGGGGTTACAACCCCCCCCCATGACGCTCAGGTATACACTGGATAAAATGGGTTTCAATGCTACTTTATTTACACTGGGTAAAGTTGGAAATTATGGTTTAGTTCATCCCTTGATCATATCCTGGTTCTGCGATGTTAATGTCTGGTCAGAACTTGCTGTTCTAGAAGCCTCATGTTCACACGCGATAAAATAGTATTTCTGCATTATGCACCCTTTTAAACTATTTTCAATATCTGTATGTATCTTCAGACGAACCCTACTCGAAAAGTTTGCTTTATTGTATATTGTATTTCTGACGATGCTTCCATTATCAAATACTGTATGTAGTTTAATTAACCTAGAATTGAATACTCCAAAACAGTTGAAAACTTTCTCATTGTTTTAACTTTTCTTGAGTTGATTTTGAGCTTAACGTCCCTTTTAGCAGCGAAGCTATATGATACATGGACCTACTGATTAACGCCGAATTCGAATCACATGAACTCCCAACGGGAATCGAACCTGGGTCTTCCGTGCGTTTACTTTACTTGAATTTGCAATCGAACGCTTTCAAGTGGATTTAAGAGGGTGCACTTGCTAACCGTGAATTTTTCCATGAATGTATTTTTTAGTAATTATATTAATTTTACTTTTCAGAAGGTGTAAGCATTTCGCTTTTTTTTTAAAAAAAAAACCTTGAATGATACGTAGTCAGTGTTGAACACAGGTTTCATTTTTATACTTGACAATAGTAATTTGCATAGTCTCCTCTCTTCTATCTCTAGAGACACAAATATTTCTTTTAATAACTGCCAAATTACGATTTTTATCAATAAAGAGTAGCTGTCCTACTAGGGTGGTCCTTATTTATATGGGGAAAAATAAATTTAGGAATTTCCGTGGACGAGCTCTCTAAAATGGTTCCATATGGGACTAAATTAAGCAAAAAGAAAAACTAGATCCATTGAATAATTTTAAATGGTGCCTCAAGCGACCTAAAGTTTTGAATCCGATTACAATACGTAGTATATGGAGAAAATCTGGGAGAATCCTTTGTAATTTAGAAACGGTTTAAGGAAATGGGAAGATATCTTGAATAATGGAACTATAAAAACAGACCAATCTAATCCTGTATAGCATTATCATGGCGGCCATCTTGAATTCAGGTAAAAAGTTTTACACAGGAAGAGGGTCACAGGACATATCGTTTTGAGGTAGCGTTTTACCAGAAGCACAAATCTGGCATTATTTTCAAGATACCTATAATCATGTAAGAGTCATTACACATGCTTCTTATTGTAGTTATAGGCAACATATTTGTAAGAATTTTGAATTTTTTTTACGTAAATTGCAACAAACTGCTAGAAAAACCTAAATCTTTGTTTCGCTATGAACTAAAAATAAGTTTTCATCATGATGACTCATAGTTCATTATGAGGAAAGAGAAAAGTTATAACTTGGAAGAAGTTTTCAATCTTATTTGCTACACAGTTCACTTCGGACACATCTAAGAAAAGATTATCTGTGGACCTTCACTATCCGCAAAAGAAACTGTTTCTGTTCCTCAGTTTTCGTAAGAACGTTGTTGTAATCTTTTATTAGTTTCACTTCTCTTTCTGCTGCATCGTTTGTTACGTGAATGAATTTAATAGTCATTATTATATGACCATGAAATCTTATCACACTCAAGAAACCCTTTAGGTATTTTAAATCTCTCAAGGAAAATTTGTTTTTTTTTTCACAAAACGACTGATTTCTCTTTTCACAAGAATTTTTATCTTATTATCTATTGAATCAAACCTCTTTGCTGTTTCACGGTTTCCCCTTACAGTTTTCATTCTTTCAATCATTTTTTTCATAATGCTAAGTACGTATAAAAAACTGCGTGTTCCTTCGCCAAGTACCAGAGACGGCGAGAAAATTTAGAGAGTGAATTCAACATCTCTTTGTCTATAAGTGTACAAACCTTTCAAAAGTTGCAGGTCTTGTAATGGTGAATGGGATGCTCAATTACATTTAAACCAAGCTTGCACATATAGTCGTATCAGAAAAATGCATACTCTCCGAAGGCCCGTTTCTATTTGCTTCGTTAAACGAAATTGTTAGCGAAAGAGAAATGTTTTTAAACAGTCGATTGCTTTTCCCTTCCACCCTGCATGGTGAGTTGTTCCAGGCAAACGAAAGAAAACGCCTCGAGGAGGTATACCACCCAAGAATATGATGACCAGTCCTAAAAATTCCTTGTAGTCTTCCTGTGGTGTCCTGTTTCTACAAGTTTGATACCGAAATTTAAAACTTCATTTCTTCCATCGGAAATATTGTTCCTTACAAAGTACGAATTACAAATTAAATCATAACTATATTCAAAGTGAAACTAAACAAGAATTAATGGAATATGTTTTTGACGGACGCCAAAACTTTGGGTCTAGGTCAAAACCCCCACAGCCAAAACCCCCACAGTCAAGAAATGTCAAAACGCCCACACGATCGGTCATAACTCCCACAGAAATGGGCAAATCTCCGAAACGCACGAACGATCAAAATCCCCACAGCCGAAACTCCAACACTCAAGAAATGTCAAAACGCCCACACAATCGGTCATAACTCCCACACAAATGGACAAAACAGCCACACATAGCAACGGTCATAATCCCCACATAAATGGACAAAACTCCCACACAAATGGTCAAATCTCCCACATGCAGAAATTGTTACAACTACCACGCAAATGGACAAAACCCCCACACAATCGGACAATTCCCCCTCACTCTGAAATGATCGTGATTGCACGTCTTCGTTGCGGCTCTTTATGACGCCAACTTTAGTATTTCTTTCGTTAGAAAACAGTGCAAGAAGAATAGTTGCAACATCAGTTTAAGTGGAATAAGAAATGTTATTAAAAGTACAAGGGCAAGACATGCAACCAGGATCATTTCAAAATATGGAAGATTTGTCCGATTGTGTGGGGTTTTTGTCCATTTGTGTGGGGGTTTTGTCCATTTATATGGGGATTGTGACCGTTGCTATGTATGGGAGTTTTGTCCATTTGTGTGGGAGTTCTGACCGTTGGAGTTTATGACCGACTACCAGTGTGAGGGTTTTGGCTGTGGGAGTTATGACCGTTCGTGCATTTGGGAGATTTGTCCGTTTGTGTGGGAGTTATGACCGATTGTGTGGGCGTTTTGGCATTTATTGAGTGTGGGGGTTATGGCTGTGGGAGTTTTGACCTGTTCCCAAAACTTTAGCTTAGGTTACATTAGCAAACGATTTGATTAGGTTACATTGAATGGCATTACCGTACTTCTTATCTTGAGTACCGTTCTGTATATTATGAATTTCTAAAGTTCTTTGGTTTATATTTTTAGAATTTCTGCCAGCTATGAAGTTATCAATTTCGAGAAAAATTAGATATACTGTTTGCCTGATTAAATGCTGTACGATTACCATTTCTGTTACTTCTGGAATTGGGTTCGGTTCTATTACCGGAATAATTGAATCTATCATTACTTCTTACATTAGGACTACACTCTTCACGCACATTGATATTTCGGATTGGAATATGATTGGCTTGGTTTCGGTTATTACTAGTTTGGTTTCGAGCTAGTATTATTTTGCACCATTGATTGATTTTCAAAAGTTTGCACTATTATAATTAGATGATTGAAATTAATGCATTGTACAGAAATCAGTATTTGCTGCAACCTAAAAGATAACACTATCCGGATTGATGCTATAATTCGAGATGGCTTTTGGTATAGATTAATTAACTTCGACTCATTATATACGGAAATTACAAAATCAGTAAGATTCTTATCAATTCTTGGATCATAACGTCTGTTTCGAATCAAAGTGTAAGCAGTCGAACTTACATCATCATCATCAATTCCTGGAAGAAAGTTAGTGCAACTTATTTTTGACCACTCGTTCTGAGAAACGCTTAAATAGAGGAACGTCCTGTACAGCTGCAAACCAAACACAACACTTACCAAATACACATTTTAAAACTAATTCATAAATGTGGTGTCTACAAGGAAGGTATAGAAGATTTTTTGGAGCTTCTGCTTTAGCAGAATGCAAGAACCGTTGACCTCGTCCTTTCTGTCTTTGAAATAAAAGAAACTCTCTATCTTTTTTGATTTCAATTATACCTATAGCATTAGTGTGTGTTATATCAAATAAATCAGGCAAGATAATTGAGAAGACTACTTCTTTCTGCCTTTGCACTTCACTCGACGTTTCATTGTTCTTCTGTAATGCTCACCATTTCTCATACAATATAATAAGTTTGTCAACACTGCGTTGGGCATCCTTTACCGAGATCTTTGCCTTTTGCCAAAATACCTCAGTTTCTTTAACAGCTAATCGTGCACTTTCCCTCACTGTCAGATTTACCGTTCTCAAGTTGTAGAAAAAGACACTCAACACTTGCTTGTTTGATGGTAATTTATTTCTCAAAATCTGTTCATTGGCACTACCAATTAAATAAATTCCTTTTCGACATATAATATGGTTGTATCCGCAGCTTGCATTTTTTCATTAAAACATACTAAAAAAATTGAAATATTCAAATGTTAACCCTGACATTTGAACTAAAATAACATTTGGGGGGGGGGGGTTAAACAAGAGTTTCATTCCCGAAATCATTTCATAGGTAATAATTCTTACACAACTAAAGCTATCTTTACAATACTGCCAGATTTGTGTTTCTGGTAAAACGCTACCTCAAAACGATATATCACATGATCCTCTTCCACTTTAAAAATTTTGATCTGAATCCAAGATGGCGGACTTCAAGATAGCCACCATGCTAATACTATACAAAATTAGGTGTGTCTCTTTTTCTAGTTCTATTACCCAGGGAATTTTCGCATTCCCTTAAAGGTTTCTAAATTGCAAGAGTTTATTTTCAGATTTTCCCCATGTGCTATGTATAGTAATCGCATTCAAAACTTTAGGTCGCTTGAGGCACCATTTAATATTATTCACTGGAGCTAACTTTTCTCCTGGCTTAATTTAGTCCCACATGGAACCATTTTAGGGGGATCGTCCAAAGAAATTCGGAAATCAAAAATTAAGGACCACCCTACGTCCTACTAACTCTGCTACCGATTTCCTACTAAGCATGGATAAAGTGAATCTGAAAGGGTAGGGGGACGGTAGGTAGCGGCATGACGTCACGCCATCCTCCATGCCTATCTTTGCCCATTGTAATTCCTTAGGAACTGGGGGGACGCCATACACATTTTTTTTTGGAGATTGGGGACGGCGTCCCCCCGCGTTCCCAAGCACTTTTACCCCTGCTGCTAAGTATTAATTGCTGTGAGGACTAATGAAAAAATATTATGTGGTACTACTACTACTACTACTACTACTACTACTACTACTACTACTACTACTAATAATAATAATAATAATAATAATAATAATAATAATAATAAAGGATCTGAATGATAAAGATATTTTTTCAACTTTCTATCCTGTGGGCTTCCGTGAATCTGGATATATTGTTTTTATAAGGAATAAAGAAGCTTCAAACAACAACCTTCTGTATAATAAAAAAAAGTCCTATCAGTTGTTTTACGAAGGTGTCTGCTTTTTTTAAACACAATGTTACAAGGCACAGAGCCACGCCTGCGGGCATTTTGCTTCGAAGGCAGCTTCGGTACTAAAATCAAGACTTTCATTCTGTCGTTGGCACGTGTCGAATCAGCTTGTTTGCTGTGCGATGTTTTGCCTTCGGGCGATCGACTAGATAGATAGAAGAGTCAAGAAAGAAATGAAACTATATGCTTATTTCATGGCGATATGCTTGCTTCTTGGCATTAAGTGTTTGAAAACCAAAACTGTTCTGAATATCCATTTTGTTATTTCCATAATAAGAATAAAGGAAAATGTTAATTCTCATATATAGTAGGGGTAAAACTGAAGGGAAACGTCGGGGGACGTCGCCCCTTCACTTCCAGAAAGTATATGTGGCATCCTTCCACTTTCTAAAAATTTACAATGGCAAAGATAGGCACGGGGAGCGGCGTGACTCATGCCTCTCCCTACCTTTTCAGATCCACTTTTACCCCTGGTATATAGAAAGAAAGAAAGAAAAAATATATTTCACACAAATAACAAAATAAGATATTATACTTAACTTCGCCTTGACCTTGTGTGTTTCAAAATTGTTCAGAATGTTTTCCTAACTCCAATAGAAAAATGATGGAATAAAAAGAATTGTTAATTCCAACCAAAAAAGAAAACAAAAATATAATTTCACTTATTAAACAAAAAGAACAAGCTAAAATATTTCAGTCTGTCTTTGCAATTCCAAATGCTTAGAACTATTTTTTCCCTTCTGCTCGTGAATACTTCAAACTAATATTATCTTGAACAAAACAGTCTTCAATAAACATAAAAATCTTATAATTTTAAACCTAATAGTGTGTCCACGAACCATTATTATCTATCACCGCATTCATTCGAGGAGGCATGGAATCAATTTGTGACGAAGGAAGACAGGAATGAAAAAGGAAGAAGGTGAACTGGGACCTGTATGTTAGGTTCCATACCGGCATTTGCCTGGTATGAATGAGGAAAACCGAAGAAAATCCTGACTCAGAATGGCTGGACTGAAAAAGCTGTTACACCTTTACGACCAACTGTTCCCATACACATAATGAATGAAACCTCTTATTTCTCAGCATTTTCAATCAACAATCTTCTTGGAGCGTTTTACATGAGATCTGATTCTTGATTATTTAATGGAAGATGAAGATGTCTGGATCATTGTCCATCTCAAAATAAAATTTTTCGTTTGGTCTGGGCAGCATAATATTCAACTTCAAAGTCTTTCTTATTCCTGTTACCTAAGGGTCTCTTTCCTGTTACCTAAGGGTTTTGTTTTACTACTTCCTTCAAAACTAAGGACGATTTTTCTTAATCTCTTAATCTTATTTATAAAGAATTTGTGATCCAAACTTCCCCCTTAACAAAGAGAAATAATGAAACCTGTTAAGTTAAACGCGTGAAACAATATTGGTGAAAATTTCACGAGCAGCAATTACGCAATAGATGATTAGGATATTTAAAACACAACTTATACGATAGTAGAGATGCTACAACTATAAGATCTTTTGATTGCAATGTATGACGAGTAAACGACACGCTATAATACTGAAAACTGATACACATGCTATTTACTGATGTGTGTGTTATTGTGCGCACAAAGTAATGTTGCTGAGGAAAAGACACAAGACGACATCGTCCAATAGAAATCACTAAACCTTTTTGAAAACGAAATTGAATTTCCATGATACTTCACGAGACGAGACAGACTCCCTTCGTGAACAACAGTAGCAAAAATCACGAAGTTTACGTCGTTGTTGATAATCGTACCGGTATGTATACGTTTCGAATATAAATAACCCTCACAACTATACTGCTGTAATCGCAGTTTTCATTCTTGATATCTGAGAATTTGAGATTAAGAAATAAACGCTTATACCTTGTTCTGAGAGATAATATGTTTAACCCTGTAGCTGTAAGAGGTTCTAAAAACAAAGATAGTTAAAGAAAAATGTACTGTTTCTGGGTGTAACTGGGTAACATTTATTGTTGTCTGGGTTTAACAAACGGTTCTGCGGACTAAAAATATTTTAACAACCGGTTCTAGCGATCCGGCTGAATAGCACCACTGGACCGTGGGGAATTTCCTCGTAATAGTTAGAGTGCTTATTTTCGGCACGGGAGACCCGGCATCGATTCCTGGTGGGAGATTATGTGGTTCAGATTCCACGTTAAGATATAGGTCCACGTCTTCAACAGGGATGAATTCAGGGGGGTAGCCCCCGGGGGAATCTCCCCCCGAAAAAAATCATTCCCCCCCGGAGAAACAAAAAATTTCAGTCACAAAATGTAGAAAGTACTTCAACCAATTATTTGCTTTTCTTTCCGTGCATGTGCAGACGAAATCTGATCTCTCAATATAAATGACGCAGACCCATTCTATATAAATATTAAACATGTAACATCTAAGATAGAATACCAAATAGTCAATAGAACTTGTATTTCTTAACACTATGACCGAGTTTGGCAGAACATGTAATTGTTAACTGTTGAAGAAAGGTTTGTATTTTAGTAGGTAGGAAGATCTTTCGATCATTCCATATGATCTTCGATGTCAGCAGATTTCAGTTCTTGAAAATGTACAGTTCTTGCATTATTTGAAATAGAGCGCCTAAATCCCATTTCTCGCATCGGAAGTAATAGACGTAAATGTGTTTTACGATTGTTAAAGTAAACACACCTTTCTCTAATTGAAAATAAGTCAGTTAAAGGGTGAGATACAGAGGGCGTCATTTAGAGTGATCAGGGAGGAACAGTTATCCTGGGTTAGAGATTTATATAGAATTTATCAACATAAGAATAGTATATAACTGAAAGATTGCTATTGAAGGTGATGAAGATCATGCTCATTGCCGTGGCATGGGGAAGGGGCAAGCGGGGCGATGGCCCCGGGCACTGAAGTAAGGGACGCAAAATACAAGAGGGGAAAAAGAAATGAAGAATGAAAGAAAAAAGAGGAATGTAACATATGTGCACATATATAAAATGAAAGGAAAAAATTAATAAAAAGTGCTCAAAATCAAGGAAAAGCAGGGTTTACTTTTTAAAAATTTTCTTCGCGGCTGGTTTGTCGACCTCACTCATATATACGGGGGTGCCGTTGTATACTCTCGCGCCAAGCGCTGATTTTCCACGACACGGCACTAATCCTACTGAAGATTTCGTAAACTAAACTATTGCAATGCAGAAACCAAGGCTAATATGCTTGATTTAGAATCAGAAGTGTGAGAAAGAATGATAACTCTTTGTTAAGATATTCCTATGTATGTTTGTTTTAGGACAAAATATATTTGAGTTAATTTAAATCTTTTAAAAAACTTCCACATTAGTAACAAACAGTAACTACTGAATATAGGAAATAATAACAAAAATAGCTACTGTAAATACCAATTTAAAGTTTAGTCTAAAATATTTTTGCTAGTCTTTATTTAATGTTTTAGATAAAATTAAAAGATTGTTTTTTTTTTAATTATAATCTCACATTGAATATTTATCAGCAATTAGTCTCAATATTAGGTAAGATGTGCATCTGAATGGAATTCTTAAATATACTGCTTTCTTGCAAAAATACAGAAAAACAATCATCCTCCCCCGAGGAGTTGACATTCCCCCCGGGTGAAAATGTCTGAATTCAACACTGGTCTTCAATTGCCTCGCTCTGAATAGAATAGTAAACCCCAAATCAATCCACCACGTCGGAACCGGGAGCGCCTTTCCGTCACAATGAGAGTATGGTGGCTCAATGATAGGGCGCTCACTTTTGGTTTCAAGGTCATAGGCTCGATTCCAGCCTATACTACGTAAGTTTATGTTGAACAGCTTTGTGTCAATTTGTTTCTAAGAGTTCTTTATTGCCTTCCACTTCATTCCTCAGTTCCTTTCATTAATTATTTAGTTCACTTATCATCTGTTTCCTTTAGCCTCCAGGATATAATTGTGCGATGTTAAAATTCCCATTTCATTTCAAAGTATTAGACCAATAATGCAATCTTGAATTTCCGAAATCACTTTTCATTGTTCACATTTCAATTACCTGTGAGTAGATCATGAGTATTTAGATATCTAAATTAATTATAATAGGTAATCTGGCACTTGTAAACTACTATGTATGAATTATTTGTTTTGTTTTCCTTCTCTGTCTAAAAGCACTAAACTTAGTATCGAAAAGAACATTGTTTTTCAGCAGATACTGGATTTGTTTTGGGATAGCTGCTTACAGACCTCACGTGAAAGCAGCAAGTCTCTCGGAGAAGTAAACTCACGTGAACAGGGTTGGGAATATTTTCCCCTCTTGCCCGCCTGACTTATTTCTTTCGTGACTGTACGTTGTAATCCCTTCCCCTCTTTTACACACTGTGTGAAATTTAACTTGTATACTGTAGTGAGTTACAGAAATGATAATGCTATTTTTAATAAATGACATCAAATAAGATTGACGATTGTCACAACATATTCAAGATAACAAATATTCATTTAACAGTCGTCGTACGTAGTTGTCTGCACTGAAATTCCCATAATGTGCTTTCTTCTTTAATGAGCTCCGAGCTTCGTGACTAAGTGGTTAGCATACGCGCCTTTGGCGTGAGAGACCCCGGCGAGAGCTCAAGTGGTTCGGATTTCACGATTAATCAGTAAGTCCCGTCTCATATAGCCTCGCTGCTGAAAGGACGTTAAACTCAAAATCACATCAACTAATATGAGCTACTTGGCAATGGTACTGGGTTATTTCATAATTTCTTCGAGAAGGTCTTTGTAGGAATGAATAATCATCAAGTAGTTAATCTATGTTGGGACATGGTACTCCGAAGATAAGATTTCATTCTTCATAGAATCGAAAATAATCTTTCTAGTGTCACTGAAGTCATAGGAACAATAAGGTAAAGCATTGTTAGCTTATTAAATTCCGAAAACAAACAATGGGTTATCTTTTTTGGTTGAGATTTGAATCAGACAACCAGATCTTGAACACCTTCAATGACGTTCAAAGAATCATTTTTGCTTCGGTGAAGCGAGGAAAGTGCTAATAACAGTATGTCAGAAGAAATTGAAGAACATGAAACATTGGAACGACACATTCTTTAGGGACAATACGCAAAAAATAAACGAATACATAAAAACGTATTCGTTAATTTTCTGCGGAAAAACGGTTTTAGGGGCCAAAACCCCCATCCAAAATTTTGAGTCTTGAGGTCCGAAAGGCCAGAGGAAGTGAACCGAAGTTAATAAAATTGTGCACAGATATTGTAGACATAAAATGAGGTAACACGGTTGGATTTTGATATTTGCAATTGTAACAATGGAAATGGCACTTTCTACTTGGCTTTTGAGATGCAGGCTGTGAGTTTTTAGAGTAGCTAACTACTGACAAAATTGGTTTATTACAAATGTAACTTCTTTAGTCAGTAGAAAGGATGGCGTTGATCACGAATCAAAGCTAAAAACGATGTATTTTAGTGGGTCAGAGTTGGTCACAATGGTTCAGAGTTGTTTATAGTTGGTGGTGGGTCAGAGTGGGTTATGTTGGGTGAATGGGTTACGTTGGGTGGTGAGTCATTGTGGGTGACGGTGGGTCGTGGGTCACGATATGTGGTGGGCCAGTATGTTGTGGATCAAGGTTTCATTGATCCACGCCATCTCTGGTTAACATTGTACTAAAGAGTAGAGGCTCCGAAGGAGCTCGTCGGTGATTTTCTCAAATTTTGCACATAGATAGTACCCCACCACAAAGAAATAAATCTCGAAACGGTTCACAGTACCATCTCACAGAACTCAACATAGAGGGATTTGTTTGATTGGCTAAATTAAGACCTCAAAAATTTCTACAAGCGAGATTTCCTTCATCCTTTCCGTGGCGAAGTCAGAAAAATACGCGGCTAGTAAACTGAAGGTTCAATGTTCGCGCTCAACTCGGGGTACTTGCTTTAATTTCTAGTGTTCTTACTAGGGATGGTCACAAAGTTCCGGTTCCGGCGGAACCGGTTCCGCGAGCAACCGCTTCTCGCAAATCCGTTTTTCAGAACCGATTTCAGACCTGGATCCGAAAACCCGTTTCCAGAACCGGATCTTCTAGAACCGGATCCGTTCAGACCCGGAACCGGTTCTGGCCATCCCTATTTTTTACACTCACCTGAATATAAACGAATCAGGTATATAGACGATTTAACATATTTTGGGGTAGTAAGTTTGTGGTTCGTTGGCGTTTCGTCGAGTCTCTGCCGCTAGTGGTATAATTTTCAAAACAAAAGTGGGGCACCACGGATCGTAGCTGCGGCATCACCAACTTTTGGCGAAAGGTCGTCATTTGCGTATCGGTGGTCCACTGTCGCTTACGGCATGGGGGCTTGTATCTGAAAACTAAGAGAATTAAGAAGCATGGTATCCATGAAGCCCGACCTAAAAGTCTGAAACGATGAAACAGATGTCAAAACTGGAAAACACGTATTTTATAATTTCAAAGGTACCCCGTATCGAGGTAAAAGGATTGCGCCAAGGTCCCCAGGAGGGGTGCAACTCAAAATTTGAAGATGGCAAGGGGAATCAAGTAGTATATCATTTAAAAGTATTGCCAAAATTAAAAGAGATGGTAATAGACTCGAGTCTTTATGCTAAACTTATGCAAAATAGCGAGCGTTCAAGATGGTAATAAATCCTTCATTAAAAACTACCTCTAGAAATGTGAAACTGTGAAACTGATATCAGAAGAGGTAAACACTTGTCTTACCATTTCAAAAGTATAATGCACCAAGGTAAAACAAGAAGTGCTCCATTGTGGGTTTATTACATCATTAATATTAAATTCTACATTCCATGGTTGTGTCTTTAGTCTAAAGAACAAGGTGATTGTGAATTATGAAATTAATGGTAGAATACAGAAATGGAAGGAACGTTGGTGCATTATACTTTTTGTTCTACGTTGGTGCATTATGCTTTACAATGATAAGACAAGTGTTTACATCTTCTGATATCGGTTTAAAAGTTTCACATTTCTATAGGTGGCCACGGAATTTTCAATGAATTTATTACCATGTTGAAGACTCGCTATTTTGCTCAAGTTTAGCATAGAGACTCGAGGCTCTTAAAATATTCCTTCTTCTAGCAAAACTTTCAAATGATTTACTAAATTCCCCTTGCCATGTTCAAATTTTAAGTTGGACCCATCCTGGGACCATCCGGGGGGCCCTCTGGCATATGTTTTTACCTCGACACGGGGTACCTTTGAAAATACTAAATACGTGTTTTCCGATTTTCATATCTGTTTCACCGTATGAGATTTTTAGGGGTGCCAACGGACCATGCCGTAAGCGTCGGTGGATCACCGATGGACAACTAACGATTTCTCGTCAAAAATTGACTGCCCCGCAGCGACGATCTGCGATTGCTCCACTTCAGTTTTGAAAATTATAACACCAGCGGCAGAGACACGACTCAACGCCAACGAACGACAAATCTACATCCCCAAAATACTTTAAATCTCCTATATGCGTGCTCTTATATTTATATTTATTCTATATTCCATCTCTTATATTTAGGTGAATCAGAAAAAACAAATACCTAAAACAAACCTAAAACAAATACCTAGGGATGGGCGCGAACAATCAACGTTACGATTTCTAGCCACGTGTAATTCTGACTTCCTCAGGGAAACGATGATAAAAAGCTTGCTTGCGGTAGGATAAATCATTACGGTCTTCTTAGCCAAACAGACATACCCCTATATCTCGAGTTCTAGGAGGTGGTACCGTGAACTGTTTCAGATGTACTGCTTTCTGGTGGGGTACTATCTATGTGCAAAATTTGAGCATAATTCGGTGCCTCTTCTCTTGAGTACAATTTTAACGAGAGATGGTGTGGGTCAATGAAAATTTGATCCACGACTCGCAATGATCCACCATCATCCATCACCCAAATAACCCATTGACCCACTCTGACCCACCACCAACGATGAACCACTCTGAACCATTGTGACCAACTCCGATCCACCAAAACCCATCGTGATTAACTCTGAACCATGATCCATGTCCTCCCCTCCTTTCACTAAAGAGGTTACACTTGTAATGAAACAAGACTGTGAAAATATCGCTTATCGGAGTTTGAATTCCTACCGTCAATCGCTCAAGCATCGGTCTGTTACATCACCGGTGGATCTGACGTTTACGATATACATTGGTAAAATATTTCTTATCTTCCGAATTAAGATGAATTTAAATTTATCATATTATTTCTTTGTTGGCTTACAGATACATTTCGGTAGAAAAAAGGATGACATTTGAAAGTCTCAAATCAAGATCAAGTAGATCAACATAAAATATAAAACTAGTTTTCCATATAATTAAGCATGCCGTATTAATTTTAAAATGCTCTTGTAATTAAGCTTGGAATGCAAATTTTATGGACATTTTTCTCATAACTTTATGGCTTGATTGCCTTATGCTCTGAACGCTCCATATATTAAAAACCAGCTTCAGCAATTATTATAACAGAAAGCAGTGGGTATAAAATGCGAAGAACTGTAGTTTTCATTTCTTAATTTGTTTCTCAACTAATATCAATCGTTTTCGATTATTTTTACAAACCAACCCACTACCAATTTTCCATATATAGAAAATGCCCCCCGCTCATAAAAGAAAATTTTAAACAATGCCAGGACACGTTCTGTTTATTTTTAATAAAGAGTTATACTGAATTTCAGCTAACATGAACGGCTTGTGAGATACTCAATTTTTCGCAAAAATTCGGACCCCTACTCCCCCCTAAGGATATATATATTATAATGAAAGTGATACGCGTATGATAACTTCCCAGTTGGGATTGGGGCCTGATTACATACCAAACGTCATTTCATTTGACTTTGCAATTTGACCGTGATGATCACGCAGACATAGTTAGGTGTGCTATACACTATAGGATAAATCCTAGGAAATCTCTTACGATTTGTCCTAGAGTCAAAATCTCAACGTGTATGGCATCAGATCGCATGTCATTTCCTGTGTTCTGAACGATCCTATGAGATTTCTCTTGTTTAGAGCACGCTCTATTTCGGAAAGAAAATTCGTAAGATTTCGATTTAGGCGACATCAGGTGAGAAAAAGTGAAAACAGAACAAGTGAAAACACAACTGATGAGGTATCGTCTGATCGTACAGGTTAACTTTAGGTGTACCACTCGAAATAATTGTTGAAAAATTATAATTTATCACTGTTTCCTAAATGATTTACGTTAACCGACATGAAAATTATTCACATAGCATAAATAAAATACATAGAAAACCATCAAAAGCAATTTCAATCATAAGCTACAATTCGTTTACGATTTGCGTACAAATACGGGTTCCGGATATATAACATAAAAACTATAGTGCAAAAAAACGCAAACCAAGTTGTGCTAGGTGGCTTCTGAAAAGTACGAATGCTATCTAACAGTCAGGGCAGGGCGAGACCGGGACCCGAGCGTCAGTCAGGGGGTGCGAGCGAAGGAAGCAGGCGCGTCAGTTAATGTAATGAAAACGAGTGGGTTTTCGGCAATGATATGAGTTTGAATAGCAATTGTCATGGTATCGTGGTGGTAGCGCTCCACTTGTAAACATAAACTACAGCTTCTGTAAACTATACAGAAATAAACCGGTGGTGGAAAATAGTTTCACCGGTCATCTTTCATATGCATTTACTTTGGTAAATGTTTCGCAGAATGGGTCCAACAGTAGGCAAAACATACAAAATTTACAGGAGATATGTAAGATGCAAGTACTTAGACCTAACCAAATCTAAAATAATGAAATTAACTAACTTAAACTAACCTAATATTAATAGAAGTAAGCGAAATTCTATCACTTTTTGAAAATTAGCTGGAGCCATATACTAATATAATCTAACGTAACATAACCGTAACTAACCTGAACCAGCCTAGACTAAACTAATGTAAATAGAAACTACCGAAATTGTAACATTTCTTAGAAAAATTAGCTGGACCCTTTCTGCTAAACATTGTGTCTCACCTATTTTATCCGTCGTTAAAACATTTATAATAATTTTACACTGGTAACCCTACAATTGTAAAAATAAAATACAGCTGTATTACTTTGTATTTAATTCTGTTGTTTGCAGAAATTTGATCCTTATAAATATATCTTTTCATGCAAAGTATTAAATTTTATTTGTAAATCTTCTAACAAGTGGTACACCAAAAGTATACCAGCACCCTTCTGACATTTATGTTCTTTTTTTAGAGGTATCCAACTTAAAAATGTAACGCCTGTTATTAATATCAGTGGGATGTGCAGTATGGTTAGCATAGTAATTCTTCAATTTTGTACTTTTATTAAATATAACTATTTCACAATGTTGATAAACGTTATTCGGTCAGACAGGAAGACTCGTCACGTGTATGACACAAAAAGGGTAGGATTTCCTACAGGATATGTCATAACATTTTTCCGAAGATAAATCCTAAGATATTTCCTAGGATTGATCTCGTGGTATATAGCACGCCTTACTTTCAATTTTTTATATAATAATTCATATATTACAGGTGATTCAAAAATATGTTTTTCCAGTAGTTAGCTCCTCTAAAAGCTCACAGGATGCATCTCAAAATCGACCACCTATTGCTATTGCCACTCTTACAATTACAAATATCATCCAAGAGTACCTGAACATTTTCATTAGAAACAAGAAAAATGGAGATCTTGAAAGTAAAACGTAGACAAGCTCACCAATGTTCAGAAGATGCTGTCTATAATATACTGAACAGAATGGGTCGGTGGGTCAGTGTGAGTCACAGTCAGTGGCGTTTTGCAGTAGATCACGTCCTATTGACCCACGATCCACTGACCCACTCACAAATCTTGACCCATTTCACCCACTTACTAACCGACCCATTGACCCAGTCCATCTTTGATTTTAACATATCTTATTTCATTTAAAAGATGAAACATACATCCACATAATTTTTTCATCGATTGCGAAGGTTGGCTTAATATAATAGTTGAAATGGTCATTTCTTCTCACGGTGAGAAATTGATACGATTAAAATAAAACATCTTGAAGTGGGTACAAACTACCTTCCAAAGTTATTAGAATAGCTTTCTCAACCCCGAAAACTATGAATTCCACAAATATGTCAGTATTTTTTAGATTTTACTTTTAGCTCTCCCAGGCCATCATCCTGTGAAGATGGGAAGGAATTTGGTTGTAAACTCCATTGTGAGCATCACTATCCACGTCAACGACCGAGAAAATTATGGATGAAACACTAAGATCAGTCGTTTTACATTAATTTTACATGTCACACCTCCCACTTCCAAAATTCCATACTACTACAATATTTTCTTCTTAGATTGAAAGTAATATGTTCCAAAATTTGGTAAAGGTTGTCCCAGACATTCCGCAGTTAGGTTGGAATATTTATTTATACAGAAAGAGTAAAATACTTAGACCTGTGCGAGCAATGGATTCTATGCTGCCTCTTTAAATTCAAAATCCAGCTGACATGTTCGTTCAGAAGTTTTGCTATTGATCTCTGTTATAACGAAACTATGGACTCTACACTAATAACAGTCGTTTTGAATCATTGGATATGTTACTCCCTTCGACTCTCCTTATTAGATGTGCTAGGGAACCTTACACCTACTGGAAGATGAACTTAAAGGTAATCAGAATTGTTCCCAATGAACTTAGGGACCCCGAAAGATATGGATTCGACACTAACATTGGTAATTTTCAATGTCATTTTTCACACACTCCTTCAGGGTACTAATGGGAGCATAACTTACATGACACCTGGATTGCAACTCTTAAGCGACCCCCAAAATTATGGATTTGACACTAATATCGGTCTTTTTTATAATTTTGATGTCAGCCCCTTTCATTCCTCCTAGGAGAGCAAACGGATGCTGCCACCACTAGGACTAAATTTGGTCTTAAATGGCATTAAAATTTCTACCAATTAATTTAGCTACCAGTGCTGCATTTGAACCTCTGAGTCCCTACTTTTGCTCTCGCCGCCCCCAATTACTACATATTTCTCCGACCCTTGATCCCTAACTTCAAAATAAAACAATTAGTGCTTAATTAGTGAATTCATTATAGTTAAATACCACTCACTAAATTCTACAGCTACAACTACGTAACAAAAAAATAAATAATGGGAAATATGTTCTGAATTATTTTTAGATTTCTTACGCCTTTATTAAACATATTAGAATAGTAAAAGAAGATTGTTTATGAAATAGTATATTTCCTCTTGATTTTTTAACTTTTTCATACGAAAAATGAAAATATTATTTAATTTTTAAACATTTCGCTCTTCAAAGATGTTGCTTTCTAGGCACGAGCCTAGTTGGACTAACGGGAAATGCGGCACAGTTAGCGGCGCTGAAAAATTAGGTTCGAATGTAATATCGGTTGATTTCGATATTTTTATGTCGCTACGTAACCACTCTAAGTGCTAATGGGAGCTTAATTGGACTTGGATTGAAAGTAGAACTATTTACCTAAGTGACCACGAACTATGGATTCAATACTAATATCGATTCTTTTTTAACATTTTTGATATGTATCCCGACAGTACTCTTTCCCATATTGTAAGAAGTATGGTTAAAATTGCTTTAGACAGATCAGAATTATGTTGATGCACACACACATACATCCACATTATATATATATATATATATATATATATATATATATATATATATATATATATATATATATATATATATATATATATATATATATATATATATATATATACCCAGTGAGCGAGCGAGAGAGAAAGAGTGAGAGAGAGGGGCGACCCAGGGCATCACTACTTCAACATTGCAATCAGGTATTGAATTGAAAATCTGTGTAAAGACTCTCTGCTGTGGCATGCTTCCTAAGGACAATTCCAGTCTGCTCACGTGACCTTTGGTGCTCATGAATTTCTTGCGAACGTTCCGAATTTGGATTCTCTGTTTTTACCATCTTTTTATGCTTCGGATAATTTTTCAAGAACATGAATGTCATGCTGTAATATGTTTGTTGAGAAGTAACCTATATATGTCAAACAGCTGCAAACAAATACACTATATAACCTATTTCTTGCTATGGTATTATTTTCTTAATTTGTATTTTACATTCTCATATACAATACCGACCTACTGTGAACACTTATATCAGATGTTATATATTTACCATAATAATTAATATGTTCTGCAATGATTATGTTATATATATATACAACTGATGTATTTTAATGTAATTATTTTATATGCATTGCAGAAAATAGAATTTTAAAAAAGCAAGACCCAGATGTGAATCGAACTCATAACCTTACAATTTGGAATCCAACGGCTTGCCACTTTTTTTAAAAAAATAAACTTCATGAGTTATTTTCTACTTTCACCACTTTTCAGGACTACTAGACTCGACAGGGACACGAACACAGATACAGCAAGGACAGTTACAATTCCACCCTTGATCTTCAAACGGATTTGAACCCCCAATGGGTTTCACCTCACGATTGTCAGCCTAACGCCTGAAACCGCTCGGCTACAGCCACCGGCATCCACTGAGTCAACGCACGCACTCTTTGGAACGTGCTTCTAGCGATGTATTCGGCTCTCTAGATAATTATGACATTCATATCAGAGTCCTGCAAACCCAGGCCCAAAGACGGCCCAGCCGTCCGCCCCGGATGGACCTGTATTCTGTGCCAGGCTCCACCCGGTCTGGCCCAATGGAAAATGAGATATGTGCCGTCATAATATTGATGTCCTTTTGTCCTTCTTGAATGGGAAAATCGTTTGAAATGTTACCCAAGGTTCAGTAGCGTACCCAGGAATTTATTTCGGGGGGGGTTCAAACTAAATATGAAGCTATTTTATATTAAAATTGCTAAAATTGCCCCTAAAATTAGGCTAAATTTTTAAAAAGTCGAAATTTCGGGGGGGGGGTCCGGACCCCCGTGTCCCCCCCCTTCCGTACGTCCCTGCCAAGGTTTACTTTCTATATTCCTATTCTATCTGTCTATTTGTTATCTGTACTTGCTCTGTCCAGCCATGTTTATTATACAATAATACAGCTCATGGACGTAAAAGTCTTATACTACACTCATTAGTGGGTTACGAGTAACAGAGAAGATATGTAAAATTGCTACACTGTATGTAATACTAATACTACAATTGCTACTGCTAATACTACTATTACTATTACGATTACGAATGATAGTGCTAATTCCACTATGGCTGTTACTCCTACAAATATTACTACTACCAATACTACTACTACTACTCATTACTATACCAATACGACAGCGAATACCACTACAGCTATTACTAGTAATACGAAAACAAAACAATGAAAATGAAATCATCGAGTTTTACGTCCCACACTTATGCCGGCTAGGCTAAAGGAGACGGTGATGATGAGAAATAAATGAAATGGTGGCATTAATAAAGTAGGAGAAAACGGGAGAACGTCGAGAAAACCCCCACACACGGTGTTTATCCACCACACAGTTCACTTGGCGCGAGATGGGATCGAACCAGGGACCCCATGCACCAGAGTGAACGCTCAACCACTGATCCACCGTTCCAAAAACACCTAATAGACCCTGGCGTCTTGGTGATTTATCATGATTTTTTGTTATATTTGTAGTATCAAACTATAAACAATACAGGAACATGTAACACCATTTGCTATTTGCCTTGATAATTGAACATTACTAGAAATTGCACTGATCTTATGAACACGTCAGTTCACGGTTTCGGCCTCCGTAGGCTAATGGTAGCATACCAAATTGATTTAGTAGGTCAAGTACTTGACTTCATCATACGTTCTTTAGGTAACTACGGCTCAGGCCGTATGGATGATGACGGGATGAATTGGTGGAATGAAAACACTGGGAGGAAGCGGGACGACCTCGAAAACTCCCACGTACACGGTGTTTGTCCACCACAAAACTCACATAGCATGAGCAGGGATTGATCCGATGACCTCTAGCACCAGATCTGAATGCTTTATCTACTGAGCCACCGTTGTCCCTCATAGATCAAGGATCGCTTCACATTCTATGCAGACCGGCCATAATAACTAGCGTTTCTCTGTTTTTTCTCTCTACTTAGAAGGTAAATTCGGTACCACCAGACATGTCAACTCTGACGCGAAATCGTAGCAGTTATAGTAGTATCTAGCTGTGGTCGTAGTACTAATAATAGAAGAAGTAGTAGTAGTAGAAGTAGTAATATTAGTAATATTACAGTACTTTGCTGTCTTGAATAAAGAGTCAGTTTCCCAAACACATTACGATTAACATAAACTGGCAGTAAGACCGTACAATCACGGCAAAGGCAAGGGTAGTGGAGGACATTTAAGAAAAAAATGACATTAATTTCTAATCCGCCTTTCAATGCCCGGGCCGAGCCAGGACGGCGGGGCTCGGCCCGGAAATAGATACGCCCGGTTCGGCCCTATAGCATTTGTGTCCGGCCCGGTTCCGCCCGGAATGTGCCGGTCCTGTTAGGGCCCGGTCCCGTTTGATATTACTTGAAACAGGCAGGGCCGGATTGGGTCGGCCAGCGCACATTCTGGGCTGAACCGGGCACGCCCGGCCCGTGCAAAGCTCTGGTTCATATCCACTGCAAACGCTGTTTTTGTTCTATTTTGACTTTAATTTAGTACTTAGGCGAGAATTATGTTCTATGTTTTAATTTTCAGCATTCTTTCACATATGGAAAGATTTGTTTACGTATCTAAAGTTTTATTACGTATGGAGAGCTAAATAAAAAAAAAGCATGTGCTGACATTAATACAGTTTCGAAATATTGTATCATTAAGTATTTCAATCAATGTTGCTGTTTTCATACAATTAGTAACAAGTCTTATTATATTTAAAAGAAGGAAATCACATCTGCATAGTTATTCCCGATTGCAAAGGTTGGCTTCGAGGTGCGAACCTGGTTTACTTTTTCCCGAACATACCCGAAGTTGGACATAGAAAATTTTTGCCTCAAAACAGCAATAAAGAACGCCTTCGACCTTTGAGACAAGTTGTACCTTTCAGGAGTCAACTTTAAAAATTTTGGGGTGGGTTATTTTCCCCCCTAAAACCGTCTTTCTGCAGAAAATAAAAAACCGTATTCCTTTATTTTTTGCGTATTGTCCATACAAAATGTTCGTTCCAATTCTTCATGGCCTTTACACACATCTGACATACTGTTATTAGCACTTTTGATTTTTCGTCATCAAATGTTTGGAGGGGTCCCTGCCCCACCCAATCGTCTCCCCCATTAAAATACGAAACCAATATCCTGATTTTACGTCTGCAATATCTGCGCACAATTTAATTCACTTCGGTGCATTCTTTCTCGTCTTTCGGCCGTCAACTTTCAAAATTTTGGGTGGGGCTCTCGACCCCTAAATCGTTTTCCCGCAGAACATAAAAAACACGTATTCCTTTAATTTTTGCGTATTTTCCTTACAAAATATTTCGTATCAATTGTTCGTGTCCTTTACAGACATCTTACATATTGTTAGTAGCACTTTTGATATTTCGTGATCAAAAGTTTGGAGAGGTCGGCGCCCCGCGCAACCGTTTTTCCCAGGAAAATACGAAATCCGTATTCCATCATTTTATCTGTACAATATCTGTGCACAATTAGTTCACTTCGGTTCACTTCTTGCCTTTCGGGCATCAACTTTCAAAATTTTGAGTGGGGGCTTTTACACCCTAAAACTATTTTTACGCAGAAAATAAAAAAAAATCAGTATTCCTATATTTTTGCATATTATCCATACGCTAAGTTTCGTTACAATTCTTCATGTTCTTTACACACATCTGACATACTGTTACTAGAACTTTTGATATTTCGTGATCAAATGTTTGGAGGGGTCGGTGGCCCATCCAACCTTTTTCTCAAGGAAAATACGAAACCCGTATTCCATCATTTTAAGCCTACAACAACTGTGCAATATTTCATTCACTTCGGTTCACTTCTTCTTACCTTCCGGACGTCAAATGTCAAAATTTTTCGTGGGGACTTTTGATCCCTAAAACTGTTTTTTCCGCAGAAAATAAAAATCCGTATTCCTTTATTTTTTGCGTGTTGTCCATATAAAAAGTTTCGTTACAATTCTTCATGTCCTTTACACAGTTCTGACATAGTGTTACTAGGACTTTTGATATCTCGTGATCAAAGGTTTGGAGGGGTCCGTGCTCCACCCAACCGTATTTTAAAGGAAAATAAGAAACCTGTATTCCCTCATTTTATGTCTATAATATCTGTGCGAAATTTCATTCACTTCGATCCACTTCTTTTTACCTTCCGGGCGTCAAATGTCAAATTTTTTCGTGGGGACTTTTGACCCCCTAAAACTGTTTTTCCGCAGAAAATAAAAATCCGTATTCCTTTATTTTTTGCGTGTTGTCCATAGAAAAAGTTTTGTTACAATTCTTCATGTCCTTTACACAGTTCTGACATAGTATTACTAGGCTTTTATATTAAACATTTACTTTATGTAACTTTTCTTTTTTACGAAATTCTTTTTTTTGGGGGGAAGGAGAGAAATGATTTTTTCTGATATCTGTCTCTTGCCATTCATCTTTTTTGAACTGCTTAAGTAAGATAATTTTGTAACTTTTGATATATAACTCCGTCATGATAATAAAATTGTCATTCTTAACAATTTGTTTTATTTCCTTATTTGCAGTTTGCCACACTGATATATTTGTTACAAAATTGAGATTTGGTCCAACGCCTTTCGAATTCGGAACCAACCCAACTCCCGAGCTTTTTGGGTTGCCTGCTATTGCAGGAAAACGAGAATTGCAGGTGGTAATGCACTTTTGGAGTCGTGTATACATTGTCCCTCATCATAGTTCTCCCCATCCACTGCACTTCTGTCGCAGCCATGCGGAAACCACTCTCTTCAAATAATGCGTATGTCATTGGTCCCTTATTTAGAGCTTCATTCAACAGCAGCAACTGTACCTCTGCTTACTGTTACAGTATGTACCCTCCCCCCGTCGTGGTCTCTGCTGACGCCATTGTTGTCGCCACTTACACGGTGTGATTCCGCGTATGTACAATTGTACTTCCCGTTCGTTTCAGACCAGTATTTATTCTTCCCTTTGGTTCCGCATGCAGAAACCCTCGCACCATCTGACTTTGACCTCGTAATGCGATTGTGTTGCTGCCACAGAGGAAGACATATGCCAACGTGTTTCCCCTCGACGTTTCTCCCATTGTGCGCTTGTTTCAATGGATGCACAACAAACCACTGTTTGTATGTCAAATTTTGCAGATGACCCCCGTTGGAGATATTCACGATACACCACTGGTGTCGCTACTATTTTTATTGCATACACATACGATTTGGTAATGCAATTTTTTATTTGACGGCTATATGTGCATTATTAGCTGCGATAAAGGCCGGGTACGGGTAGTCAGATACAAGTCTACAACAGGGGGCTGCGGTGGCTCAGTGGTAGAGCGTTCACCTATGGTGCATGAGGTCCCGGATTCAAATCCCGCTCCCGCCAAGTGAACTTTGTGGTGGACAAACACCGTGTGCGTGGGTTTTCTCGAGGTTCTCCCGTTTCCTCCTACTTTCTTTATTCCACCATTTCATTCATTTCCCATAATCACCGTCTCCTTTGGCCTAACCGGCACATAATCGTGGGACGTAAAACTCAAAGATTTCATTTCATTTTTACAAGTCTGCAACAACGCCTTTAGCGGCTAAATGGGAAAGGATATGACAAAGTTTGTCCTCTAAAAGGTGCGTGACATGTAATGTCCTTTCGAACGATTCCAACAGTTATACCGCTTTCCATTTCAAATTGTGAAGTTGCCCCCGTTGGAGATATTCACGAAACGCCACTGGTGTCGCTACTATTTTTGTTGCATTCTACACAAACGATTTGGTAACGCATTTTTTTTGTTTGAAGGCTCTACGTGCAGTATTAGCTGCGATATAGGCCTGGTACGTTCTTATTGAATCACCCTATATATATATAAATGATCAAAAATGACCGATACAAGAGATCGCTTCAGGAATAGTAAAAAGTACTGACAACGAAACATATTAGTAATTTTTGTTATTTTAATCCAGCGAAGTAATTAATTGGCACTAGTATAACAATAAAAATTATGAAACTCCTGTGTCGGTTGACAATTTTACCTCCCTCTCTCTGGCAAGATCTAAAATGATGGTACTGTTCCCCAGCATAAGAAAATCTGAAATGACACAGCTGAATTTAGCTATGAGAAATCAGTAGTCAGGAAAGAAGTAGTAGACAGTTTCTTCCCTTATAGCAGTGGCGTCGCCTTGTGCAGTTCGCAAGAGCACGTGAACTACCAAATGTCGTGCGCTGTTTGTTCCTCCTTAAGATATTTAATAATTTTTAGAACATTATTATATTGTTCTTTCGTTTCTATTCTCCGCTTGCTTTACCCCTTACACATATGCATTCCAACATCACACCAGGTTCACCACAGCTGCAAGCGTAAAGTAGGAAAGCGCGGGCAACTGTGCAGAGGAACTGCGGTTTCTTGACGTTAAAATGAAGAATTGAACGAGGATCGTTAACAGCGTCCTTGACTAATTTCCAGTAATGTGACGCTTTAAACAAAACCAAAGAATGGACTTCTGCAATTTAAAATTGAAAAATACCTAGGTATAGTAGTATTGTGAAGTACAGCAGTATATAGAAAAATATAGTAGTATATAGCTCATTCTTTCAATCAGTTATCTACATTTCTTTTTATCTCAGTTTCCTGTAATGAAAAATAAACTAATGGAACAAATAAAATTACGACATTCCAAGATCGTATGGAGGGGAATGGGAGGTTTAGAACTCTTCCCAAGAGATTCTTAACTTAACGGAGAACAAAGTTAAATTTTAGTTTATTAATGCAGAATAAAATCAAATTTTATTTCATGTTCAACACTTTTTTTAAAAAAAAATACGAATTCCTAATTTTTCTTTAGGCTATGGTTTTCTTGCCTAAATAAACCGAATGTTTGTAAGAAAAGCGAATAGCTTATCAAAACATACTGTGCAATGGTAAACTCTTACTTTCGGTAAGCAGGACTAAGATTCTCGACCTATTGTTTATTTGGAGTTTATCCTACTCTCAAAATGGACAGGATATACGAAACATTGAGTCTGCTAGTACAAGGGTACCTCAGGCGTAATCTGAACTAAGCAAGACTGCGATTGTAGCCCCCTGGCTTTCAGGTGCTCCTATAAATAGGTTGGACTCTGTCGAATTGTGGTCATCAGTGATGAAACTGTTAAAGTAGTAAGAAGTTCGTGATTCGTGACCCGGAAAACAGAGAAAATCTGTCCCATAACCTACAGATCCATACCCGGTCAGACCTGGAGACGATTAAACTTTGTCATACCTGAGTCTACTAATGCAATTCTAACAAGACGACTTTCCACTAAATCTATATTTTTTCTTGCTTGTTGTGTGTATCTGTTTGTGAAATAATCTTACTGAAAGATAGGCATGAGAATTACAGAAAATATATGCTTCATGTTACTCTTACGGGAATTCGTCAGAGTTTAATCTGAGGAACCTCTAAAACTTGTGGCTTAGCCCAGTGTTTTGTTAATTATTTTGTGTAGTCTATGATCAACAACTAGTTATTTTTCAACATAGAGGGACGAATGAACATGAGGATATATTTAAAACATTCAATACATGGTATCATATCTTGATTAAGAAGTGACATACCGGAGGTCAAACAAATCAATATGCGAGCTCGAGTAGTGATCATCATTAATTCCATTATCAAACTCAGCGGTGAAGCTACAGAGTTGATATTTTACCTTCTTCCGAGTCGCGGATATGTTCGGGTCATCGGGTTTGTCCGGATAATCAGACCTGAGAAACGAGATCCATACCACGTATGACCCGGAGAAAAATCGTGATAAGTGTTTCATGGTCCGTTCCATTACTGGTAGCGGGATTGGGTACCTTGATGTAGAAAGGACACCTCACAATATAAGTTTGCCCTAAACGCTCCGATGCTGTCACTAGATGCCAGTAGACTCTCGGTCATCAGGGGAGGTCCAGTTAGTATAACTATAAGATGACTATTGGTTCATTGTGTTAAAAGGCGTATCCCATTGAGAATAATTTAGTTTCCGGGGGTGGGTTATAATCAGCAACGAAACATATACAATCTATATATCAATCGATTCAGCTTGACAAAACAAATCGATTGATACCAAATTTAACTACTTCCGGTTAACCACTTCCGGTTTACTGAGCCTAATCTTTCCAGGGGTGGGGTATAATCAGCAACGGAACATATACGATCGATTTGTTTTGTCAAGCTGAATCGATTGATATATAGATTGTATGTTTCGTTGCTGATTATACCCCACCCCCGGAAACTAAATTATTCCCATCCCATTACTGTTCTTCGGAAAGGTTCCGAGTATTGCATAGGCAATTTTGAACGAAGCATACTGCTGCCAATCCTTGCAACCAGGGCGAGGTTAAAGCGGTAAGAAGCCTTAATTTAACGTAGGGTACATAACACACCCACCCTGCCTCCCGAACACAGATACTATAATGCTTATCCATTATGAATAAACAGTGATCAGAGACCGTTTTCTCTAATACATTAGAAACTACATTCCTAAAGAAATACCGGAATTTCCCCTGTGAAATATCTGGCAATCTGTTATGTTACATATTCAGCGGAAAATTTGTAGTAATTTCGTAGTATAAATCAAACAGACTCCACTAGTGCCAAAAACTCTTTATTTCTTGTAAGAGATTCAGCAGGAGAAGCGGAGAAGCTGCAGTTGTAGAAAGGGGGCTTTATTTGTTATGTCTAAGAATATTATCCTAGGACAGTGACTACAATTACTAGATGTAAAGTAAAAGTATTTAATAAGTAATCAACTTGTTTTACAATGAATCCTGAAGAATCCATAAACAATATTTTTTTAAAGTTATTTTCTTTGGTATAACTTAATATGCATTTAATTATTCGAAATATGTTAACACTTCAAACAATTCAAAATAGTATTTGCCAAATGATGGATACACCGTTCTCAACTACTAAAATTTTACCTTAAACACCCATCCTGATTAAAAAAAAAAAAAAAAAAAAAAAAAAAAACTGTGACTTTTCTGTGAAACCACCTTAATTTTTAAGAATGTAGTATAAGCTTAATATAAGCAGATAATATTGTTCATGTGTTTTCTCTAATAAGAATAAATTAATATTGGAAAATTGGATTTGGATTTACAGGTATTACAGGTACAATTATTGACAAATGCATGGTTATGCATGGTTCAAGTGCATGGTTATGCGCACCTGGAACAAAGATTAAAACCAAGTTCACATTTTCAATAAACTTAAAAAGTTCGTTACTGAATTATATATATATATATATATATATATATATATATATATATATATATATATATATATATATATATATATATATATATATATGTGTGTGTGTGTGTGTGTGTGTGTGTGTATGTGTTATTTGCGAGTTTTTCAAAATTTTGAACCATCCGTTTGAACTACCTGAGAAAGTGATGGAATTTTTCGCTTCAGTCTTACCGTTCCCTAGATATTGGCCAAAAAGTTCCAATATCGGGAGACTTAAGAATCCATATCTCGGGAACTCGTAAGTCATAGAGGGATCATATTGGCGTTGATCAATACCTAAGAGAAAGGTGAATATTTTGGTACCAAATAGTAACCGGTGGCCACTGGCAAATTGGCCACCGTTCCTAAGATATTGGCCAAAAAAGTTCGGATTTCGAGAGATTTAAGGAGCTGGATCTCGGGAACCGTAAGTCATAGGAAGTAGATGTTATTTTGCGAATTTTTCAATTTTTAGCCTTCCATTTTGAGCATGTGTCTTCGTAAAACAATATATCGTAGAACGTTTTAACAGAACCTTTAAGCAAAACATGTGGAAAAAATTTAGTACTGAAGGAAATTATAAATGGATAGATATATTACAAGAATTGCTTAATGAGTATAATAATAAAGTATATAGAACAATTGGTATAAGGCCTGTAGAAGATAATAAGAAAAAATTAATTCTTTTTATTAAGTTCGTTCTGGCAATGCTCTTGGAGCATTATCAACTGGTTACTCTTGTGTTACTTTTGTTACTTCCACATTTCCCCACAGTTGGTACGCCTGAATTAAATATCTTGAAGACTCCAAAAATAATGTTGCTGTAAGAAATTCTAAGGTACTTCCCCGATTTCTGGTAAAACACAAGAATTGGCTTTCGTTCAGACATTTTCTTGTATCTGGCGTTAAAGAAATGCTTCAAGAATAACCTTGTTTACAAAATAACAGCGAAGCGTGCTACGAACTGGTTCCAAGACAGCTGTTATCTTTTAATGATAAGGTAGGGCTGTCACGAAGACTTGGAAAGAAGACAAGTTGGTGTTTTCAGATACATAAACGAAATTAAATATCCATTTTTTTACATTAGAAAGAATGGCGCAGAAATTTTTCGTTTTCTCTTCAGTGTCATATTATTCCGCGTAAATTTATTAATAAATGCTGTAATTAGCGTTCAACGAAAACAGATATCCAAGTATAAGAGATTTACCAGTGAAGAGATCACACAGTGGCGGCTTTAGCGAGTAGGCCGGGTAGACACGCGCCTACCCAAAAATTTTGAAAAATATAGAAACCAAACGCTAAAAGATACAATAAAGAGTAAATATAATTTCCACTACAGTAGAGCATCGATTATCCGAACGTCGGTCAACCGAACGACCGCTTAACCGAACTGTGTACTCGCTCGCACCTGTTACTCTCCCACCCTACCGTCCATCATCCCCCTCACTCCCAAACCAAGTTTCCCACAGTAGTCGCGGCACTGAGCCACCGCTGGCGGAACATTGCTCCTAATGGGGCCTTCATAAGGCGCTGCTGTCCGGCCAAGCCGCCAGTCGCTGTGTTTCAACAATCAGCAGACTTCTGTCGGTTTGGCACTGGCTGTAGAAGTAGCGGCAGTATCAAAGCTGTTCACAGCAACAGCTGCGCCAGCTTAGAGTTGAGGCGTGAGAATAAACATGTACAGTTCGATTATCCGAACAAACCAGTTTTCCGAACACCCATGTCCCCCAATTACTTCGAATATAATCGACGCTCTACTGTATTTATATTAATGATAGATAATTATTTAACAAATAGCATCAACCACTATTGTAAAAGTAATTCCCTACTGTCATTAATCAACCAAATGTGTATATGTATCCACAAGCGAAGGAGCGGGTCTACCCTGAATTAAAATCCTAAAGCCGCCCCAGAGATCACATTCAGCTAAAAAAAAAATGGATGAATGTAAGACCCCTTTCACATATTACGTAACGCTATTTTTGACCAATGTTTTACCCCGTTCCAACTCCTTGTCACCAGTTTTTTTTTTATATAGAAAAAAATTTCTGGAGTGCACAGTTAATATTTGGAGGGGTACATATGATTTTCACACGGTACTATTCTATTTATTATTATATATAGACGTATTTATTCTGGTCTGCTTCGGGGAGGCACTCTCAGAGCTCCGTGGAGAAGCGTTCCCCCCCCAAAAAAAAGTCTGGAACAAACACTGCTCGTCATATTTCATAATGCAAGGCCGAACGCTTCTTCCCTTTGTCACGTAATGATTTTTTTATTTTTGTTTGTGAGTATTTTCGGAGCTATTACAGTAAAAAGAGAAAAAATACTAATTTTAATGACAGAACTTTTTATTACAAAACGCTTGTATTCTGACGAAAGTTGTAGTATTTTTTTCGTCAACAAATCAAAGTACTAGAAAATGGTAGTACCGTAATAATATTTTATTTAACTTGATAAGGTTGTTTAATTAACCAATCTTAATTCTTCGAAATTGCATATTGTCGTTTTACCAAGGAGGTTGCACCCACTCTTTTAGGTCACCGATGATTGGCAAAGGACAAAGTACTGCCAGAAGATGCAGGTGAAATAGGATCTGAAGAACTGACTTCTGTTTACTCATTTTGAAAGTCTTCTTGTCATAAATTAATGTCAGAATGCGAATAAACTCGATTTCTTTAGAAAAATTTAAATCCAAAGAGCAAGAATTTCAGTACGAGATTAATTCTTATCCGACGAATTCTGTTTTTGCCTTGTGGTAGAGACCTGCACGGGCCGAATGTTTCGGCCAGGGGGTCATTTAGGGTTGGCAGGAGGGGGCAATTGCCCCACCCCCTTCGAAGAGCTTGAGGAATATATATACTTTAATAGATTGTCTACTAATATACTAGTACAAAACGTGAAAGTCTTATGTCGGTAGTGCTCTTGCCTCCCTCAAGCGAAGCCTGAAATGACGCCCTGGTTTCGGCCCGAGCCCAATCCAGCCCAAATGTACCTAGGCCCGGCCCAGCCCGGGCCCAAAAAGTTTTGGTTATTTTCGGCCCGAGCCCAGCCCAGCCAGATAAGTTTTTTAAAATTCTTGGTCCAAGCCCGGCCCGGGTCCGATAAATTTTAAAAGTTTTTGGCGCGACCCCGGCCCGATAATTTTTTTAAAAATTTAGCTCGAGCCCCAGTCTTTCTCAAAATTTAGTATTAAACTTGACCTAACCACAGAAACATTTTCTAAACTCTGGTTCACGACCTGATGCTTGCCTCCCGAATGGTATCATTGCCTCCTAGAACTTTGCCTGTCATCGAGAGATCAAAAACTCCATTTTCTGTAACAAAAATCTAAGTTAATTGATTTTTAGCATAAAGTGAAGATGGCAATATTGTTTAGTAACAGGCAAAACTTTCCCACCCCTTCTTGTCATATTTTGGGCTCAGTGAAGGTCAAGGTCAGAGCTCAATTTACCGCGCAATGCCTGCAATTCTCTATAGTGAAAGTGGAGCCGCTAAGCAACACAAACTGTAAATAGCTATTGTATTCGTTGTAACATTTTTCAGGGGCACACTTCTTCAACGTTTGGCTTTATTCCAATTATTGTTTAACGAACGTCAATAATTATTAAAGAATTGCAATTAATCGGCCCCAGCCCGGCCCGAAACAAAGAAATAACAGAGTCGGCCTGCCCAAGCCCGGTCCGTGCAGGTCTCTACTTTGTGGATCTGAGACGAAACCACGGGAAACATCAGTCAGGGTGGGTGGCCTCGAAATTCGAACACGGGACTCCAGATTCCAATAGTAAACGTTCGTCTACGAAATTTAGTAGGATTTTTTGAAACGAAGTTGACAAGAGCTATATACGGAGTTATTACAAATGATTGACCCGATTTCATAAATTCATTGTAGTTTTACTATTAAACATATTGTCACAAAACTTTGCAGACGTATTGAAAAACTGAAAAAATATTTTTAGGGACATTCACAGAAAAGCTTGCTTTATCACTGAAGATGAATTTCTTACAAAACCTATCTTCTTCCATACGCTGTTGCAAGTGTCAAAAGTTCAAAGCGTCTGACTTTGTCGTCAGACGTTAAGGCTTGTGGCAATTGCAACCAGTAAGACTTTTGCTTCAAAGAATTTATCTAGTAAAAAAAATAAGAAGAAGAAGAAGAAGAAAAAAGAAAACTTTTCAGTTACGCCAGCTCTCAGACATGGGGATAACATCTAAAAAAAAAAAAAATGTAAAAATAAAATTTTCGAAAAGATAGGTCCGGTATGTTTTATAGTTAATTGTTGTAAGCAAAATAATTTCCGTTATAATTCGATTGGTAAATCAAAGATTATATCGAAAATAATCATTCTGGTCATAATTTCAATTTGTGATTAAATTGCCGTAGATGGCGGCCCCTGATAAGGCCCAAATGAACCTGTTTTCATCATTGTATTACAAGTTATCTCCTCCTCCTTTAAGGGACCGCGGTGGCTCAGTGGTAGAGGGTTCACCTCTGGTGCATGTGGTCGCTGGTTCAAACCCTGCTCCTCCCGAGTTCACTTTGTGGTGGACAAGCATCGTGTGCGTGGGTTTTCTCGGGGATTTTCCGTTTTCTCCCACTTTCTTCATTCTACCATTTCATTCATTACTCATCATCACCGTCTCCTTTAGCCTAGCCGGCATAATCGTGGGACGTAAAACGCAAACATTTCATTTTTCTTCCTTCTTTAATATACCATGTTACCTACAATTACCTCCGTTTCATTTCATGTTTTCACTATTCACTATTAATCGCAAATATTTCTTATTTTCATGCTTTTGTTGCTCTTTCCTACATCCGTATGCATAGTATTACTCAGAAAATTAATACCTTCGAATTGTTAAGTGTTGCAAACTACGCACTACTCAGAAATTACTAAAACAATGAATCCTTATTTTCTCATTGTGATGGTTGATAGAGCTTCCAAATTGCCACTTAAAATTCGTGAATAAACCATGCTTCCTTGTTGCGAGTTTCAAGGGTATTTAAGGGCGCAATTCCCTATCAAAGACATATCCCAAGGACATGAAAAGTTACAAATGGCATACGAAAATACTTCTTTTCTGGGTGCTACTTACATTTATGGAAAACGAATTTCTTTCTCTCTTTCTTACTGCTTTAGAAAGTATTTCGTTAAGGAGGAGCTCCCTTAATAGGTGAAGATTGATTTCACGATTGTTGAGTATGTTGAGTATTAAACATGAACCAACTTTTACTATGTGGCCACTAAAAATCATGAATGCTACCTAACCGAGTTAGGGCAGGAGCGTAGCAGGGGAGCCCGAGGGGATGCCTCCGTAGGTAGCAGGCACATCAGTGACGGTGAGTATAGGTATAAATGAGGATAGTGGATCAGCATTTCCTATGGCAATAAAACCTCTATATTGTGTATCTCAAATCTTTGCGACACTTGCATTATCACTTTGCATACTGCCTTAATATAGCACTTCCTTTCTTCAATTCTTTGTTATTGAGTACTAGCTTGCATCGATTACCCGCTTCGCTGGGTTAAAATGAAAATTTAACCGCACAGTTCCGTATCTCATATGTCTGGTACCCGTAAAATATGATGTTTTCGTTTTCAGTGTTATCGATTTAAACGGCATCGGAAAGATCATTATTCATCTCAGCGATCTCAAAAATATGGATTAGGCACTAGTATCGGCCATTTTCAATCATTTTTTAAAATAAATATCCCCGTCCTCCATGTTGCGGGGCTGAATTTGGATTTAAACGACATCGGTAATGCCACTCTTCATTTCAGAGATCCCGAAAACCATGGATTGGACACTGATATTGACAATTTTCGATCGTTTTTAGGGGAAACCGGGGTATTTGCCAACACTGGGGTAATACAGAACACTCAAGTTTACGCCTAAGGAAGCTTGTTAGAAAATTGCAGGCTAGCGGAGAGACCTGGAAAAGTGTAGCATAAATTTCGTGACAGCCAATTGAGTGGATTGTCGGGAAGAAGACGTTTTGTTGTTTCTGCCGATTCACTTATAACGTTAATTCAACAATCTAGGCAACGTAAGTTGGCTCGTATCTATATTCTTACAGATAAGGCTATATGTTCCTCTATATTTGAGTATTAGTTCTTTATTATCTTAATATCCTGTATGCAGTCAACAATTAGTTTCAACTTTAACAATAAAATGGTGTCTCATGGGGAAATGCCAGAGAGAATGTTTGCCATTACCCCGGATTGTTCGAGATTTCCCCATGGTGTGAAATAAAATTATCAAAAAATTTTAAATAGTTCTTTTTATTGAAAAGTAAGAAATAAGTTAATGAAACTGGTTTGGCATTTTCTTCTCTGTGAGATTCATATAGTGTTTTACAAATTCATTTAGCCTAGTAGCATCCATTAGCGGTTAGCCAATTTTGTTGAGCCTTGTAATAATACTCTTTCTGTAATGCTTATATTTGTTGGCTGATGATATGCCAGATCACAAAGTGATTACTTACATCAGCTGCAAGCATCGGACTGTAGATTGCAGATACGTTGCACCACGCAGGAAAGCCACACCAGAAGAAGAAAACACAAAGCATTATAACATATCAGGAATACTTATGGTTGCAAATCTACTAAAGATGAAAATAAAATACTTCATCAACTTACGACACAACGGATCACTTTTTATTTAGCTCAAATTAGGTTAAGGGGCATGTGCAGTTTCTGATGCGACATATGATACCATAGTAGGTGAGTCAGTTAAGATACAGTTAGGAAAATGCGTGACGTACAACTCATGTTTTACATTAGTCATTAGCCATCAGAAGCCTAAGGAGAATCACCATTTAGGTATTCAATATATAATTATCTAACTATATTTATTTATTTACTTATTCACTTCATCAAATATTTATATCTATTAATCATCTTTGTCGCAGGATATATAGATGATTTCCTTTAACAGCATGAGGCACACTAGACATGCAATTACATTAATATAAAGCCAACGCATTGTACAACAGAATCAGCCTGAGTATCAATATTAAAACTGGGACTGCTATCGCCATTTGTTTAACCTAATTTAGGATTAAACAGCAAGTTCCTGATATGTTACCTATCAAATATACGAATACGAGGAAAGGAATATATTCCATTCACGGAATCCTCCGGACGTTTAGATTTAGCTGGACATTATTTGAGCTATATTACGTCCAGAAACAATATATAAAAATTGCCACTTTAGAAGGGAACAAATAAACCACCTATTTCTCTATATACCGACTATTCTTTTTCTTTTTAACATAAAAAGATCAAACTTCAACTGTCAAAGAAGAAGAATAAAAATAGGCATTAATTTCACTATCAAGTTTGCCAACATTTCAATAGTGCAGATAAATTTCACGTCATCTCTTAGTTTGGAGATTAGATTGATATAATGACTCAAATTCAAAATTAACAATAATTAATAACATTTAAATTTGGTTAATATGAGGAAAATGGGAACACACAAAGTCACACAAAATGCTGTAATGTATCAAACAGGTCCATTACAGCCTATTAAACGCATTTGATCATTGAACTAATAAAGAATACTGTCTTTGGGAGCAAAACATTAATGCGTTTATCTGTAATTTCTACAATTCCAAATAATGTTTTCATTTTAATGAATACTTTACTTAATGCGCTGTTATTTCTAAATGTGTTTCATTTTGTTTAGCATATTACCTATTAGCTTTCATTTGTAATAGTTTCAGAGATGATGAGGTCTTATTATGTTTCTCATTAGCTTGAGTTGAGTTTGTAATTATAACTCTTATAAATACTAATTTACGGTATAATTTTCATGTATTTTAATCATTTTGCTTCTTTTGTAAAGAAACGTTTAAAGTAAGCAATATGTTAGGGATTATCTCGACCACTGGTACATTTTTAAAACATGTCACTAATTTGTTGAAAAATCTTACTTTTCACTTTCTTCTGCGCTTTAGCAAACAGGAAAAATTTCAAACCTTCTATACACAAGAAATCTTAATTTTATCTCTAAAAACAAAAGAGTTAGACCCTATTTATAATCAAAAGCTTAAGTGTTCGTGAATACCCCGATCTTCCCTACATATATTCTTCCTTCCTTCCCCTCCCCCAAGTTGCGAGACTGAATTTGGATTTAATCAGAAGTGTCACTGTGCATCTCAGCGACTCCGAAAGCTATATATTCTACACTAATATCGGTTATTTTCGATAATTTATATATGGTTCCTTCCCCTCCTTCCAACCCTAAGTTGCACCGTCAAATAAAATAATCAAAATCGTCACAAGCTCAGACCTCACCTATAATGAAAATTTGATCGAGATCGGTCGAGTAGTTCAAGAGTTATTAAGTCTCAAACCTAGTGATTTTTATTTTTATTTATATTGATTTTTATATACCATTACCTCCTTTCCCTCTCCTATGTTGTTCCGTCAAAATGAAATGATACAATTCATCCCAGTCGCGAACCTGATCTATCTTGAAAATTTGATGGAGATTGGTCTGATGTTTCAAGAATTGTTAAGTTTTATTTATTTTTTTCTATCTCTCTCTCTCCCTCCCTTAAGCTCTACCGTCAAAATGAATAGCTTAAAACACTTCCAAGCCAGAAACGCATCTATGTGTAAAATTTGATCGAGATCGGCCGGGCGGTTCAAGAGATTAATAATACTCACTTTCAAATGTCCGTAGGACATTAAAAGTTGCAAAACACATACAAAAAGACTTATTTCCTGATTGCTGACTATTCAATGGGAAATACTTACATTAATGAAAAGTGAATTCCTTTTTCTTTCTCTTAATGTATTATAAAGTGTTTCTTAAAGGACGAGCCCCATTAATAGGTGCAGATTAACCTCATGAGGACTGAGTAAGTATGAATACAATGTGTCGATGACATGAAAACTACAGAGCATTAAACAGGGACCAACTTGTAGTAAGTGGACACTAAAAACACGAAGCTATCTAACCAAGTCAGGCCATGAGCGCAGAAGGAGACCCAAGCGGTACCGAGGGGGTGCGATCGTAGGCGCGTCAGCGACTGAGGATATACACATAAATGAGGATAGTGGAAAAATATTTCATACGGCGTAAAACATATGCATTGTGTGTCGCAAAGCTTTGTGATACTTGCATTATCACTTTGCACATTGCCTTGACATAGCACTTCCTTTAGTCATGTTTTCGTTCCACACTTTCCACTTCGTATTTCTATCTTATTAGGCCTATACACTTAATGTGTAATATCCTGGTATTATTACTTTTATAGTCCTATTTCAAAATCAAGTACAAAACGTATTCCGTTGATTTTACAAATTTATGCCCCCATAAAATGGGACATCGCCCAAAATCTTGCGCCTTTTCTTTACATTTATTTCAGATGTAAACTCCTTCTCACTAGTTTCCCCTCTACATTTATATATTTCTCTCCATTACAGCAGTATATACATCCTTAGTTAGTTAATAACATAGTCGGTTTGAAACACTGTCATATGCTCTACTGCCTGTTCAAGTCTATCGCATCAATCCGCGAATTTATGTAGTTAAAAATTTAACAGAAGTTTTCTCCATTATTAATCAACATAGACTAATGACCTTTATTACCATTTTTGTTACTCGCATTATAATATTTCGTCTGATTCTGTTCATTTCTCCGTAAATTTTTCCTTTCGGTCCGCCATCTACGGTAGTTAACCCCAATTTGTAAACCGTCGGGTTTTTCTGCCGGACCCTGTACATCTGAATCTGAAAGTGCATACAAGCAACAAACATGAAAATAACTTGACATATACGCTTCATGCAGGGCCTCAGTAATACGCCACATTCAGATGAAGTGCATCGTTAGTAATTACACAGGTTGAACTTGTAATTTTCTTTGAGTACCTCAAACACATTATTTTATTTACCCTTGACCTTGTAGAGTTTGCCCTCAAACAGAACATGGGCTAATGAGTGCATTTTCTTCTTGTAGAATGACTAATTATACAAGTGTTGCAACTACTTTAAAGACATAACAAAAAAAAAAAATTGTTAACTAGTAGTTGCATAATTGCATCTTGTTTCCAACAAGTAACGCAGTAATTACACTTTACTTGCATTAAGTGTTTGTATACAACTCTTCATGTAGATCTTACATGATTCATTTTACGTGTATTTTACGCGTCTTTCTATTTGAGACATTATTCTTATGAAATTGAGAGATAATTTGCTTTTAATTATTTCGTGCTACCTTAATATAATGTTAATTTATTGCACAAGAAAAGGTGGGGCATAATAATAAGAACTGACTGTAAATTAGGCTACTAGCCACGTGCAATATTAGTTTTGACTGTGAAACAAGTTTGAAAGCATGGTTCATTGCTTTACATATATCAGTACATAATATTTATCTGTCTTTGTTGTAATTCTTACTCTTGAATATTTCTTTCGTTATAATTTTAGTGCCATGTATTCAAAACAAATTAGAAACACAAGAACTATCGAACTTAATCTTCATTAGAACTAAACTTAAAAATGGTGTCACTGACCTACAACTTTACCGTGTAGATAAAGAACATGAGCGCCTCTTATATACAGTAGAGATCCGATTATCCGAGTTAATGTGGACCGGATCTAACTCGGATAAGCAAAAACTCGGTTAACGCGGATGGATACATAGAAATGTTTGTATTGTATTTATTATTATGATTACCTGATTATTTCTCTTTATTATTTATTACCACTGGCGCAAATCCCAGGGTTGAGGGGGACATGTTTCCCTCAATGTTAGAACTAGTGGGACTGTTCCCCCAATAGTCCCCCCTACTATAGGCTAAACTAGACAACCCTAAGAAATTAACGGAATTATGTAATATTTTCACGGAATTTGAATTTGAGTGCTCAGTAGCTTTTTTTTTAAAAAAAAAAAAACTCAATTTAATTATTATAGCAATTTATAGAAGCCCAAAAAGCACAACTACACATTTTTTGACCTACCTAAATATCTTATTACATAAAATACGAAAAATACATAAAACATATCTTAATTTGCGGGGACTTCAATATTCATTTTTTTAATAAACACGAAGGAAAGAATGGAAGTACTCTCCTTAATAAACTCATACAACATAAATTGTATAATCAAAAAACCAACTCGAATAACTCCTCACTCAAAAACAGCAATAGACAATGCGCTAACTAATTTACATGCAGATTACATAAAATATGAAATCATTGATGGACTCTCAGACCATACTTGCCAATTATTACAAATTGACTTGGAGTACAATCACACAAACAATAACGTAAAAGTAGAAACTAGAATACTAAACAAAAATAAATAAATAAATACATTTCTTGATTTTCTAAGAAACGTAAATTGGAACGCCATGTATGAAAAACATGGGATAGAAGACAATTTTTTTACTTTCTTACTATGCTCAAGAATAGTGTTTACAAATAATTTCCAAAAACAAAGCGTACAGTAAAGAAAACAGCGCATAGAAGTTGGATAACGCAGGAAATTAAAGAATACAGTAAACTAAAGCGAAAATTACTAAAAGAAAAATGTTTCACCTTATAGAAAAAATCGAAATAAACAATTTTATTTAATTCTATAAAGCATTACTTAGAAATACCAAACAGGTACACTACACCAATATCATTACTCATTCTAGGAATAAAACCAAGTCTCCCTAGCAAGCTGTCAGAGATCACATACCGTACACATAAAAAATAGAAAAGTAAGTAATATTAAAAAGCTAATCATTGATGATACAATAATAGATGAACCTATTCAAATATGTGACAATTTAATCGACATTTTACGGAAACAGCTGACAAGCTAGTAAAAATAACAGAATCCGATATAGCCATTAAACTGTTAGCAAACGTGATACCGCGTTCTTTTTACAGCACATTTCTTACACCAATATTAGGTATTGCATCAAAGTAGTCTATTGCAGGAAAATAAGTCAGCAAACGACGGAAACACCGACAAAAATAAAACTATGTAAAGAGTCGTTGACACCGCATCTAACGTATTTATTTAATCAGTGCTTAATAAATTATGTATTTCCTGATGCTCTTAAAATAGCTCAAGTAAGACCAATATACAAGAAGGGAGACACCACATCCGTCGAAAATTACAGACCAATCTCGCTGCTACCTGCTTTCAGTAAAATATGTGAACAGCTAATAAAGAACAGACTACTGGACTTTATCATACGCCAGAATATTATAACGAACGAGCAACATGGCTTTGTGCCCAACAAAAGCACCCAAACCGCTACCTATAGCTTAATAGACCACATACTAAGAGGAATTAATGGAAACTTTTTAGTACTCGGTATTTTTTACGATCTGCATTTGATGTAACAAATCGTGATAATCTACTGAGAAAAACTAGATCATTACGGCATACGTGGAAACTGTCTCAAATTATTCAAATCTTATCTAAAAAATAGGAAGCAATCAGTCGAAATTATAAGAAATACAGGTGATACTCAAATGAAATAAAAATCGACTTATCGATAAACAAAATATGGAGTGCCACAAGGCTCGGTTCTAGGTCCACTCCTGTTCCTACTATATATAAACCAGGGATGCAAATAAGCAACAAAGTTTACAACAAGACAAAATCTACTAGCCCACATCCCACAATAGAAATCATTTACATTCCTTCGGTATGATATTAAATACTCGCCCGCATCGATGAACCACTGGGTTATTTGCATCCCTGATATAAACGATCTACCTAGTAATATAGATATCAAAATTATACTCTATGCTGACGATACTCCAGTGATTATCAAAGGAAAAGATACAAAAGCTCTTGTTAACAATAAGCATGACATAACAAAAGAAAACTTCGCTTTTGGTTTGATAGTAACCAGTTGGTTTTAAACAATACGAAAACACAATATATATTTTTCCACTCAGCACACGCTAAAAAAATATCAATAAATTCACAATAAATCTAAACGACCCATCCATACAGCTAGTAAATGAAACAAATTTTTTAGGTATTATAATAGATGAGTACAGATGAAGTAATCATATTGAAACAAAGGGTTAATACAAATCTACTATGAGTCCATATACCCTATCATAAAATATGGCATCCTATTTTGGGGTAACGCAACTGAAAGCAAATCTAAATTTATTAAACAAACACAGGTCATTCGTTCCATTGCAAACTTACATTACACTACAAGCTGCAAATCGCATTTTAGAAAGTTAAAAATATTAACAGTTTCATCTATTTATATATATGTTGCTTCTGTTTTCAGTCTAACACAGTCACATAAAAATGGAGAAAAACTTAAATAAATTTAAACAAAACTTAAGAACGTATGTAATAGAGAAAGAATTTTATAGTGTTAAAGAAAATCTAGAAATATATGCATAACAATGTAAAATATTTTATCTATCTATCTATCTATCTATCTATCTATCTATATATATATATATATATATATATATATATATATATATATATATATATATATATATATATATATATATATATATATATATATATATATATATATATATATATATATAATCACCTCTGTAAATCATTTTATGTTTTGTTTTATAATCTCGCATCAATAATATGTTTACACGACTCCGAAAGTGCATTACCACCTGCAATTGTCTTTTTCCTGCAATAGTAGGCAACTCAAAAAGCTCGGACGTTGGGTTGGTTGAGAATACGAAAGGCGTTGAGAATACTACACCTCAATTTTGTTACAAATATATCAATGTGGCAAACTCTAAATAAGAGAATAAAATAAATTGTTAAGAAAGACGGATTTATTATTATGAGGGAAATGGATGACAAAACAGGTTACAAAATGATCTTACTTAACCAGTTGAAGCAAGATGAATGGTAAGAAATAGATATCAGAAGAAGGCAATTTCTTTTTCAAAAAAGTCGTGAAAAAGAAAATAGGTTACATAATGTAAAGGTTTAATATAAACGACTAATAGCACAACAACAAACATCCACAGGAAACGGAAAGAGACACAAACACAGCCTAAGGATCATTATTAGCGTAGTAGATTTGCGGGAATCCCATGCAAGATATAGAGACGGAACCTTACTTGTAAACCAAATTTTAATAATAATAATAATAATAATAATAATAATAATAATAATAATAATAATTATTATTATTATTATTATTATTATTATTATTATTATTGAAAACTCATTTTCTTTCCAAATCTCTGATTCTGCCTAAGAGCATGTCTGCATATACCGGTTATGCGTGCAGTTTTTGTCAATAAGCGGTCTCAAAGGCCAAACGGGATGGAAATCTCCGAGAGAGTAGAAGAAAAAACTTTCTTATGATAAATTCTAGGTCAAATTTCTCAGGACTTGTCTTTGACAGGTGCTTTTTTCTTTCTTTTTTGGGAAGAGAAAAGTTTTGGCGTCTAAGAAATTACAGTATATAATCCAAATTTGCAAGTAGATTTATTTACATTGCTATTTGTGGTTGTACAAAAATTGTCATTGAAAGACATTATTGTAAAAGTTAAGTTTTGTTTGGTCACCCATTGCAAGTTTTAGGGGCCCCGTCTGACCAGCTTCCCCGAAGATCGATATCTAAAATTTAGGATATGGATATATCAATGTTCATATATTTGCGATATCAAATGTTGATATGTGTCAATATCGATATCGACTATATCAATATATCAACATATGTACAGGCCTAGATCCGAGAAATGATGCTTCAAATATACTGGAACCAATAATCAAAAGCTAAATATGTTCTTGCATTCCGTATCCAAGGTTGAGGGGGAAGGAAGTGAACCCAAACAAACATTTTACACCAAAAAATTGTCAAAATAAAAATACATGTACTTCCGCCTTAATAGAAAACTATTGCTGTAATTTATCGTTTACCTCTGTTTCTGATTGTCATCAGAAATCAGCGACAGTACACATACTTTACTTAGTATAGCAATATACTCTATAATTTTTCACAACTAAGCGGAAGATGAAATCTTGTGATAATAAAGTGTAATGTTGTACAAAATAATCATAATAAATTCAGTATTTCTGGCAGTAATTTTGACACAAACTCAGAACTAAAAGATTAATAGAACTAGAAATGAAAGATTTAATTCCTTTTATCTCTCATACTAAAATAATTTTCCTGAGATTGTCAATTTTTTAATATATAAGTCCCCTATACCGGGCTGATTCTGGCTACCGAGGTTTAGAGGTAATCGGTACCGAAAAGTGTAAATTTTGTCGACTCTCAAACGCCGACAGTTTGTTAAAAGAGATTTCACAATTCTTGTTGTTATTTCTTCGTTACAAAAACACTTCTGATTGACAAGGTTCATGATGAATTAGTGAACTTATACGTACCGTATAAAAATCGACAGCTAACATTTCCAGCCAGGCCAACCAATATATACCTTCTTATCCCACAATCGTGTCTGGTAGAGAGAACCCCTCTCTCTTCCTTTACTCTCTCCCATATTAAAATCAGCAACAAGAGCACAATTCTAATCTCATATATATATATATATATATATATATATATATATATATATATATATATATATATATATATATATATATATATATTAGGGTGGTCCTTATTTATATGGAGAAAAATAAATTTAGGAATTTCCTTGGACTCACTCCCTAAAATGGTTCCATATGGGACAAAATTAAGCCAGGAGAAATATTAGATTCATTGAATAATTTTAAATGGTGCCCCAAACGATCTAAAATTTTGAATACGTTTCCAATACATAGTATATGGGGAAAAGATTGAATAAACTCTTGTAATTTACAAACGGCTTAAGGGAATGGAAAGATATCTTGGATAATGGAACTAGAGGAAATGAGCAACCTATTTTAAATAGCATTATTATGGCGGCCATCTTGAAGTCCGCCATCTTGAATTCAGGTAAAAATTTTCAAATAGGAAGAGGGTCATGTTACATATCATTTTGAGGTGGCGTTTTCCCAGAAGCACAAATCTCGTATTATCTTTAAGCTACCAATAATCTTGTAAGAGTTATTACGTGTGAAAAACGAAATGCTTTGATGTAATGTTATTTTATTGTAGTTATGGACCACAGATTTGTAAGAATTTTGGAAGTATTTTACATAAACTGGAAACAAGCTGCTAGATCTAGTTAAATATTTGTTTCTCCATGAACTACCAATAAGTTTTTCCATCAAGATGATTCATAGGCCATTATGAGGAAAAATAAAAAATATAACATGGAAGAAACTGTAGCTTTGGGGCAAGTTTTCAATAGGTTTTCAATCTTATATACTACACAGTTCACTTTTGTCACATCTAGGAAAATATTATCTATGAGAATTCACTATGTGCAAAAGAAACTGTTTCTGATACTCATTTTTCGTAAAAGCGATGTTGTAATCTTCTGTTAGTTTCACTCCCCTTTCTGCTGCATCGTTTATTACGGAGATACATTTAACTATTGTCTTTCCTTGAAGATAGTTTTTGTTATCTGACCATGAAATCGGATCACACTCAAGAAACCCTTTGGGTATTTTAAATCTCACGAGAAAAAATTGTTTGTTGTATCAAAATCACTCATTTCTCTTTTCGCAAGAATTTTTATGATATTACCCTTGCGTCAAGCCTCCTTGCTGCTTCACGGTCTCTCCTCACAGTTTTAATTCTTTCAACCAATTTTTGATTTTCCACTATGTTAACTTCATCATCAAAAAACTCCAATGTACGTATTCCTCCTTCAAGTGCCAGAGATCCCGAGAAAATTTAGAAAGAGCAACTTCAGATAATTCATTATCTATTTGCCTATAACTGTACAAAGCTTTCAAAAATTGCGGTCTTGTAATGATGAATGGGATACTTGATCACATTTAAATCAAGCTTGGACATATAGTCGTATCTGAAAAATTCATGCTCTCCGAAGACCCGTTTCTATTTGTTGCGTGAAACGAAAATGTTGGGGAAAGAGAAATATTTTTAAACAGTATATCGCTTTTCCCATCTACCTTGCATGGTGAATTGTTCCACGCAAACGAAAGAAAACTCTTCGAGGAGGTATTCCATCCAAGAATATCAGTTCTAAAAATTTACTGTAATCTTCTCTGCGGTGTCCTGCTTCTACAAGTTTGATAGCAAAATTCAATACTTCATTTCTTACATCTGAAATGTTGTTCCTTACATCATTATCATCATCAATTCTGGAATAAAGTTAGTACAATCTATTTTAGACCAATCGTTCTGAAAATGCTTAAATAGGGGAACGTCCGGTCCAGATGCAAACGAAACACAACACTTGTCAAATACACATTTTAAAACCAATTCATAAATGTAGTGTCTACAAGGAAGGTATAGAAGATAATTTTGGAGCATCTGCTCTAGCAGAATGAAAGCACCGTTCACATGACACATATTGAGGGAATAGTGTGACAACAAACTGCCTGCACGAACTTTACCAAGTTCCATTCTTCAAGCTAATGAACTGTAGTAGAAATAATATGTTCGTTCTCCTCTTCATGATGACAAACTGAGAACACCAATTAGCCTCTCATGAGCATCTCCTGTAATAAATATTGATAATCCGTCGATAGTCTCTTTACCAGTCAAATTCGGCAGTAGTTTTCCGTCTCATTGCACAACTAACGCACTTGATGCACTCCGAAATTGTTTTTGTGGTCTTATGCAACTTCGCTACGGATTTTCTCTCAGCGTCGATGCATATTTATTACTAGTTCCTTTACATTATGGCCTAATGTTTCTGCCGTCGCTGTCAGAATATGTATTCTCGTTCTATCAGTGGACTTGTATCGATCAAGAGCAGCAACCTGTCTTGGAGTTTTAAAATTAGTTTTTTCCCTTTTACATCTATTGCAGGGTCCGGGCGCACACAGGCACATATTTACATTTTATCTTACATACTCAACTGGGTTTTCCTCTTCATTTCCTGAAATGCTTACCTCCGTGTATTTTGGTGTAAAATTCACACAAATCATTTTCAGAAGTGCATTTTTCTTTTGCGTTCCTTTTTCTAATGAAGCCGCGCATATCCCTCTTGTTCTTTTCGAGCCAAACTCATGTCTTTACATTTAGTTGTGTAAGAGTTATTACTTGTGAAAAAGAGAAATATTTTCACAGGTAATAATTCTTAGATGACTAAGGCTACCTTTAAAATAGTGCCAGATTTGTGTCTCTGGTGCGCCACCTCAAAAAGATATGTTACATGGCCCTCTTCCTATTTGAAATTTAGATCTGAATCCAAGATGGCGGACTTCAAGATGGCCGCTGTGACAATACTATACAACATTAGATGTGTTTTTTCCTCTAGTTCCATTATCCAGGGTATTTTTGCGTTCTCTTAAGCCGTTTCTAAATTATAAGATTTTATTCAAGATTTTTCCCATATATTATTCAATCGGATTCAAAATTTTAGGTCGCTTGGGGCACCATTTAATATTACTCAATGAAATTAATTTTTCTCCTTCCTTAATTTAGTCCCATATGGAACCATTTTAGGGGTGAGTCCAAAGAAATTAGGAAATCAAAAATTAAGGACCACCCATATATATATATATATATATATATATATATATATATATATATATATATATATATATATATATATATATATATATATATATATTAGTGTCAATCAAGTGAAAGAATAAAAATGAGACGAAACGAGATTCATAAGTTGATGTAGAGAGAAACTTAAACATACCTCAATGAAAAATTGAAACCAATAGATATCTGTTAGAGGTACGGAAGTAAGACAAAGAGAAAATCAGATAGAAAAATAAAAATAAAAGGGAGCACAGATAAAATATTGGATTTAAACACAGTAAGAGAAGAACCTAACATTATAAAGTTCCGTTTCCAGAAATCCAACGGTAATATAGAAATGACGTTTTCTTTTTAAAAAGTTCTCACACTGGAGGGTTCCACATGTTCTCGCTAAAATCTGATTGCACATCTGATAGAGCATAATGAGAAACGAACATGAGCAAAATTTAAGGTGCTATGGACCAGAAGGATAGGAGCTAGGGGGCTTCAAAATTTGAATAACCAAAAAATTATATCATGGAATGATGTACGTTTAAAGTAAATATCTTGAAAACCGTTAAAGCAATTAAAACAAAAGTTGCACAATATAAAGAGAACAAAACGCCTTATAGAAAACCATAAACAGTTTTGCTATAGTTAACTCACTTGTAGTCAACTCAGCATAAAATATTTTGTTTGAAATAGCACGATATACAAGTGCGCACAGATTTAAAATGCACTATTATTATTAACATAAGAGTGAAGTGTAGTGGTACAGTGTTGCACACTGTTGGAGCTACATGTGCTGAAAATATACAATAGAGAAGTATAATATGTGTCAACAAGGGGTAATTAAGGAATGCACTGGAAACAAGTGGGGATTTTGCATTATACTTCTGTAGCCCCGGTGAATAAGCAGACAACACGCGAAAACAAAATGATACACGCGAGGAAAAACACGTGTTTTCTAATTCTGTAAACTGGTTCCCGATTAACTTATCAATATTTGGAAGGGTACTTTCATGGTTTTTGTCTTTCATATTAAGTGACATATTCTTTCACTTCCTCTCCTACATACCATATGATTGTTTGTACACTGTACTATTACACATTATTCACATTAGAAATACAATTATTTTATTACTACCTCATTTCGTTTTAGTAAGTTTTTCCAAATGCATGAATATTTTATGACACTGCTGACATTTTGCTATATTATACTATGGGTGTCGTACATTTGACCTAAATCCATAGTATAAGACCCAGATTCCTTTATTAACATACACTACCACATATCAGACTTCTCCATTGTACATTTTCAGCACATGTAGCTCTAACAGCGTGCAACGCTGAGCCACTACACTTCACTGTTATGTTTAGTGATAATAGTGCATTTTAAATCTGTGCACACTGGTATATGGTGCTATTTCAAACAAAATATTTATGTTGAGTTGGCAACGCTTCGCCTATGACAATACTGTTTATGGTTTTATATAGGGCATTTTGTTATCATTATATTGTGCAACTTTTGTTTTGATTGCCTTATCGGTTTTCAATATATTTACTTTAAACGTACATCATTCCATATTTTCTTGCATATTCAAAGTTTGAAGCCCAGTAGCTCCTATCCTTCGGGTCCATAGCACCTTAAATTTTACTCATTTTAATTTCTCATGATGCTCTATCAGATGTGCTTTGTGGCACTCAGATTTTAGCGACAACTTGTGGGACCCTCCCGTATCAGAACTATTCGAATAAATACGTAGAGAATGTTTGAAAAATTCATTAAGCCTCTTTCAAAATGAATAACAAACTTGGTGATTAAATTAAGTACTGAATTTCCAGTGAAACTGGAAAGTTTCCAGACACATCTAGAATCATGCCAAAAGTTTAACACACATTCTTTCTTTCCGCGTGGTTCTGTTGCAATTTCGGTAGTGTTCACTGATCTGAAATACATTATAATAAACCTAGTAGGTAGTAGGTCATACCTTCCATTCCAGACTACTAATGCAAACTGAACAAAAGAAAAAAGAAAACAAAAGAAAATATGGAAAATAGAAAGAAGAATTGAATTAGTCCCATTTTACTGCTAAATTTCTATAAGAAAGAGCCTACAACAAAAATACGAATTGTATCATAATGAAAAGTTACAAATGTTTAAAAGGAAAATTGGATGTTGATTCCTTATAGACGTAGCAAATCTTGCAAAATGTGAAGAGTTTATTATGTATTTTTTTATATTTTACAAAATAATCGTAAGTTTGTGCAATGGTCAACAATTCAGAAACTGAAGATGATATTGCTTTTCCAAAACAATTTTGATATATTTCTGGTACCAATATTACAAAATGTTTGTTCAGTGTATGTCATACCAAGGACATTGGCAACACTGATTTTCTCTTGGAAAAACGTTCCAAGTTCTTCCTCTTCATTCATTAATCGGTAGAAAAATTTTCGTACATACTGTGTACGACCTACCGTAGAAATATATTTACAAAGCAAATTAGTACAAATTTCCTCCCAATCATTACATCGAGTAAGGAAAGAATGAAAAATTCTGTTAAATTCACCCCTAGTTAGGGTTAAATTTGACATCAAAATAGCTTCCAATTCTAAGTCATACCTTCTTATCAACTCATCTAACCTAACTAGAAAGATGAAGCAGGAATGTCTATCTGTACCATCAACTATAGGTAATGACTTAATTTGTTGTTCCAAGGGACGGAAAACATTTTGTCCCAGCAATTTATCAAAATTGCATTGAATAGGAGGACGTGCCATATTGGTCTGGAATAAGTGCATCTGTGCCAATGAAGGCGGAACTCTTCCGTCATTATTAATGTACTCTTTACATTGTGTTTCATTTTCATTCCTACAAGATGCGGTTTGTTCATTTTTCGTGAACTGTCCCTGCCTACTTTGTACATTGGGAGCATTTTTATTTTTAATTCTGAAAAATAAATATTTCGTTGATGTACATCTGGACCTTGCCCAAATTTACTTTGACCTACAGACTGTACAGTCACACCACGTCGCATCGGAACCCTAGTCCAAGTTACCTTTGATTGGCCTACATAAGGTTCACCTGCGCTGCTAATATTTCCATGATGCGGACATGGGTACCTAATTGGCTGTGAAAACTATTCACTATTGGAGCTTGTATAGTTTGTTCTGAACAGAATTGTTCTCTGAATACGTGAGCATTTAATTCCGCACGATATAACCCACTCGCTCCTCGTGCATTTTGTTCATCACGAAATGGCTCCCGTGAACCTCGTACATTCATTTCAACACGATGTTGCTCTCTTAAAACCTGTGCATTCGGGTAACCCATACCAACTTCATTTTCAGTAATAACACTTTTATTAAACTCATTTTATTACTTTCTTTACTTTTAGTATTATTATCTACATCATCATCAGATTCAAACGAAATTAAATTATCATCACTCATTTTCTACTCACAAAAAATATCTAAGGTGCTCACAACTTTCAATGTTTTTTTTTCTCTACGCTCACACGATATATAATCAAGAAGACAACTGTATTTTTGACGCTTGCCTTCCTTAATGGACTTTGGATTTTCGCAGCTTTATTTTATGTAGCGTGCAATGCCGATAGTAAATTTCGAAAATGTGACTGAAGCCAGTATATGTCAAAATAAGTATATATCGTGTGAATTATAATACGAAACTCAACAAGTATTTATTAACAACTAAAAGAATGATTTTTTTCTACACGTTGAATAACAATGCAACCGTGTTCCTTCCCTTTCACTACATGTGACAAGAAGTAAACGAAGTTCAAAAATAGTAATATTTTTATCGTGTTCTTTATATATTTCTTTAACATTAAATATTCTTTATAATACCCAATATTCTTTATAATAACATATACTTTATAAATACCTGTTACACGTCTTACACAATTTATAGCTACATATAAGTAACAAAGTCTGTTAAGCAAAATATTTAGTGCTGTTCGTACGTGTACAGATCATGCAAATGAAACGGTATTTAAGTTATATAACTTAAATAACCTTGAGAGCAATCTCGAAACTTCTAGAGACTTCTTTGCCCCATTCCAACTACAGCAGCCATGCTGTGAAATATACAATGCGAGATGCCATGCATATAAATTCATCAAAAATATATTAACTTCTTACACGTGTGTGATCTGCATATTTTATTTCTAAAATCAAGTTATATTCTGTTTGTCAAATTAGCATTTCTTAAACATTCTACAAAGCGGAAATCATTCATTATACGTCACATTCTTTCCATATAAAACGTCCGTACGCTTCGTAATCTATAGTTGCATATATTATCATATTTCTTGTGTGTCATTTACATATCACATTTATTTAAATGAACAAGATGCTTCATTACATGTGCGCGGAAAAAATGTACGTTTCATTCAAATTATCGACCGCCCGTAGAAGAGAGTAATTATTATATATCATATTATAATTCATCATTGAATAAACAACAAGGGGGTATCTGTCACTTCTCCCTAAATTGTCAGAAAAGTACACCAAAGTAGATCCAAGGTTGGTGTACTTTTTTATAACAATCTACTGAGTATTCCTAGAATTGTTTGTGCAGGTGTACAAAATCAAGAGAGAAGAAAATAAGGCATAAAGAAGAAAGAAAGGAAGAAAGGAAATGGAAGAAATTCTAATCTTACGTCGTATTTATTACTACTTGCCATCAATATAACTCTGGAGTGCCTGGAGCCATTTACCAACTTGGACACATAATACTTACAATCTAGAATCAAATATTGTAGGGGTAAAATATCCGTACACCCCTAAAGTTAGGAAGGGGTGACAAGTAAAAATAATAAAGAAATAAACGATATTAGCGTCGAATATATAGTTTTCTAGATCGCTAAAATGAATAGAGACACTCTCGATGCCGTTTAAGTAGAAATTCAACCTCCGGCGGGTTAAACCCCTATAGCACCCCAAATTGACTGGAAAGAGGGTGACAAAAGTAAAAATAATAATAAAAAAATAAACGGTATTAGTGTCGAATTCATAGTTTTCGAGTTCATTCATATGAATAGTGACGGACTCAATGCCGCACTTTGGGTGTACAACACCTCCCGCAATCCTAGAAATTGCGAGGAAGTGATATGAATAGTGATACTCTAGACGTCGTTTAAGTCCAAGCTCAACCTCCATCGCCATAAGGTGAAAAGGGATGAAAAATAAAATCTCCAAAGTGAGTGTAATATGTTGTGAAAGTTGTTAAACCAATCGATGGCAGCCTGAAGTATTATAGCTCAAGTTTAAACAAGAACGGTGCTAACAGCTAGCTCGTAAATTAACAGGAGCAAAGCCCACGAAGTTGCTTGTATATACAGGGTGTTCATTTAATATGTAGCCAGGCCCGTTTTGGGACAGTAACGAGGGCGGTGGACAAGTCTACCAAAAGGGCGCCCATACAAACGTGAATACGTATTATATATATATATATATATATATATATATATATATATATATATATATATATATATATATATATATGATGTATCATAATTAATATAACAAACGTCGAGAGGTGACTCCTGTCCCCAATATAAAACGAAAAGTATATACCAACCTTGGTGTAGAAATGCCTCAGAGCTATGACCATCCGAAAATTTTCTGAAAAATGTAAAAACAGTCATACTCGAGAAAAAACGTCGGATCGAAATCGGGTAAAAAGAAATGTCCTTAGCTTTAGTCGTAGATTTCAATAGTGCACAATCGGATATAGTGAAGTGGTTGTGGAAGGGTGACTCCCAAAAAAACTGGAGTATTCCTTCGAGTATTTTATCAAATGTTCAATGAGGAAAATGTGTGATTGATCTATTTTGTTTGAGTACAGAATTAACTATGGGAAGAAGATTTTAAATGAAACGAAGTCTTTAACGTGTCACAGTTATATATTCTAGGCTAATGGTAACGGAAACGAAAAGATTCCTGTCCAAGTTAAGGGTGTGTGAAAATGGAAAACGTAACTTTGATTCAGATTAAGTTTATAACGACTGTGCATAAGACAGTCAGCTGTGAGGCGACTAAGATCATGAATGATAAACGAGAGTACAAGGAATTCTTCACATGACTAGTGATTCTCACAAATTATGTGAATACAATTTGGGCGAAAGTAAGCTGCATTGAAAGATTTCCTCCTCGTAATATGTAATTCCGTGGAGGATAATTATTTCGAGTACTGAAGCAATGAAGCTCGACGAAACAAGCTGTTGCGCATGTTGCACAATGATACAAAGAAATACAGTTTGAAAATACCGATTTCTGTTTCGTAAAAAGTAGGATAACTGTGAAATACTCAGAGGTACTTTGTACAGTGTTTGGCAATGCAGTATGTGTACACGAGACAGCTGTGAAGAATAACAGTTCACAGTCTGATATTGTCGACCGTTGACCTCATTGCAAGGGTGCCATCGGGAAAACAACTTTTTCCGCGTGTGGTCATACACACCTGAATTTTCGGACCGCAGCTTTAATAACTCGAACAACAAGTTTTGCGGCTGTCGTGATTGGTATTGTACACAAAAGGCGTTTCATACCCCCTCCCCCAACAAAAAAAAAAGAAAGAAAGAGACATGAGGTAAGGTGAACGAGGTGGTCATAACTCAGTCCTTCTCTTCCAATTCAGCGATCTGGGAATGTTTCATTTAGGCAAGTCTGCATATTCCTGTCAAAATGGGCAGGTTCACTGTCATGCTGGGATCACATTTGCTGTCTTATATTCAAGGGTACATGTACTAACATTTTTAGTAGAAAATGACGTAAAAATACAAGATACGTACTCTCGCACAGGCGGGCCGATAATAAATAAGATCCTATCACAATATTATCCATCATACCGCACCGCATGCTCACACTAAATCTCTGCTGCTGATCGTTCACAAGAGTTGCATGTGCATTTTTACGCCCTACACATGGTTAGTCTAGTTTCAGGACGGTCTCTGATCATTTCCAGTGCGCTGCTTTCAAATTCAACTGTTTACATTGTGCGATTTCCTTCGGTTTCACGTAGCGGAAATTGAAAAAAACTATCTCTTGAAGGCGAATATGAAGGCGTGGAAAAAAAATAAAGAGGAAAGTTACTCTCCTTTGAGGGCGACAGTCACGATATAAACCCTCGCCTCTGGGCTATTTAATTTTGCGTCTCCACGTGCATATCTGCCGGCTCGTGGGCAGGGTAGAGGTAAACACAATCAATATTACTTAAACACCAACGTCCACACTTTTACAAGACCGTGAATACCTGGACACAACCTTATACCGTTGAACGCAACACTTTCCATTCTGTTATACAGCACTTCCACACGTGCATCAGACTAGGTATATCACTAAGAAGTTGCGTAGACGCCTACTACAACACAGCCACGCAAATTGACGCCATTCCACAAGAAAACTGCAAAATAGCCTTCTGCGTGCCACTCACAATTGGCATACAAGGACGATAGTTCCGTACTGTGAGACCAAAGCATCATGCCCTTAGTGAAAGTACTATGAGTTACGTACGTACTGCTACGTGTACGCAAAAGTGCGACATTTAATTTCCTCCATGTAGGTATTCCATCCAGCGCCAAAGTACATTAGAACGTCGAGAAAAGATTTTCTCCCATTTTTTGGATGTTATTCCAACGAGCTTTCTTCTTGAAAATTTCTCCAGCAGTGACAAAGTCAAACATTGTAAATGGGCTACACTAGGATGCTATTTTGGTATATTCACAATTGCAGTGTAGTTTTTCGTAGCTCAGGGGTAAGCGGTGGTTTGCAAACTCCAAGGGAGGGGGAAAGCCCCTCGAAAGTATCCCTGGAAGAAGATTCACCTAACGTATTAATCAAGTATTCTGTCCCAGCACATTTCTTTGTATCGTAATGCAAGTGTGTTTCGTCCATTTTTGTTGCTTCTTTGCACAGAAGTATGATATTCCAGGGAATTACATATTATGAGGAGGAAATCCTCTAATTCAGCTTACTTTTGCCCAATATGTATTCACGCAATATTTGGGAATCTGTGTCATGTAGAGAATCCCTTCTACACTCGTTCATTACATATGATCTTTGCATTTTTGGACACTATATGTTATGTTTCTTTACATGCCACCTGACTGTCCTATGCATAGTCGTTATAAACTTAATATGGATCAAAGTTACGTTTTCCATTTTCACACACTCATAACTTGGACAGGAAGCTGTTCATTTGTCATCTGTCACCATTAGCCTAGAAGATATAACTGTGATACGTTAAAGACTTCTTTTCATTTAAATTCTTCTTCCGATGGTTTATTCTGTCAGGCACATTGCCAGGATTTCGTGAAGGGGGAGGGGGGTCCGTGACATGAAATTCTGTGGTCACGACACGAGGGGCTCAACCATTTTAAACTATTTTACTGGAACATACGTATATTGGTTCTTTTAGCCAGGATTTCGTAACGGGGGCGGAAGGCGTGACATAAAATTCTGAAGGCCCAGAAGCTCGATCAATCTAAACTACTTTACTATCAACATATATTGGTTTATTCGGACAATAAAATGAGAATATGTTGGTAAGTATTTTAATAACAAACTATGAAGAAATCTCGAGTGAAAGAATAAAAAACGTATTGAAAAAAATTTACAATATTTAAGTTGTTCTTCTGTTCATTCAAATATAACAATTTCCTTTCATTATGATCTCAACTATTATGAAAAGTACACACTCAATAATTGTAAAATATTTTACAATATCTGCGTTCTTTTCTGTGTTGAATCAAATGTTAACAGAACTTTCTTTCCACATTTGTTTCTTTTATTATTATTCCGTCAATTACTGTCTGTTCCAAATGACAGGTTAATAAAGGAGCAGTACAAAATTGTTTTTGAAATAACATGTTTAATACTGCAAGGATGCGATGACAAAAAATTATGATAAAAAATGTCCTCGCCGTTCACAACGGCACTATGCTTTCGGACGCTTGAAATCTCCCTGACTCGCAGCAGAAATTCTGAGAAATCCTTAACTTTTCAAGAAATTTCAAATTCCCTGACTCTTCCAGGATATCTCGCTCACCTCGCCACAATCTATTTCAAATAATACAAATCTCCTCATAAGAAAGAGTAACCAAAAGCTTCCTGTATTTTTTTTATTTTTAACGCTGTCCTTCCTTTTTCTCATTTCATTTTGTTTCAACCTTCCTTATTTTTTTCATTTCTAGTCTCGAAGGGGGGGTTCGGGCCCTCCGGACCCCCCCCCCTTGGCTACGTGCCTGATTCTGTACTCAGACAAAAAAGATCAGTCACATATGTATCTCTCTATCTTTCGAATTCTAAGTTCTCTTCGAACTTGAATGATGTACTATTATTTTTGATTGTTGAAATCTCGTACTTGATTGTCGTTCATTTCCCTCTTTCAACGTTTGATAAAACACTCGAAGGAATACTCCAGTTTCTTTGGGAGTCATTCTTGCGCCGGCATTTCACTATATCCGATTGTACACTAATGGAAATAATGGACGACTAAAAATAATGGACATTCTCTTTTACCAGGCTTCGAGCTTAAAGAATCTCGAATTTTTTAAAACTGCACTATATCTATTGCGCTTAGCTTCTGAAAGTTTTCTTGGCAATAAATGAGTAGCAGCACGAAAAACTCCTATACTATCTTACAAAATAGACCTACATGTTAATTGCTTTACTGGTTTTATACATATTTTTGAAAAGAGATTGTACTCTTTACCTGTTCTGGTTTCGCAGGACGCTCTATGCGCAGGGAGCACTGTACCCTTCAGGGATTCCATATCAACCGTAACAGTATGTATTTATTGTGCAGAACTGTGCTATACAGAAGAACAATTAAATAGGGATGGTCACAAAGTTCCGGTTCTCAGAAATCCGGTTTTCAGAACCGGTTCCGGACCTGGATCCGAAAACCCTGTTCCAGAACCGGATCTTAGGAACCGGTTCCAGACCTGGATCCGAAAGCCCCGAAAGACCCGTAAAGGAGGCACAAACTTCACCTTCAAAAAACTGCAAAGAGGACCATACGCTTGTGCCCTGCCGCCCAGACCCCCAGAAAAAAATTTGGTCCACCAGTGGGTGTTTAGCCAAATGAGTTGGCCGGTTTGCCTGTTTACCTAATGAGTTTGCCAGTTACCCAGTTTATTTAGCCAAATGAGACAAGCGACCGCCGCCTGGGCGCCTGCCTGTCGCTTCCACCATTTCATCTAGCACACTGTTCACAGCCTGCCAGCAGCTCGGGTTTAGCGTAGAAATGGTCACAAAGTTTCGGTTCCAGCGGAACCGATCCCCGGTTCTTGGATCCGGTTTTCAGAATCGGTTCTAGACCTGGATCCGAAAACCAAGTTCCAGAACCGGATCTTTGGAACCGGTTCCAGACCTGGGTCCGAAGAACCGGTTCCAGAACCGGATCTTCTAGAACCGGATTCGTTTAGACCCGAAAACCGGTTCCACCAGGAACCGGTTCTGGCCATCCCTACAATTAAAACCACTTATCTATAATGTGATGTTTCGCAGGACGCTGTATGCACAAGGCTCACTGCTCGTCACGGGTTCTTTACCATGTAGTATACAGAAGAATAAATAAAACCGTTTATCTTTGATGTGTTTTTTCACAAGGGCGCCTTACATAAAGGGCGCCCTATACTCTTCGCGGGTTCTTTACCAATAACTACTGGAAGAATTTATTATAAAAGAAACCTATACCTTTATTTATAATGTGATGTTTCGGAAGGCGCACCGGGACATGTCCTGGTGGGCCAGCACGGGCCTTTATGTAGCCAAGATCCACTGGTGATTCCGAACACCTAAACAATTGAAAAAGCCCATATGAACATAGGACGGAATAACCACATTGTTTGAAAGTTACGCAATCCGGGAAACAGGAAAGTGTGTAGGTTTGAGGCTGCTTAGCTCCAACACTTTAAGACATATTAAAGGCGGTTAAAGAAATATCATAGCAATTAGTTCGCTCTCTACTTGAAGACTCATGTTTCAGAGATACGTCGTACCGATGTAACAAATTTCATAGAGGGAGCTGCGGTATCGGAACACTGATTTAAGTTTGGATATGGAAAAAGAACATATATTTTGATAGAAAATGTCTAACTATCAGTTTATTAAGCTGTTATGGTTGTACATGAGTGTTATCATTTGTCAATCGTACATTATTAACCAATTTTCATATCCGCAAGTATGCAACCACACATAACACAGCTTAACTTCAAAGAAAGGTGGTAGATAACACTTACAAACCAAGTTCTAACTTGAAATATCGTTGATGATGGTGATCTAAGCAAGAAAAACTTCATACAAACAAAAGGTGTTAAACAAATGATTACAGAGATACCGAAATCCGAAATGCTGTGAGAACGAACATCAGGGCAAAGAATTCGAATTCGATTTGTAGGAAAGAAGCTGAAGGCTATTCAGAATTCCGGACCGCTCCCTTAAGAAAAAAAAAAAAAAAAAAAACTTAACGTACATATGTACTTTCTCATAAAACTATCATTCTTTAGCAGACAAATGATTAATACAAATGAAAATTTCATCTTACGCTTCATCTGTATACAAGGGCGCCGATTTCTCTGTAAATTAGGGGGGGGCATTCAGATGCAGAAAGCATATATGAGGATTTTTAAGCCAAATTGCATTCAAATTATGCCAAATATGGTAAATTTACAAATACAATGAGGGGGCCCACATGAGTTTTGCGGGGGCCCAGGCCCCCTTGCCCCCTAAGGATCGGCGCCCTTGTCTGTATACTCTTTGTTTTACAAATACATTCTAGTTCTGTCTATTTTTCTTCTGAAAAATATATGTTGAAGTATTTTACAATTACTTATCATCAGGAGTAAAGGTGAAGGGAAACGCAGAAAATATCCGTGGCGTCTCCCTACTTTCTAAAAAATTACAATGGGCAGATAGGCAAGGGGTACGGTGTGACGTCATGCGTCCCCCTACCTTTTCAGATCCACTTTTTTACCCCTGCTTATCATCTTTTCGGGTGCAGAATAATGCCCGTTCAATACAAGATAGATGTAATGTCTCGTAGTATTGGACTCACGTCCCCAAAGTTTGGATTCCTGCCAACAAAAATTTCTGGGTACGCGTCTGATAAGTTCCCACACAGGTGAACTATGTGAAATGAATTTCGGAATAGAATTAGTACCTTGAACTGGGTTTTTAGTATCACTTTGACTAAATACGGCATCTACGGGGAAAATAGTTGAAGATTTATGCTAAAGTACGGTATTTCAGGAGCCCTTCAAGTTAGGAAGAGTAAATTTGATAGTATAAACTATCATTATTAATAACAATTTCGGACATGTGTTTTCAAAATTACACTTAAAAAGGGTAGATGGAGTGGTGGGTATTTTGTGTAATATTTTAAAAGAAGATATTGCGCACTTGGGGGGAACCGGTTTATCCTTTTATGTTTGTTTGTGTTTAGCGATTTTCTCGGAAACGGCTGCAGCAAGTTAAACTAGGTATATATATACTGCTGTGTTAAAAAAAAATCCCGGATAATGCCGGGTGCTTCCTGACATGATAGTGGATTAAAATAACTCATTGCACGCAGAGCAATTATACGAACTTTTTCCCACTTTCCTTAGTGACCTCTTTTCTTCATAGATGTCAGCAGTGCTAAATATGACATTTCTTTTGAACAGAAAGTTCCATCGTTTGTTGACAGATGGCGGCAGCGTTTGAAACTGTGAAATCAAGAATTCACAGAAACCTACTGCTCCGGTACAGCTTTTGGAGGAGCGACGCTCCGGTATAGGTACGGAATTAAGAAAAAATATTTTCTTTTTTATTTCAAGGAAAATGAAGTAAAAAATAAAAAACATACTTTTAACTTACAACAAAAGTTTTGAAAATTATGTGTTAAATGCTTTACACCAAAATAAATTAACAGTGCTTTTCTGGTTTAATTAAAATGCGTTATTCTTACCGGATTGCGTTACTTCATCTCTATATTAGCACAGTGAAATTTAGATGTATTTGATAAACATTGGTACAAAACATACATGAATTCAGTAGTTTCACATAAAAATGAAACTGGTAAGTAATAAAAATGAAATCGACTAAGAAAAATTATGCTGTTGGCTGTTCTGTTACGTACAGGTATTGAGTTGCTTTTAAGTTTAATGTCCCTTTCAGCAACTAGGCTATATGAGACGGGACCTATTGATTAACGGCAGGCTTGCAAATGAACTATAATATGGTGATGAACTATAATATGGTTGGATCGTCCCCCCTCTACATTTATGACTCTCTACGTCCCTGGGTCCGAACCCGGTGTACTCCTTTGGGTGGGCCCCTGGTGACTAAGATAGAGTTTCTATGTTAATACTTTCACATGATCTTATGTATAGTTTATTGTTTTTCTGTAAAATTAAGTAATTATTATTCCAACACAATACATATACTTGAACATTCTTCACTTAGTTCCTCGTTTTGCCACGAGATGGAAGAAGTGACCGACTATGAACAGAGTAAATATAAGCGCTGTGTATGTGATGCTAGCTAGCTCTCACTCACTCTCCAATAAAGAATGGAAAGACCAATGAAAAAAAAAACGTGAAAAAAGTAAATATTAATGTCCCCTCTCTCTAAAAAAAAGAAGAAAAAAATTAAAACTATGCTTTCATTAAAAGTCCGAAAATAGGGAAAATAATTTTTGGTAGAATAAGGTCAGTGTCGGTGCAACAGGGAAACTTTACCCTCGTGAATTATTACCTCATCGGATTCCCAATTATTTGAAATGATTAAACAGAAAATAATACCATATCGAAAGATACATCAAAAACAAAAACGACTAGGGAGATAATAATACCCTATAGAATTATTACCTGCCCCCTTCGAGTTCCCAATTGCTGGAAATGTTTGAACGGAAAATCATACGGCATTAAAAGATATATCCAAGAAACACCCTGGTGAGGAGGTAATAATGCCCTAGGGAATTGTTACTCCTCTGGATTCCCCGTTTATTTGAAATCTTTGAACGGAAAATCACACCATATCAAAATATACATCAAAGAAACACCCCGACGAGGAAGGTAATAATTACCTAGGGTATTATTATTACCCCCTCGTTGAGGTGTTTGTTTGATGTATCTTTTGATATGGTGTGATTTTCCGTTCAAAAATTCTAATAATTGGGATTTCGAGGGAGGTAATAACTCCTTTGGTAATAATTCCCAAGAGTAAACTTTCCCTGATACACCATCTCTATCATATGTGCAACACGTGCATTTGCACCAGGCGGGAAGTTTCGAGGGCCGACAAAATCTGTCATAACTTGATTATTTAAACAGACTTCATGATGGTGGCAGTTAAATTTACTAAGCTGAACTATTTAAATACTACTACATTCATTAATCATGTTTTGGTCGTATTAGTTTAAAGTCACATGGACAATACTAAAGCAAATTATCAAACAAATACCAGCATGAATTGCTTGATTGTTGTCAAATACAAGAACTCAATTCTCAACACCTATTCCATTGTTTTGATACGAAAACTAGTTTTGTCTTTGTCACAAACAAGCTCTTTATTATTGAAGGTGGAAACAAGTTTTTTTTTTCAACAAATTAGAGGGAAAATCAAGAAATAAAAGAGGTAGTTGCACTGGAACTGCAAACTGATATATTGAGAGTGAAGCTCGAATTTGAATTCTATAAAAAGAATTACCATCTTTCCTCTGCATGAGTGTTTGCTTTATCTTTCATTAACATAATAGATTATTATTTAAAGTAATAAAAACAGACACATCGAGATTGTATTTGTAGTGTTTTGACCTTTCTGAGTGCGAGTGCACTTTCTCTCCACTTCATTGTTCATGATGGGGTAGCATATTTAAAAGTGACTTTTAAAAGTTGTTCTTCCTAGAGAAAGGTGGCAGCAAATGATGCCATTGCACAGGGCCACAAATTGCCTAGGGCCAGCCCTGAATAAAATGAAAAAAAAATGGCCTAAGGCTAAATACATTGGGTGTTCTCCCTCCCAAAATTTTCCTGGGTCTTCGTACTTCTCTTAAATATTTTCACTGATGTTATGGAAATGTAACAGGAAAACACGAATACCTAAACGCCCCTTTCGGAGTTATACAGAAATCGGCGCTTTTTGGGGAGAGGTTTTCCTGAAGTTAAAACCCAGGTGCGCACCGAAAAATTTTTTGTTGGAAGGAGTCCAAAGTTTCGTGGGGGAGGGGCAATACTAGAAGCCACTACGTCTATATACGCAGTGCCGTAACTTAGAATTTTTTTATGGGGGAACAAGCATCAATATGCGTATTTGGGCCCTCTAGAAAAAGTTGTTTTTCTAATTCTTGGGCCTCCGCTTTCCATCTTTCTTTTACTCTTTATGGGCCCCCGGAGCCTGTGGGCCCTCCCGCACAGCAAGGTCAGCGGGGCCGTTAGTTACGCCTCTGGGCTCGTTCCATACATGACAAATTAATTAAGGGGATAATATTGACAAATCTCAAAGCCATACGAATAAGTATTTTTTCTAGGGCCCCTAATTGTAGACATTTTTACTGAAATGGGCCCACGACTCATTTTTCTTTATTTACCTTTTGTATGCTGTTTTGTTTATGTAATGTAGTAAAACTGTTTGATGCTTCTTTTATAATTTCATGTTCGTATCGTATAAGGAGTAAGAAAATTTTGTCTTAAAATGCCCCCTCTAACGACCGGCGCGAAGCTTCCTTGGGGGGGACAGTTGCCCCTCCTGCCCCCACACAAGTTACGGTGCTGTTATGTAGTATTAAACGGGTGTTGTTCTGCAGCTTAAAGGAGCATACGTAATTGTTAAGTACTGCCACCTATGTTCCACTGGCGGAACTAGCCTCTCCCCGGTTTTTTTGAGTGACAAAATTAACTGGAACTATTACTTATATATTTTCAGTTTGTAGCAAGCGTTCCCTTTTATTCTTTACTAGAATGTTTTTTGAAACATTAGATATGATTTCCTTTGCAGTTTGCTGTTAGCCAATGTGTAAAACAATACTTGAGGTCCACAATGCCAACGTCAAACCCAGTGATCGGTAGAAAGTTAAGTTGAAAACTTCTGCAGGAATCATAAAAAATTGCACGGAGAAAAATGCATAATCCAGTCGGCATGTAAATGCTTTTTTTACCAGGTTACGCGCGTCACCACATTAAGTAATGTTGTTTCATCAGTAGTACGATCTACACCACCGTCCAGCGAAAATTTTGTATTGTGGGACCACCATTTCAAATCTAGAATTAACGCCATACCCATTCCGACGGTGGTAACTTACTATCCATTTCATAAAGATAGGCCCCTGACTTGGCGGTGCTGCCGTGACGTCCAGTCAAAACTTATATTAGATTGTCGTACCTCGTTGGAATTGTTGGAATGTTGTCTTTTCAATACTTAAGACAAACAAATTTTCTTTGTACTGTGTAGTGAGAAAAAAATAGAAATTAATGAAAAAGTGCGTATTTTTTCGTACTTTTTTGGTAAATCAATGTTTATAGGACTATATCTCGGAAAGGAGATAACATGAAATAATTTCCTGTGCACCATATGTAGATGCATATGTTACCTGTAAGTTCTGAAAATTTCATCACTCAACACGTAGTAATTTTCTTGTTATTCAGTAAAAAGTGAGACATCATTATCTCTGAATTGCTGCGGTGTATTAACAATCTTAAAAAACTTTTAGAAAGATCTTAAAGTAGCTTTTTCAACCAAACTGTTTTGACTTGTTTTAAAAGATAAATAATCACAAATATGACATTATGATTTTCTCAGCTTTGCGCCCTTCGCTATCGCAGTTTATACGGAGTGCTACGTTGCCACATTTTCCTGGCGCGTATACACTCTCAGACGGACGGGTATTTAAACTTGTCACGCACACTGTCCGGCACTTTTCAGAGATATTTTTAAAATTTTATCTCCACAGATTTTAAACCAATTTCTTAGAAATTAACAGGATATACAGAAAATGTGCCAAGTGTTCAAAATTAGAAAAGCGAACTCTTATTTTGTTTGGATTTGCATGTGATGGTCTTCGAAAATTTGTTGCTTTTTGTCAGTTTTTCACTTACTGCACGCAGTACAAAATACACTTGCACAGAAACAAATACAAGCATAAACTTTATTATATGATACAACCTTAGTTGATATGTAATATTGAGTTTACACTTCACAGAAAATCTGTTCCACCACTTGACAGACATACTAATAGCTCTTGCGTAGTTGATTTGTAAAACCGCGTAAAGCTGGCTTCCGTACAAGGCTTATGTGAATAATTAGTGTAAAAATTTCCTTGTTTTTAATTAAAGTAACACGCTTTCATTTAGAAAACAAAGATTTTTGTTTTAGTATTTTTTTCTTTTTCTCAATCTGCTGTTTTGCGTATTGATTCATAACTTTTACTACTATTCCTGGGAGAAGCTCATGTAGTTTGGATTCCACGTTAATCAGTAGGTCGACGTCTCATATAGCCTCACTGCTGAACAAGACGTTCAACTCAAAATCAATTCATCTTTTTTTTTTACTATAAAACTTCATCGGTAAAAACAGCTGAAACACTTTATATGCGGAATACTCTGTAGATAGCCCAGCATTTTGATCAATTTCCGGGATACCACTAAACAGGGGTATGCATTTACTTGAATTTTATCGCTCCAAGCTACATCAGAATCTGTCTTTGAATAGGAACGACACTTTTTTTCTCTCTTTCCCGGCGCAGCCTCAGGTTCACTTGAAACAGAGTTACTATCTTGTTCACTCCCGAATACGCCACTGAGCACAGAATAACCAATGTCATTACTAACTCATAACCGTCTGAGTCGGAGTCATTCATCAGTTCTGCAATTTCATTATCCCTAAAAATTTTGTCTCTTCTTTTTGTAATACCACCGCTCGTAAAGGAATATCCATATATATATATATATATAATCAAAAGCCACGACATATACTAAGGAAAATATAAATGCCTATTCGTCCGTCTCATTGCAATGAACCCATATGGTGTGAGTGCATGTCTAAGTTTTTGACGCCTACGAACCGAAGGGAAGTGTTGAAGACGTAATCAGTGCAACGTGATTAGACCCAAATACAGCCCTCGTCACCTACTCATTGCTTTGGTTTTTGTTTTTTTTCGTTGAAAGAAAACAAAGGACCCATTCTGTGTTATTGTACATTCGGCAGGGGAATTGATCGCAGAACTTAGGTGAACACGTGATTGCCAAGGATACATTTCTTTTTAACCTTTAACATGTTCGTAAGCTGGAAAGTGTGTATACTGATACAGGATCTTGAGGTAGAAATGGAGCCATTGTTAATAAGTATACAGGAAGATAACAGGAGCAGCGATGAGTCAACAAACCCATTACGAAAGTGAATGAAGTAAATAGATGAGTTTTCGGATGTTTTACTTCAACGTTTTATTTCGATTAAATTGAGATGTGTAATGCATTATTATTATTTTTATGATGTTGTGAAAGGTTATAATAAATACTTTTTCCTATTACATTCTTATGAAGTAAGCTTCGCGCTACAAACTTCCTGAACGCGACAACACTGCACGACAGCGTTGCCGCACTTGCACTTACTGTATGCTGTTTCTTCATATAAGCGCGGGGAATTTAAAGATTGGGCTGCAACATGGCTCACCGCTTAACGCAGAGAACATGTTGAAGTAAAAAAAAAAAAAAAAAAAATTAAAAAAATAAATACTCTACCAACTAAACCTTTTTATGTTAATAGTTTCAAATATTTGGAACACTAGACTTCCAAATTTTCGAACAGTGTTTTGTACGTTTCTCTAACTACCATGGTAAAGGAGATCAGAGCGTCGTACATTTGTTTTAATTACACAAAAAGTATCAAGTGATGAAAATTGAACTTTTCACAACTTACAGTTAATGGATGCATCTACATATTGTACACAGGAAATTATTTCACGTGATCTCTTTTCTGAGATATAGTCCTCTAAACATTGATCTACCAAAAAAGTACGAAAAAATACGCACTTTTTCATTAATTTTTATTTTTTTCTCACTACATAGTACAGAGAAAATTTTTATGTCTTAAGTATTGAAAAGACAACATTTCAGCAATTCCAACGAGGTACGACAATGCAATATAAGTTTTGACTGAACGTCACGGCAGCACCACGAAGTCAGGGGCCTATCTTTATGAAATGGATAGTAGGTATATAATGTTGTTACCACCTTCCTACGAGTGTCCCCTCTTGGTTCTTTCTAAATCTGTGACTCCCTACCTTACGAGAGTAATAGTTTTTAACACGAAATCAATCATGTGAATAAAATTATCCAATCACAGCGAGTCAAATTCGACGCCGAACTCCAGAGTTGGCATGGTGTTCCCACCTGCTGTACTTTTATACATGAAATTACATTACTTAAGGAGCGCACCCGCGTAAATACGATGTATCCACACGGAAATCCTAGTCCTTTTTTTCTCAGTGTGTGAATTCATGATATTCTATCATAAGCTGAGCTCTGGCTGCCCGTTTCTCCCCTATCCCCAAGCTTTGTCTTTTAGATCCGCTACTGTTTATATTGTCCGAAACAAAAGTACAGAATTAAATGGTTTTTATAAGAAAACCAAGAGTACGGATGAAATTAAGATCAAATTGTTGTGCTAAATCCATCATTTCTCATGTTAAAGAAATATAGTTTTGTTAATAAGTGTTCAAATGTAATGTATGTATGAGCAGTTACAAAGTTTTTTTTTTTTTTTTAATGATATTTGTAATTGTAATAATAGCAATAGGACTTACTCTTTGGCTTTCAAGACGCAACCTGTGAGTTTTACACTATTTTTTCTTTTTTTACGTTGGTTACTTTACCTTGATTTGATACTTTCAAATTTCATCCTATTTTCCACTGAAAAGCATCTGTAATTCAACAACGAAATAATTATATATGATAATTAAATTGAAATTCATCGTAATATGGCCAATGACAAATACTTTACTATTTTATATTATAAAAGTCAGGTCCACTGGTTTTGTTACAGAACGGTGCTTGACCGATTGACCGTAGATATTCAAATTCCAATTAGTAATAATTTCACAGCCTTGTTTTATTATAAGTGTAAACTCATTAGTTATTGGGGAGAAGGGCATGAATCATGGTTCAGAGTTGATGACGATGGGTTTTGCTGGGTGGTGGATAGAGTGGTTCATGGGAGGTCAGAGTGGGTCATGGTGGGTTGTAGGTCATTGGTCAAGTTTTTTCATTGGTCCACGCAATTTCTGGTTACATCATTTATAACGTGAAAACTATGAATTTATAAAGGGATTGTACGAACCTAATGAATAGTATTAATCAACTTTTAAGGATACGCAAGTCATTACACAATATACAGGGTGCGGCAGAACCGACTAAGTAGTTTCTATCGATTACTACGAGAGCTGTGGTGGGGGTAGGCAGTTGCACGTGGTCTCCCTTTGTTCAGTCGTTGACCCCATTTCAGTAACTAATATGGTCTGGACCGGTGCACATCGTGGTTTTGTCGTTCGCGCTTATTATGAAAACAACAGATCTGTGATCGCTACACAACGAGAGGAAGGAGTGTCCGTGACAGTGAATTCCACACGTTATGTTTCAATGTTGAAAAATTTTCTGTAAGCCAGAATGGACGAGATTGTTGAAGAACATGGACTGGGGGACTTGTGGTTCCAACAGGATGGAGCTACTGCTCACACAGCTCGAATTTCACTTGATGTTTTGAGACAAATGTTTCCGGGATGTCTCGTCTCTTTGAGGCGTGATGTCGGGTGGCCTGCGCGGTCACCAGATTTGTGCATTTGTGACTACTTTCTTTGGGGATATTTGAAGGAAAAGGTTTTCAAAAGCCGCCCTCACACCCTACCAGAGTTAAAAGAGCGGATTATTGACGAAGTGAATGCTACACCCCGCGATATGTGTGCAAAAGCTGCTCGAAACTTCAGGGATCGTCTACAACAATGTATTGGTGCTAACGGCCGCCATCTTGAGGACATTATTTTCAAAACTAAATGAAAGTAAAATGGTATATTGTACTAATTTAGAAAATAAAAACATTTTTTCTCTATATATTCAGATTTAGTTTTTATTGCTCCTTAAAACTGCTTAGTTGGTTCTGCCGCACCCTGTAGTAATGAAAACTATACTTGTTTTCATACTTGCATATTGTGTTCCCAAGTAACATAATACATTACTAATGTAAATTTCACAAATACTTGGCTCCTTTAACTCTGTGAAATTCTGTGGTTGGGCATAATGAATTAAAACATTTACTCTGATAGTTCATTTCACTTCCTTTATCATGGTTATTAGCTACCTTACGGGCAAATCCATGCCTAACAGGTTAGACTTTCATTAGTGTATTTCTACGTAGATACCAGTCAGAGAGGTAAGAATACAACACCTTTAGCGTGCAGGTTTACTTTTGGCGCACCACTAGAAAAAACTGTTGAAAAATTATAATTCTGTCATTAAATTCCTCCTTATTGTCTCCTAAATGATTTGAGCTAAGCAACATGAGAATATCTCACTTGGCATAGATAAAAATTCAATGGGTCTTTAGAAGTAATTGTCGAAAAATTACAATTCTTTTACGATTTGCGTACATATGCAGAGTCGGGACGTATGGCGTTAAAACAACAGTGCAAAAAACACATACCAATCTGTGCTAGGAGGCCACTAGAAAGCACGAATGACATCTAACGGAGTCAGGGTAGGGTGAAGCTGGGGAGCCCGAGCGTTAGCGAGCGAGTGCGTCCGAAGGGAGCAGGCGTGTCAGCGACGGTGGGTAGACGAGTAAGAGAAACCAAGTGGATATTGGCAATGATACGAGTTTCAATAGTCGTTATCATGGTTTCATATTAGTAGTACTCCACTTGTAAACATAAATGCAGTTTCTGTGCACTGTGCAGAAATAGGCCGCTGTTGGGGAAATTTGTATTTAATACAGTAGTCTTTGATATCCGTTGTACAGTACTTGCAATGATTTTACACTTGTAGGTCTAACCCTACACTTGTGAATCTAACATACAGGTGTATTGCTTTGTCTTTAAATCTATCCCCTACAGAAATGTGTTCTTTATAAATATGTTTCATGCTAAGTATTCAATTTTACCTGTAAATCTTCGAAAATGCTAAAAGTAAACCAGCACCAAATTGAGATTATTTACACACTGGCCTATTAAAGTATTATTACAAATTTGTTCTGTAAATTTTACAAATATGTGAATCAGTACAGTAAATCTGCACTCTTTCTTTTACCTCCAGGACATGTTCGTGAGACTAAAACTAGAACCATGATGTTATTTCTTTTAAGATGCAGTTAATTTAGACTTTGTAATATATCCGTGTTACCGAGCCATTTTAACGAAACCCAAAACAGGAATTTTATGCTTAAGAAAATCAGCAAAGAAGAAAATCCAGCGTTGGCCTTCAAGAAGTATTCAGCATTCTTGCTTAAGTAGCTAACCTAATTAAAGCTACCTCTATTTTTCGTAGAGTTCAGAAGAAAACCACAACATAAGAGTATTCCAAAAATTTCCAAGCTCCCCTACTGACTTCCCTACAGGTGTCCTGTAAGTTTCAATTAAGTCTATACCGGTCTCTTTTGGCCTTTGTATTAAGAGAAGCTACCTTAGAAGATGAAGTTTATTTGTTGCAGCGTAGTGAAAGAAAAAGAATATCTTGCAACATAGAAACTTTACTTACCTCCATCTTCAGCTGAATTCTTCTGTAAATCATGTTTTCTCTCTTTTCTTCGTTTCTTATTCACGGTACGATTAACCCATGGATTGCTTTGCTACCGGCCGAAGTAAATCAGCTTACAAAAGGTCAAATAGGATTAGAGGATTAGGCGTTAGCAAGGGAATGTCAGGTGCCTTATGCGAAATTTAAAGCATGGTAGAGGAATAGTGTCAGTTTAAGAAAGAGAGACTCCATATGGTATACAATACAGAGGATCTCAGTGGCTAAATGGTTTAGATCTCTTGTATTTTGTGAAGATACCTTAGACTGGGTTCCACTGTCAGAGTACTTTCAGTTTATATGTAAAGTAAAACTATACGATCATATCTCGTATTGCGTTATGTTGTAAAGACACATGAAACTCCAACCTAAATAACTTATTGCAGAGATTAAGCTGCTAACTATTTTTGCTTGTATCTTTTAACCACTAGCAGAATGCCCATTCTTCGCACGGGGAGAATACGTTTCATTTTGGACATAAAGTCGACTAAAACTGTCAACAATCAACTTAGAGACTCCACAAAATGTGAATTCAACACTAATACCAGTCATTTTTAATAATTTTTATGCCACCACCCTCCTTAGAAGTACCAATGGGGGCTGAATTTCGATTTAAACGGCATCGGAAGTGTCACTGTTCACCTCAGCGACCACAAAAACTATGGATTCGACACTAATATCGATCATTTTCGATCATTGATATATTTCTTCTCCGTTAAGTTCCACTATCAAAGTGAAATTATATATTTAAAAAAATCAGGCCCGGACCTCATCTATGTTGAAAATTTGATGCAGATCAGTTTGGTGGTGCAAGAGCTATTAAGTCAGAAACGTAGCCACTCATTTTTATATATATAGATTCATTTTATCTTTCTTTTTAAACCACGGGGGCACGGTAGCTCAGTGGTAAAGTGCTTTCCTCTAGTATGTGTGATCCCTGGTTCGATCTCCGCCCACCTAAATTTGTGATGGCCAACATCGTGTTCGTGAGTTTTCTCGGGATTACTCCCGTTTCCTCTCACATTCTTCTCATTCCACCAATTCTTTCATCATCAGTCACTTGCCTTAATTATCCGTCTCCCTTAGCCTAAAGGGAATAACTGTGAGACGTTAACCTAAAAGAGTTCATTTCTTTCATATTTTTAAAAAACAAGTACCAGTATCACGTGTCAGTGATTTATCTACATCCTCTAACACTCCCCAGCACCCTCCTAAAATTTTCGGACGCCCCCAACTAGGAAGGGGGTGAAATATTAAAAAGACTCATTCCCGTTCTGCCTAAAGGCCCTCCAGGACTTTGCAGAAAATATTTTAAATGATGTTATCCTTAGGCAGAACGGGAATTCTCGTTCTGTCTAATCTTTTGAGAGGTGTGGCCCCGCGTAGCGTAGTCGCTAACGCTCTCGCCTTCGGTGCGAGCGGTCCCGGGTTCGATTCCCGGTGGGGTCACTCGGTCGAAAAAGTGTAACAGCTTTTTCAGGCCAGCCACCCTGAATGAGGTTTTCCTGGGTTTTCCTCATTCACACCAGGCAAATGCCGGGGTGGTACCTAACTTATAGGTCCCAGGCCGCTTCCTTCCTTTCCCAATCCTTTCTTCCTTCCCTTTCCCCGGATTGTGTGCTCGCCGAGGGACGTCATCCCTCAAGTGAAGGGCTACATGGCCTTAGATGCCGAAAGCCCAGAAACCCAAATCCTAAAAAAATCCTCTTTTGAGAGGTGTCTTCCCACTTGCGTACATTCCCATTTCCGTACATGTCAAAATCCTTCTCAGTTGCATACAAGTGCCAGATGCAATGAAATATTATGATTTAAAAGCGAGATAAGAATTCCCATTTCCGTACAGGTTCAATAGCTGGTACTATTTCTGTGAATTTTGGTTAGTTTTTGAGCAGAGGGGGATATGGAATCGAAAGGTTTCGTTTCGAGTAGCAGTCACGGCGAATAAGAATCCTGCAGCGAAGAGTTTCGTTTTGTAGATTGCCTAGCAGGCCAGCACGACCTTCTTTATTGACGGCACGTTTAACAGCTGCAGCAAAATTTTGTAATTCATGCAGATATTACAAGTTGAATAGAGGAAACTAATGTGATACCAGTGGTTTTTAGCCTTCTCCCGAACAAAAGAAAGCTATGTTGAAGTCCTCAATTGGAATACTGAAGTTGAAATGGTAGGCTTCAAGGAAGCAATAATAAATTCTTTTAGGACAATTTTCCCTTCAGCTTCCATAAGTGGGTGCAGTTTTCACTTTAACCAGTGTTTTTGGCGTAAGATACAGGATTTGGTCTTGGTTACAGACTACAAAAACAATGATGATATAAGACTTCAGGTTCGAATTTTTGCGTCATTAGCTTTTCTTCCATTCGAAATGGTCGACAGTGGTTGACTGCTTATTCAAGAAGACATCCCCTAGGCCTAGGTAGTTCTATGGATATTTCATTGACCAGTAAAATAGCTAGAAAGTTCTACAGTCCCAATAAGCATGTGGAACTGTCATGAAAAACGCCATAGAACAAATAATTCCGCAGAGAATTGGGATAACGGATAAAATACTCTGCTAAACAAGCAAAATCCTCGTGTCATCGAATTCGGCCGTTTTCTCAAGTTAGAAGCCAGGACAAGCGACAATGCTTACGACAGAAAGTATCTCAACTTGCAAGGTAAAAGAAGAAAGTATATATGCAGCTTGACAAAAAAAAAAAAAAAAAAGTTTTGGGTAGTTTTGATGTTATAAAAGATTTTAGATGTTATTTGGTTGCACTTTCATATATTCATAAGTTGTCATAAACTGTAAATCGTATGTATATATATATATATATATATATATATATATATATATATATATATATATATATATATATATATATATATATATATATATATATATATATATATATATATATATATATATATATATATATATATATATATATATATATATATATACTGATAAGCATTACTTATAGGTGGTGGTAAGAACGGTAAACGGCCTACTGCACATTGACCAAGGTCATTGAAGATCCAGATATTAGTTCGAAGAAGATTCTTTATAAAAGCCGACTTCTATATCCCTTTGATGTGATTTGTAAATTCATATCACACACATTTCGGGGATACGTTGATCGAAATTGAGTTCAACGTAAAGAGTTAAGTCGAAAAAAAAAAAAAAAACTTACAACAGTGTGGAAAGCATGTATGCATATGTTCGTATTTCCATGAGCATGCAATTCCATATCCTCCTCTGCTCAAACTTTATTAAAAAATACACAGAAACAGTGTCAGTTATTAAACATGTACGCAACTGGGAAAACTCTTATCAATATCAAAATATGTCATGTCATCGCCCATGGCACTTTTACGCATCTGGGAAGGATTTTGACATGTACGCATCTGGGAAGGTTTCGACATGTACGCATCTGGGAGGTAGGTAATCGCTACAAGAGCTATAATACTTTTGAACTAGCCACATCAATCATATTCAACGGCACCTGGATAATTCGGTGCAAGGAGAGTTTTGCTGAAAGGCAAATAATTTTTGTTGTGATAATTTTCCTATCGCTAGTTATGGTAGTTACGGATAATTTAGTTTATTTTCGTGTACCGGGAAATTCTATGTGAGGAGGAAATTTTTAGGGAAAAGCAGCACATGCAGATCGGAACTCAAGTATAAAATGGCTGTAGTATAGAGGGCGGGAACTAAGTTCAAGCGATCAAAATGCAAGGAAAATTCTGACGAAGATAAAGTCCAAGGGACAAAATCACAGGAGTATATATTGGATGCACCAGTGCACACCCTATGTGATTAATTTTTACCTTCAATTTTCATATATTCTAAAATGTTATCTGTATTTTTTCAACTGAAATAACTTTTTGTTTCTTTTAAAATCCTAAAAACTCAATAAAACGTAAAAATGTTACAATAAAAGGGCAGATTAGCTTTAATTGCTTTCACACATACCCATATGAAAAGTTCTGAGTATGCCTATTTATTATACAGTATGTAATACACTGTATTGAGTCTTAAAAGGTCGTTCTTCTGTGGTACCATCTTAAGCTCAGAACAGCCGAAGCAAATAAACCTATAAGCTAGAATGTTATATTTGATCAATGTAGGAGTGTATACCTACTTTTGGGCCACCCTGTATTTTGATGAACTGGCTACGGATACTAGACTAGATATATCGGAAGATATATTTCGTGTCACTGCATTCTATCCTATTCTGGATGTATTGTGTCACAACTTACCATCCGTTTCCACGGAATGACTGAAGTGCTCAATAGCTTTACTTTTCTCACCCCAACAACATTGTTGTCTGCATCTAAGGAAGACCTTCAGAAATCTGGATGACTTTGCTACAAAGTACAGTTGTGATGTAAGCTCAGATTTTCCACGGGAAATACTTATATTCAGAAATTATAATAGTGCTAAAATAGGTAACCTTCAAAAATAGCTTTGTCCTTAGTGGAGAATGGGTATACTACACCTTTACCTGTTGTGACTACCGCATGTGTAATCAAGCCCGTATCTATATATTGTGTGCTCATGTGCTCTAAATAATTTGTCCTCCCCCTCCCCGCACAAACTTATGTCTCTAACAAGAAAACAAGCTGTGATTTTGCAAACATACCAGCTCTTGTTGAGTAGCAGTTTAGGTGTTACAACTTATAAAAGTTACAACGTAATTTTAAATGGCCTAATTGTCCCAATGATGATTATGATTAGGGATGGCCATTTCCGGAAAAAGAGTTTTCCGGTTTCCGGAAATCACATTTTCCGTTTTTCCGGAAAATTTTCCGTTTTCCGATTTTCCGGAAAATTTTCCGTTTCCGTTTTCCGGAAAATTTTCCGTTTCCGTTTTTCCGGAAAATTTTCCGTATTCCGTTTTTCCGGAAAATTTTCCGTTTTCCGTTTTCCGGAAAATTTTCCGTTTCCGTTTTTCCGGAAAATTTTCCGTTTTCCGGAAAATTTTCCGCCTTCCGTTTTCCGGAAAATTTTCCGCCTTCCGATTTTCCGGAAAATTTTCCGTTTCCGTTTTTCCGGAAAATTTTCCGTTTCCGTTTTTCCGGAAAATTTTCCGCCTTCCGTTTTTCCGGAAAATTTTCCGTTTTCCGATTTTCCGGAAAATTTTCCGTTTCCGTTTTTCCGGAAAATTTTCCGTTTCCGTTTTTCCGGAAAATTTTCCGTTTTACGATTTTCCGGAAAATTTTCCGTTTTCCGATTTTCCGGAAAATTTTCCGTTTTCCGATTTTCCGGAAAATTTTCCGTTTTCCGTTTTCAATTTTCCGGTTTCCGGAAAATATATTTTCCGTTTTCCGTTTTTCCGGAAAATGTGGCCATCCCTAATTATGATGTCGTGTTCGGTCCGAAGGCAGATATTTGACTCAAAAGTCCCTGGGGAAGGTGAACCCATGGTAGTTTACCGTTGCCTTCTATGGGATAATGATGACGTACTAAGGACGGGACCTACAGCTTAATTTGGGATCCGAACCACTTCTGTCCCCACCAGAAATAAAAACTCGACACCCTTTGATTACAAGGCAACGAACTTAACTACTCATTCATTGGGGACTCTCAATACTGGCTTGTAATTTATTCATGTAGGTTTTAATTTACTGTCCGAAGAAAATGCATTCAATTAATTCTTAATCAACCATTAAGTCATTTTTATATTTTATAATTTCACTTGCATTATGATTGAATTTCTTAAATATTTACTCTTATCATTGTAATAATAAAATATGGAATTAAAAAGAAATTTGAAATTTTGCCGTCCCCTAAATTCTGCCACCCTGTGCTCGAGTACGGAATAACACTTACCTAAATACGCGCCTGTGTGAAATTTTTCTAACAAATCCAGTAAGTGTGGCTTCTACTGAATGCTCGATCTCGAAATTAAAGTTCATAAAGAACTACTTGAGAAGTAATACCTTATTTTTTTTAAAAAAGGTTAACAAATGTTCCTATATGAAAAGTAAAACGAAAACAAACTTCAAGACTAAACATAGACAAGATTGTTTCAGATTTTGCTGATGCTAAAGCTAGGAGAAACAGATTTCTGAAACGACTTTAAATTTTTGTTGTATTGTAAGGTATCTTGCATGTTTGAATATTTGAATCCATTACAATAAGTTTATTTTGAAATTGTTTCAGCAGTTGTGCAGCATCCCTGATATTCCTTTTTATTCCTTAATCATGATATTCTTCTCTGTAAATAACGAGTAAATATCATTTCTTATCTTTTTCATTTTGACTAATATTAAAAAGACATTTCACTTACTTTGTACGATTGATATGGTACTGTGTTTTTTAAAAGCCCTGTAAATTTATTATAAATTGTTAAATGTTGTAGTATGTATATCTGTTACCTACCTTATGTTATTCTATTATTTAGGATTATTTTGGAGAGGGTTTCATGGGAGTCGCGAAGATAAGCGCAAAAGATAAATGTAATTAGAATCTAATACCGGAAAATAATTATTATTTTGAATTTTGTTCTGATAGGCATATTTTTATACTTATTGTTTAGAACAACAAAAATAGGTCTACTAAACATCTTCAACAGGTGCAGAGTTGTTTAAAAATCAATTTAAATGAAAGAGGATCAGATTCAATATTTGTAATATGAGTGAACTGACCAAATTCGGTTTTAATCCATTTGCTCTCAGAGAAGTTACTGTATCCACCATATATAACAAATGGTGTCTACTATTATAGAAATAGACGGATATCGTAAGATCTCCGCAATAGATATATTAAAAATTCCACACACGCTTATTACAAATCAGAAAAAGGGGATCGCTGGCAAGAGGATGTGATAAAATGGGGATCGTGATAGAAATTAGGTTAAGAACCACTGCTTTGGAGAAAAGTATTTCTGTGTATGTGTGTGTGATATATTGTTTGCTGCTTTTACTATGATATTGAAAAATTCGTTCGCTTGTGGGGACCCCCCCAGTATCCTCTTGCACCGGGACCCCAAAGAGTTTTATTACGGCACTGCCATAATGACTTCAGACTGTAGCCCAGGAGAAATTTTCCCCCAGAGTAAGATCTATTCCAATTTTGCTCAGCTTCGGAAATTTTAATAGTATTGAATTTCCCTCCTTCCTGTTAGAAGTGTAATTTTCAAGAAGCTGAAACATATATTTTATTACTTTTAGCTAAAAGTTCAAATACCGAGTTTCACGCATCTAGCTTAAGTAAATCCTTCCTTACTTTATTAATATTTTCTGAGTAAGTAATAGGGAATTCGAACATTAAATAAAGTGCCTCCTTTTTCTTTCCCTTTTATGTGTTGAATTTTCAGTTTTTTTTTTTTTATTTTTTTAACAGAAAAGTTTATATGCCAAGTTTCATTTTACTAATTTCAGAGATTTGCAAGATACACTACCCTTTAAAAAATCTTGCCCCACCCTTTTTACGATACTTATTTCCAAAAATTCTTTCTTATGCCTTGCTTTCGTAAGAAAATGATTTTTTAAAAATTAAAATTTAACGACTCTACTTGTAGTAGTATGCCCAAAAAGTCAATCATCTTTACTCTTTTATATAAGAATATAGAAGATAAACACAGTCAAACAAATGGACTTCCATGAACAGTTTCCGATTTCTTATAACTAACTTATTCGTATACAGCACACAGATGACGAAAAGAACCCTAAAACAGGGGTTAGCGGGGAAAGGTCAACGACACGGTCAAGTCCATTTCGGTTTTTGAGGTGTGGTCTATACTTAGATGTCGTCTGCCACTCCAGGTAAAGTTATATGCTATTCCGTGGTGTCATTTGAAACCCCCGTGCGAAAAGTGGGCGAGCCCATACCTCACATACGTCACACTACTTCTGCTAGGGTTCTTCTCGTCATCTGTGAGCTGTACATTTCCCACCGTTGTGGTTTTAAATTCACGCACTATCAAGGCCTAGGTTTCAAAAAGGAGCAAACTGGAAATATAATAATATTATGTATTTATGTATGTGTGTAATATGTATAAATTTATTGTCTTATCGAAGCTTTCGTAATCTGGAAATACAGGGACGTACGGAAGGGGGGGACACGGGGGTCCGGACCCCCCCGAAATTTCGACTTTTTAAAAATGTAGCCTAATTTTAGGGGCAATTTTAGCAATTTTAATATAAAATAGCTTCATATTTAGTTTGAACCCCCCCGAAATAAATTCCTGGGTACGCTACTGTGGAAATAAACTTTTGGTTTACCTTTAATATTTTGCAGTCCCCTAGAAAAGTTTGCAGACTACACTTCCAAATGACTATGTAGTGGTTTCTGCAAACGTATTGTATTTCATATTACATTAGTAATTTAGCGTTATTTGTTGACTTTTTTTTTTTTTTGCTTATACATATATCAACTCTATCAAAACACACTGTGAAATATAGTAACTGTATTGCATAATAAATGTTCTTTGTTCAATTTTAAATTTACTGCGTTCTTAATGTATACAGTTGGTATTTAATGTTCACTCGTGAAATATCTAGTGAACTTTTGTCCTAATTAAGTAAACTTTGGTGGATTTTTGTCCTACTCTTAATAAAATACACTCTACAGAGTATATATTGCAATTCTGAATGCTTGCTTGGCTTCAGAAAAGTCTGGTAAAATATGGTTTTTAAACATTTTTATTTAATTCCTTTTTTTTTTTTTTTTTTTTTTTTAGAAATTTGTCTTGGGTTTATCGTATCTCCATTTGAAAGATAGGAATTTCTTAACCAATTATATAATTAATTCTAAGAAGACATAAAAATAATTTCACGGCATAAGTCCTAAACGGCACAAGACCTAAAAATCATTTCGCGTCACAAGTCCTAAACGGCGGTCTTGTGCCGTTTAGGACTTATGAATGTTATCCCTAATTTTGGGTCAAGAAATACAAAACTGTCCCGCAAATTCAACATAGAAATACCAACATAATATAACGTATCCTACTCTGCTAACCTTACCTAATCTATTCTACTAGCCTAACCTAAGCTAATCTACTCTACTAGCCTAACCTAACCTAATCTACTCTACTAGCCTAACCTAACCTAATCTAATTTGCTAGCCTAACCTAACCTAATCTACTCTACTAGCCTAACTTAACCTAATCTACTTTACGAGCCTAACCTAACCTAATCTACTCTACGAGCCCAACCTAACCTAATCTACTCTTCTTGCCTAATCTACTCTACTAGCCTAACCTAACTTAATCTACTTTACGAGCCTAACCTAACCTAATCTACTCTACACTATTAATCTAACCTAAATTACTGTACTACCCTACTCTATTCTATTTTACTAACCTATCCTACCCTACTCTATTGTACTCTACTGTTCCGAGCTCATGTTGATGCGGGTTTTTTTTTTTTCACGAATAATCGATTTCATAGCACATCACTTACTCACATTATTAATCTGCACACAATTATTTCGATATGCGTCAAGAAAAATAACATTACAAAATAAGTCAGAGAAGCCACGAAAGAGAAAAAAAAAATGTTTTTAATTTGACCACCTATTCTCAATCTTCATGTTTATTGAGAATCTTTCTGGCTTCTACGCCATTAAGGTTATAGGTATTATGCGGTAGCATTCAGACCGTTCCCCCTTGGAAAGTAAGTTTGTTAACAAATAAAATATTGTATTAGATAGAAAAATTAATTGCAGCAACTCTATAACAAATATGACACGGACATATGTCCGAATTTGGCGGTCCAAATATGAACGTTGAAGTAGTGTTACTTGCTCATATTATGCGTTAACCGTAGCACTAAATAAAATAAAATTAAACTACACATCTCAAAGACACGCTCAAAATAAAAAAAAAAGTTTCCAAAATATAAATATTGGTAGAAAATTTTAAAAAATAGTTCAAAAAGTATTGTATTAAATGTTCGCCTTTTTGGCGTTAAAGTGTCATTTTGTTCGTTTCGGTGCAGATTTACTATACGGATTCACCTATTTGTAAAATTCATAGGACAAGTTTGTTATAATATTTTAATAGACAGTATGTAAATAATCGAAATGCGTTTTGTTCTTATTTGAGAAATGCGTACCTACGTAGACATATACTAATGTAAGTTTAGCCTGTTAAGCACGACTTTACCCATAAGGAAGCCATTAATCAGAGTATGCAAAGTGACTAAACTGTAGTATCTGATATCAGTGTGCTAACTTATGACGTGCCGGATAGTTAAGGGATCCACATATTTGTGAAATTTATGTGAGTAATGTGTTATGTTATTTTGGAGCACAAAATGTAAACAACAAAAATATCAGGATATTCCTATAACGTCCTTAGTGACGTACAATACACAATTCAACACATAAAATAAGGGTTTTTATGAGATATACAGTATTTTGAGATACCCTCATTTATGTGTATACCTACCGTCACTGACACACCTACTTCCTACGAACGCATCCCGTCGCTGTCGCTCGGGCTCTCTACTGTGCTCTTTCCCTAATTCGGTTAGATAGCATTCGTGACTTTTAGTGGGGATCTAACAGAAGTTGGTTAGTGTCTTTTGCATAATTGTTTTATAATGTATATACACTGAAGCCATCCTAATGTGAAACTAGGCAGAGGAATGCAAATCCACCTCCCCCCCAAAAAAAGAATGGTTGTTTACAAGGGTGCCCATGTTGTAGTTTCCAAGGGGGGACAAGTATAAGCGACATTTCAAATATAGTTTCAAATTTTGCTGTAACTAATGTAAAAATTATATTGGGTTATCGATATTCTCAAGTATAATTTCCTCTTAGGGCGGGCGAGCGCCCCACCTTGCCCCCCTGATGGGCGCCCTTGATCTTAAAGATCGATTTACTATAAAAAGAGGTATGTATTCACTGAATATATTTGGATCCGTGCAATAAATCTGCACCTTCGTTTTTAACAGAAAAAATTACAGAGATAAACTATCTATCATTCCGACGGTTTTTCAAAACAGTAAAACCTTAGTGAAACAATCGAATTAACTCTTGAAATAATCCATTTTGATTACTCATAACATCCACAGCAGATGTTTCTCCATTTATATAAAATTTATTCTTTTGTTATTTTTAATATAATATTATAGCTTTTATTTTTATTTATTTATTTGCCAAAGTTCCAGATACAGCAAGGCAGCCATTTTACACTGAAACCATATAACATAGAATATAAAATTAACAGTAACAAGTATAAACAAAGAGCTATATAAAGGTCCATAAGTGTAGCAATAATTTCCTGTCGGAATACATTCTCAGATTTAAAAATATCCACGTCAGAAGCAATGGAGTTAAATTCAGAAGCCAATCTATAGAACAAAGAACGTTGAATAATTGATAATCGAGGCGTGTTGCAATGAAGTAGTTCACTATTTCTAGTTCTTCTTGCAGTTATCCGAATATTAAATTTAGATATTAGTTCTTCAGTTCTAAGTTTCTCATTAGAAAAAGAACGAGCTGTCGCCAGATTAAAGAACTGGCAACACTATTCAGGTTATGAATTTCAGCATTCAATTGTTCGATAAGAAGTTTACGATTGAAAACAATAGTTAATAATAATAATGCTGCAGTATAAGTGACTTAATTAGCTTTTACGTAAAAATTTAATCATCTGTCTAATGTTTCCAAGACTTATGGAAGTGGTGTAACAAATATTAGCAGTTATGTGAACAGTATTTGTGATCTGATAATATTAATAAAGCAACCAAGAGGGGAAAACATATTTGCATTCTTCATACTGTGTTACAAGACTTACGCTAAAGGCATTTGTGAATTCATGTGTTAACTGGATATTTTAGATAAAAGATGGCCAATCCTAATGTGCAACAAAAGGTTTAACTTTAAATCTCATAGTACATTGAGTAATATAAGGTAATCGTGTGGTACATTTAATAGATAATGGCATCTTTCAGTGCACAAACATCTTGCACTGGTTTCAATTCCAGAACAACTACAGAAGCAATTACAATCTGGAATTACAGTGATAAAATTGGAAGATCTTCAGACATTGGCACCGAACAAAAGATTGCACTTGCTGGAAGTTTTCAACGAAGCTGTAATCGAAGTTGGAGTGGATTTACTGATGTTGTTCGGAATAATTTCCTACCACAAACTTCAACCAATGCCTCTCAACTGTATTATTTGTTCAATGCAGAACAAAAAAACACTCAGTCAACTTCATCACAGACAAGTCCTAGACCTCAATCTACAGCTCCTGAAATTCGCGGCGAGAGTTCATCAGAGAAGGTGCAAAAGTCCAAAGAAACGCTATCGGAACTTCTAAAACTGATTGATGATTTAACAAAGGAAAATATTACGCTTCAAGCTAGTAAAGAAGATGAAGTGAATCATTTACAAAACAAAATTAAAAGGCTTCAAGAGGAACAAGAGAAGACCAGAAAACAATATGAAGAAGTTACTCGTGATAAAGAGAATGAAATTAGTCGACTGCAAAATAGAATTAAGAAGCTAATTGCAGAACACGAAATTGCAAGACAAGAATGGCTTAAAGAAAACGCCGAAATTAAGAAACGTATATCAAGCACAGTTTCGGTAGCTAGTGATCAATATAAAGCCCAAAAGTTGAAGGTGGAAATTTTAAGAGCACGGTATGATCTTCTGGTGGCAAAACTTAGACAGGAAGTTATAAACGTTAATCGGGAATACGGGGATTGTCTATTTACGACATATATCCAGGAATGTGTGAATAAAATTGGCCGACTGAATGGGATTATTAGTCTCTTGAGTGAATCCAGCATGCCAAAAAAGTCAGTTACAATTGAAGCCATAACCAAATGGGAAAACCTTCTTCGAACACTTAGTCAAATGAAGAAACAGTTTATGGAAGATTTGGCTGCACAACAAGAAAGTAACGTCGAAGTTCCTGATATAACGTTACCTGAATTGCCGCCTCGACCGTCTTGTCCTTTGGATAAACTTGTAGATGAACTGTTGGAAGTGCAACACGGTCAATACAATGTTCGAGGAGCGCTTGAGTTTAGAAGATCCCGTGCTTTGGAACAATCTTTACTAAATGCATCGTCTTTAAAACTGAACCCTTTTCAAATTCCATGTTGCAGCTCTGCTTACGTCCCAGATATGAGCACATTCTCTAATGCAGATGTTGCACGCTCAGAAAACAACACTGGAAAACTAAATAACAATGTAGGAACTATAGAAGTAACAGAATCAGGAATTTTGAAAATTAACACTGCAAATGGGAAATCACCGGATGAAAAACTTCAAGCCAAAGTGAGCAGTGCGTATGAAGGAAACTTAAATTTAGACGAAAATAAAATGATAAACACAATATTTCAAAACCAAAAGCTTTCACAGTCCACTACTAAAGATCTAACACACGACTCAGAATCAGTTAATGGTGCATCAGCATGGTTCTCTACAGATGTGTCGAAATCCGAAGGTGATAGAAAGAATTCTGCAAACGCAAGTGATTTAGGGAATGTGACACCCAAAACTGGTAAACTGAACGTCGCTGACAGGATTGTACGAGATGCAAAAGCGCACAGCCTTAGCACACAAGGCATAGATAGTGCGGGAACATCCCAACTACAAGAGCCTATGAGAAATGGATCAACCTTGAGAAGTGAACCAAGTAACAGTGATGCAAAGTCTTCAGATGAAGGTAAAGTTAAAAGATTGTCAGGTTTACAGCGACTCATTGCAGAGCTTTCGAAAAGGTTTCCCAATGTATCTGAAGCAGATTTGTCATCCTGCGTGAAAACAGCTCGGAAAAGAAATAACAACTCGCTTTCTGGGTTGACACTGGACACAATAACTGAGTTAGTAAAAACCGTTCGGGAGAAGAAATGAACTTAAAAAATATCTTCAAGATTAATCTCTTTTTTAAATAACAATTGGTTCTAGTATTATATTTAAATGCGGAGTTTATTTCTCCGTTGGGTGTTATTTAGTTTATTGACGTTTCAAAATAGTTTAGTTTATACTACAACGTTCAGACAAACAAACATTATATCAATTATTAATTATATTTGTTTCTGTGCAAAAGTGTAAAGATAGTTAATTGTTGAAACTTTTTTTTTCGAATGCATAATACTGAAAGTAAAATTTCCTGGGTAGTGTTTAAATTGAGTGTACCATAATTAATTAAAATATATAATTTTTAGATAAAATTCTGATGGGTCCGCTTCTTGAGAAAAATGTTATCATATAACAGAATGTCAATTCCGCTTCATTTATAATTACCAAATGCTGAAATATATTTTTTAATTGTAAAATTCAACACATGTTTTGGATCTTCTCACATGTTATAGTCTGTGTATATTGTGGAATTGCTCACTGGTTCCTTGAGAATTTAACTAAACGAAGCGCAGAATTTAGCTAAAAATGACGAAACTTACCTAAAATATACAGTTAATTAAATTTAAAAGGTAACAAAATTTAATATTAAGGTTTGGATAACGTTACTGATATCAAGTTATGTGATCACTTACTGTTCATGGTTAGTAGGTTAGGTTAGGTTAGTTGAGGAACTGGTGCCTAATGATACTTAAAAATTGTTCCGATGAACTAGTTCCTTATGAATCCATTGATTGAAATGACCAAAGTAAAAACTTGCCGTTAGGAAAACATTTCTAAACTTTAGTATATCAACTTAAAGCATACGGTAAAGTACCTCACTGGTAGAGCGCTTACCACTGGTGCATGGTGTCCCTTAACCTATTCCCGGCCAAGTAAGTTATGATAAATAGACACACAATCATAGTCAACGTCTTGCGAATAAAATCAGAAAAATAAACACACTGCTGAACAAGACTGCACTTATTTAATATAAAAACACATTTACACGTGACGTTTCGATCTTCTGGCCAAGATCCTCATCTGACGTACATCAGAGTGTACGTCTGATGAGGATCTTGACTAGAAGATCGAAACGTCACGTATAAATGTGTTTTTATATTAAATAAGTACAGTCTTGTTCAGCAGTGTGTTTATTTTTTGTGGTAAATAACATCGTGATCGTGAGTTTTCTCGGGGTACTTCCGTTTCCTCCCACTTTCTCATTCCACCTATTTTTTCATGATTCACTTGCTAATACTGGCCATATTTTGATAGTATTATTGATCTAGCACAGCACTATTTAACAGCAGAGTGCTAGGCAAAAACACGCTCGGAGTAAATCATGCCTGCACGCAGGGACGTACGCTAGTTGTGGGTCCTATGAGTCTAGTAAGACGGAACTACTACTTACGCACCAAACGAATTTAGCTCAACACTCGGACAACAAAATGTCTCGCACCGTTTGGAACTGAAAATAAAATCTTGGAAAAAAGCACAGTGCGTCCGATCACCATATTCGAATCCGGTACCTCCCAATTTCAGCACGAACGCTAACCAGTAGACGACGACATTTAGTAGCTGATAACGTATTACAATTATGCTTTTAGCCTATAAAAGGCAAATGATTTATTAAAGCAAATGGTTAAAAGAGAGTTACCGTGGCCCCGTATTTTCAAACTTTTTTAGGTTTATAATGTAGATTTCGATGAGCTGTGTCCAATGGCATCACTTTTGATTTCTGGAACCAACCACTTTAACCTTAAATTAGGGTGAAAAATAAAAAGTAGGACCATTTGAGCAATTTGGACCTGTGACCGACTGGGGGGAAATGGTGTCATTCGATTCGTATTCACACGTACATGAATAACTATTCCATTTTCCCGAAAAAAATATATTTTGACCCAGAAAATTAACGAAAATCTGGAATTTTGGATCTTGGATTTTCGTTAATTTTCCGTTTCAAAATTGAATTTTCGGGAAAATGGTATATCAATTATTCATGTACCTGTGAATAAGAATAGAATGATACCTATTTCATCCCAGTCTGTTATTGGTCCGCATTGACCAAATGGTTAAACTTTTTCTTTTTGACCCCTAATTTGACCTTGAAGTGGTCGCTTCCAGAAATCAAAAGTGGTACCATTGGACTTAGCTCATTCAAACCTACATTTTAAATCCACAAAAACTTTTAAAAACAAGGGGCCATGGTAACTCCCTTTTAACCAGCGGATGATTATGAAAAAAGCAGTAAAATGAAAATGGCAAAAACAGGAAAACTCAGGATACAATATTGTCCACCACAAACTCAAACGTCCTGAGATAGAATCAGGGATCCTCACACCTGAGGAAAGCGATGTACAACTCTGCCCCCGCTCAATGAAACGGAAAATTATTTCATCCTTGCCCCTGGTCTAGTGACTAGCACGCGAGTGTCTTTGGTGTACAGGGTGCCAGGTTTGATTGTCGGTACGAGACCCTTCAAATTTGAACTCCTTATGATGGTATGGATTCCACAACTAATTGTAGATCCAGTATCATACAGTCTCGGTACTGAAAGAGGTGTTAAACTTCTATCTCTAGTAGCAAGGTTGGTTGTAGAACAAGACAATGGTTCTTGTCTTAGAATATTACTATTTGTATTAGTGTTGGTGTGGTAGTACAGTGATAGAGTGTGACCTATGATTTGATTACCCTGTAGGGTATGCTATCTGCAATGCAATAAACAGTATATGCTTCTTCTTCCTAACGAGGCTGGGAGATAAGCCCCTGCAACTCCATCATAAATAAGGACGTAATCATTTTACAAACTACTTGGTGAACCTTCGCTAATATAATGCTACTAGTTCTTACAACCTTTTGTTAAACTTATTTAAGAATTACAAAATGGAATAAGAAAGAAGACATATAATGACGATGATTGTTTATTTACATAAGCTATACATTCAACAAAAGGGAGTCTGTTGGTCACTACTACTTATCTGCTAAACCAGGGTCAAACTCTGTGTCATAAACGTTAGTTTAACAGAGTTTAATTAAGTAATATAGATTTTGTTTGACTTACAAACATTATGATATTAGCAAAGTGATTTGAAGTAATACGCCAGGCATAAGATAAGCCTTGAGTTATATCACTTAGAACCGTCATTTATGCATTAAATTCCATTACTGACTACTTACACGTTTCGGTCTCGTCTTGGAAGTCAGCTTCTCGTGTCTTTTTCATGTCCCACGATAACTATTTTAATCACACACTAATTATAAGCATTATAATTTACTATATGCATTATATCTTCCTCTTCCAAGCCCAGAGCAGCGATCAGGTTGCAGTCCACTACAAACCTATTTGTGTGGCTACGTAGTCGGGATCGAACTTTGGATCTCTAACGATAGCATCAGTGGTAGCCAGAGCAAACCTCTTTGCGTGGTTTATGGAGCTGGATGGAACTGGATTGAACTCTGGGCCTCCCTCTTCCGAAATCGAGGCAGCCTGTTAATCAAGAACTCCTCGGCGAACGTGCAGCACCTTGGCCTACCCTCCGAGAACGAACCCCGTGACCTACAAAAACCCGAAGTTTAAATACTGTTAGTTGTTCTTGGTTTTTCAGGTCACGAACTACAGGGTGTCCAATATACAATGCAACCCGGAGTTTGGGATAGTAGAACTTTTGAACCTGAAGTGATACACAAATAATGATTATACCAAAATGAAGCCTTCTTCATGCATATATTTTTAAACTAGGAAGCAACGATTGAAGTACACTAGGAACCACACAGTGTTGCCAGATGTAACCGAAAGTGTAAATGAATTTCTTTGCAAAACATGTAAATTGACTGATAACTCATACGTATGGATGTTCTGTCGTTAATTTTCAGTTTGTTTAGTTGGAGTAGCTTGGAAACTATGGAGCAGATAAAAGAATTTTTCATTTGCACTGACAACTAATCGTATGAGGCCTCTGTAAGAGAGAACTAGGGAAATCGTAGTTTTCATAAATTAACACTCTGAATTAGCAACTTTGCTGATGTTTCAGTGCATCAAAAAGTGTGTTAAGGATCTACCTACATTATGCAATTCCTGAAAACAATGAAAAACAAACTTTGAAATTATCATGATAAAACGTTTATTTACATGCACCCGGCAACACTGCTACTATCAGAAATGATTTACCAGCTCTACAGAAGATGCTGGGAGTGTTCCCTCTTTTGATTCAAACATTGGTTCACACATTTCACCAGGTTCGCAGCAACTTTACGAAGATTAGACGTCTTAATGTTCTCAATGGCACTGCAAATGTTCGTTTCCAGGTCTTGAATAGTTCGAGAATTGTTCTTGTATACCTCTTGCTTTAAATACCCCTATAGAAATGAATAGCAGTGTTGTTGAGTGCATGTAAGTAAAAATTTTATCATGATAATTTCAAAGTTTGTTTTTAATTGTTTCCAGGAATTGCATAATGTAGACAGATCCTTAACACACCTTTCGATGCACTGAAACATCAGCAGGGTAGCCAATTCAGAGTGTTAATTTATGAAAACTACGATTTCCCTAGTTCCCTCTTACAAAAGCCTCATCCGATTAGTTATCGATGGAAATGAAAAATTCATTTTTTCTGCTCCATAGTTTCCAAGCTACTCCAACTAAACAAACTGAAAATTAACGACAGAACATCCATACTTATAAGTTATGAGTCAATTTACATATTTTGCAAAAAAAAAAAAAGAAAGAAAGAAAAGAAAAGAAAAAAAGAAAAAAAGAAAAAAGAAAAAGAAAGATTTACACCTTCGGTTACATCTGGCAACACAGTGTGGTTCCTAGTGCACTTCAATCGTTGCTTCCTAAAATAGTTTAAAAATATATACATGAACAAGTCTTCATTTTGGTATAACCATTATTTGTGTATCACTTCAGGTTCAAAAGTTCTACTTTCCCAAAATCCGGGTTGCATCGATATTGGACACCCTGTACTTTCTGTAACTAAATTTTACTTGGGAAGTTAATTTTTAGCTTGTATTCCGTGTCTTAATGAGCCACGGAAACTTTTCCAACGGTTTCTTGTTGACTTGTAGGAAAACAGAGCTTTATTTCGTTTAATATTAGAATTAATTTATATATATTTTTTAATTCTCCCAGTGTATATTGCCCTGATCCTAGGTGATCATTACAGTTCGCGCATCGTTGGGGATTGAGTATTATTTGGTCACAATGGTGGGTGATGGCCGGTGGGAACCTATGGCGGAAAAATTAACGTTGGTAAAATTCTCCCGATTATCACGCAACGACACTAAAGTTGACTGTTTTCCCAACCAAGAAATACGTTACTTTAGCGTTGGCTAAATGTCGGGAACTGCTCTTTTGGTTGGGAAATGGGTGGAAAATGTTTGCCAAATCTGACGTTGGACCACCGTTGGTTTGTCACATCACTACCACTTTCCCAACGTTGTGGTAACCGATTTTGCTAGTAGGGTTGCAACACGGTTAACCTACGCACCTTTTGTATGGAAGACCTGGGTTCAATTCCCGGTGGTAGCTCATGTGATTGGGATTCCACGTTAGTCAGTAGATCCTGTCTCCTACAGTATCGCTGCTGAAAAGGACGTTAAATACAAAATCAAGTCAATCCATCCAAGGCAACCAGGGCACGGTGGGTCAGTGATAGACGCTTATCTCTGGTACGTGGTGGCCCTGGTTCCATCCTTGGTCAAGTAAGCTTGTAAAGAACATTGTTTCTGTGAGTTTTCTCTTGCTCCTCTCGTTTCTTTCCACTTTCTCATTCCACCAATTCTTCCGTCACCATTTACTTGCTAAATCATTCGTTTCTCTTAGCTACGGATGCTCACGAGCCAAGATTTGAGGCTGTCTCGTCTCGAAAATGTGCTGTAAAACTGATTTCTAGAACCGAAAAATGTATATTTCTCTATTGGAAGAGCTGTGTCTCGTCACAAATTTTGTCAGTAGAATTCTGTCTCGTCTCGTGCGTATCCCTACCGTTAGAAAATAATACATAAACGTGGGACGTTAAACAGAAAGCTTTCCTTTCTTTTCCAATGTAATCAATAAACGACGTGAACTTATCTTAACAACGAAGTGATACAGAATTGTTATAACAACACATCTGTAGTATGTGTTATTTCATTCACTGTCTGATAATAATTAAAGTCTCATATAGGGCTCTATGTATCATTTCTTGCTACATTCCTGTCTACAGAAGAGATTACTTCAAATCTCATAATGAAATATGAAAATTTAATTTGAGTATGTGGTACGTTCTCGTATAGCGATCATCTTTTCTTCAACCATTTCCGAAATGGAGCTGTCCATTTAAAGTGACGTTTTTTGATTTCTTTGCGTAAGTGATATTAAAATTTTCCCGCTGTAGGGTATCGCTTTGCTTTCATTAACAACATGGCCTTCCGGAGTACAGTGTAGCCAGGAATAATATTGGTTACTTATGAAAGTTCGTGAAAATTTATTCATCCTTACCATTGAAGAACTGAGAGAGTGGATATTCATATAGGTTATGACAGCTTGGCTCAAATTGTGGTTCGCGACCCACAAGTTTTTCTCGAGATTTGCCCTTGTGGTCCTGTTAGATTAGTGTGTCCAAAAAAAGACAATAAATAAATAAAAATAATATTCAAATGAATTGCGCAATCCTCAGTGACTCTTTCCTGGGTTTTCCTCATTCATACTGGGGCATATGCCGGGATGGTACTTAACATACAGGTCTCAAGTCGCTTCCTAGCTTCCCCAGTCCTTTCTTCCTTCCTTTTCCTCAGATAGTTTCACGGTTAAGGGACTCATCCCTCAAACTTGACGGGCTAACATGACCATAGATGCCGAAAGCCCAGAAATCTAATTCCTAATCCTAATCCTAGTGACGAGCTAACATGACTATAAATGCCGAAAGCCCAGAAATCTAATTCCTAATCCTAATCCTAGTGACGGGCTAACATGGCCATAGATGCCGAAAGCCCTGGAATCTAATTCCTAATCCTAATACTAGTGACGGGCTAACATGACCATAGATGCCGAAAGCTTAGAAATCTAATTCCTAATCCTAATCCTAGTGACGGGCTAACATGGCCATAGATACCGAAAGCCCAGAAATCTAATTCCTAATCCTAATCCTAGTGACGGGCTAACATGGCCATAGATGCCGAAAGCCCTGAAATTTAATTTCTAATCCTAATCTTAGTGACGGGCTAACATGGCCATAGATGCCGAAAGCCCAGAAATCTAATTCCTAATCCTAATCCTAGTGACGGGTTAACATGGCCATAGATGCCAAAAGCCCAGAAATCTAATTCCTAATCCTAATCCTAGTGACGGGCTAACATGGCCATAGATGCCGAAAGCCCTAAAATCTAATTCCTAATCCTAATCCTAGTGACGGGCTAACATGGCCATAGATGCCGAAAGCCCAGAAATCTAATTCCTAATCCTAATCCTAGTGACGGGCTAACATGGCCATAGATGCCGAAAGCCCAGAAATCTAATTCCTAATCCTAATCCTAGTGACGGGCTAACAGCCATAGATGCCGAAAGCCCAGAAATCTAATTCCTAATCCTAATCCTAGTGACGGACTAACATGACCATAGATGCCGAAAGCCCAGAAATCTAATTCCTAATCCTAATCCTAGTGACCGGCTAACATAGCCATAGATGCCGAAAGCCCAGAAATCTAATTCCTAATCCTAATCCTAGTGACGGGCTAACATAGCCATAGATGCCGAAAGCCCAGAAATCTAATTCCTAATCCTAATCCTAGTGACAGGCTAACATAGTCATAGATGCCGAAAGCCCAGAAATCTAATTCCTAATCCTAATCCTAATCCTTGGATGGTAAATCAGATCTAGAGAAAATATTTTAATTGTTACAAATTTACGTAAAGAAAAAAGAAAGAAAAATGTACAGAGAATGTTTAGTTTTATCTTGATAACGTTTCAACGGTTCAGTAAGTGACTGAAGCCAATACATCGCTTATTTGAAGAGTGTCTACTCTCATTTCAACATGTTTATTATTATTATTATTATTATTATTATTATTATTATTATTATTATTATTATTGAACCTTGAACCTTTGCAATATTTTATTTCATTTAATTACTAAACTTTCTTGAAACGTTTCGCCTCGCAGCCCAGCGACGTAAATGCGCTACTTGTCACTCGGCTTAGCGCCTCCTTGACCAACCAAACCAAAACTGTCCCCCCAAATATTTGACCAATTTTGCGCCCGAGGCATATGGCCCGTTTACCTTTGTAATTACGTCACTGTCTAGACTGGGCTTTAGTAGTAAATCCATCCCTGACTATTACTTTCAATCTTCATTAAGAGTCTTCATCTCGACGAAATTAAAATACCGCTAATTTTACATTAATTATGCGATATCTTCAAATAGATAAAAGATAATCAAAATATGGAACAAGAGCGCCCTAGACAATATCATTTTACATGAGAAACCGTTATCACGACTCACTTATCTGCTTTCGATTTCGAGCCATTTTGAAAATCGGCATTTATTTTCGCGTTTCTAAACGGCTGAAAACGGAAAGCCACTAGGTGACTTGTGATAACGGTACCTCATGCAAAATAATATTGTCTAGGGCGGTTTGGTTTCACATTTCAATTATCTTTTATCTATTTGAAGATATCACACAATTATTGTAAAATTAGCGGTATTTTAATTTCGCCGGGATGAAGACTCTTAAGTGGTCAGTTTTCTAGTTTGAAAATTTGGGAATCCTAATTATGAAACATAGGAAAATCACGCAGTACCGGAATTGGATTTTAGGTTTTAGGAATTAGATTGCTTTACTTTCGGCATCTATGAAGATGTATGAGGGATGACGTCACTCTGTTATTACAATATCCTAGGAAAGGGAAGGAAGAAAGGGTTGAGGGAAAAAGGAAGCGACCTGGAACTGTATGTCACATACCATCTCGGCATTTCCCTGGTGTGAATGGGAAAATCTCAGGAAAATCTCACTCAGGATGGCTGGCTTGCAAATGCTTTTACACTTTTTCGACCGAGTGTCTCCACCGCGAATCGAACCCGTGAACCGCTCCCACTAAAGACGAGAAAGTTGGCGACTACACTACACAGGGCCTCACACACACTATTGATCTATGAGAGCAGAGATGTGCGTCTACGCGTAAAAAACGATAGCTTACGTTTACGTGTCAACTATGCGTAGACAATGTAAAATACGTAGACTATGTAGAATATGTCAACAACACGTAATTTAATATGGCGTCGTGGACAATAAAGGAGTTTTCTTTTGTCGTTACCTTGCGAAATTGCGTACAAAATAAAATGCCTAGACCAGTAAATAGTAACTTTCGAATACTTAGTTTCGTCTTGATGAAGAGAAATGAAAAATATTATGCATTTTGTAAAATATGCAAGAAAAAATTGGCAAATACAGCAGCTTCAAGACTGAAATCCCACAGGTGAGAATTAGTTTTGTAAGTTTCATTATAAAAGCAGTGCTCGAAGTGCAAAATCTAAGGAAGTGGTATATGCAGAGCAGAGTAAACATACACATTAGATAATTCCCTCTACTTTTTGTATGTTAGTCGTTTCCCTAATCTTTCGCTGCACCGAAGCAAAACAACTGAATGAGGAAATGTGAACAAACGAGCAACGAAATTCTTCCTTACATTTGATAGTGGTTGTCTACATAGTCTACACTGGAAAAGGTGTAATGTAGATTACGTATAGATTACAGTAGACAATCGCGTAGACGTAAAATTATAGTTTACGGCACATCACTGTATGAGAGACTATCGGAAGATAAAGCACTCAAAGGAAGGTCGTAATTGAATTACATAAATGAAATGATATAAGATGTTAGGGAAGGAAAAGTACGAGAAAATGAATGATCTGGCTTAGGATGGGGAAAAAATAGAAAGCTGCACCAAAGCAATACAGAGATTGTCGACTCCCTCTTCCCAAAGAAACAAATCTAATACTGTATATCTTCTATTGTACTACACTATTATTGTCTATTCCTTGTGAACTGTTCTTACAAAATTTAGAAAATTTGTTTTATGTAGAACTTTATTCCAAAATGGCAACACTGTCTGCTTGCGTAATGTACCTTTCGGGTACCATGTCACTTGATGTTAATAAATTGTGAGGGAGTTGAAATAACTTTCATTTAGCATTGCAAATTAATACTATCCTTTGATTTCAAGGAGATTATAATGGTAGAAATATATTATTAGAATATCCATCCACAAATTGGATGTTCAGGGCACAAGGGGATCAAGTCACATTACCAGAAGAGTGAGAAAGAACGAGACACAATGTTTGTACGGCGTAACAGGTTAATTTATACATTTTACTCATGTTGTGGTTTGATTATTAATTTTAATATTATTCGTTAATTTAAAAAAAAAAAAAAAAAAGTAAACACAAAACTTACCGTACGTAATTTTGTCAAAACATTTATTGCAGTGTTAAATTGTTATATAATTGTGTCTGTAAATTTGCTCTATGTGCTACAGACAGCTTAACTTACTTAGGTACAACTGGCGCAAATCCCGAGAGGATAAAGGGGACATGTCCCCTCCAATCTTGGAACTGGAGGAATGCCCCCCCCAGTAATCCAATTTGAAATCTGTTTTTTTTGGGGGGGATGTGAGATTTGTGTCGGATTGACACAAAGGAAAGTGGGATGAAATTGATGTCCCCTCAGAATAAGCATCATATCTGCCCACCTCCCAATGTTGAAAATAACTCTGCTCCCTCATCCTCCAGAGGATTGTTTTTCAACTTCACAAATATTTTGAGCATCACTTAACGAAAAAAAAAAAAAAAAGTATTACTTGTCCTCCAGTGTTGAAGACAGATTTGCGCCGCCGCCGCTAGGTACAAATAATTATGTTCTTCATTATACACGGTGGCGCGCCATGACACACGTACGTGATAATTGATGTGAACATCTCATGATGTGGTCACTTTGTATACAATTTCAGCTTAAGATTAAACAGGCCGATAGTTAATTCAGTCTACAGCGATGACTTTACTTTGAATTATATCTTTATCAAGTTTGAGCTTTATATATATATATATATATATATATATATATATATATATATATATATATATATATATATATATATATATATATATATATATATATATAAGACAGATTAAGTTGTGTCTGTGGCGATGAACTTTTCTTTTTACAAGTATATGTTTGAAGATCGTGTAAGTAAAGGCTTCCCTTAGAGTGACATGGATACCAGGACTGACATAAAATGTAATCAGTCCACACTATTGTGCAAATTTTATACTCGGATTTTTTATGAGATTCTTACCCTAAATGCCTGTGGATATATTATGTATAGCCACAACTCGACCCGAAAATCTCAGTTTACATACAGGTTAAAATTAGGTTAGACGATGGATTTTTTTTTTATGTGAACTTAATTTAATACCAAATTGCATAAGTGATGCTCTGTTGATTTCTAACGTTATGTAATATTGTGTATTTATTTCCGGCCAATCCAAATATTACAATGTTAAACTTAAATAGACGTTACTTTTAATCATCTTTGAGGGATCATACGATCTATAGCCCTACAAGAGAAATTTATTTCTAACTTATTTCTATTGAGCATATATATTTTTTCTGGTTATTCAGAACTAGCAGTTCAATAATTGTTAAAATCTGTTACTTTAGGAAGTTTTTAACGTAGCTGACATTCATACGTCTAATTAAAAAAAAGTATAGCAAAAATAATGTGTCTCAATGCCATGCTATTCTCAAGAAATAATAATAATAATAATAATAATAATAATAATAATAATAATAATAATAATAATAATAATAATAATAATAATAATAATAATAATAATAATAATAATAATAATAATAATAATAACGGCGCACAGACCCGTCCTAACACCATAGCAAAAAGTACCTACCTCACAGTCTTCGGCGCCCTAAATCTAAACGTCTTCCTCTGTTTGGTAACGTTCACTCAAGCTCCCGCACTTTCCAACAGGTCAAAAACCAAATCTTCATGTACAAATAGGCCTATACTTAATATAAGTAGAGAAGCTAATTTAACGAAACCTAAACGTATTTTAATATTTTTGTATTATATAAAGAATAGTAGTCATTATATGGTGTACTCACATATTTACTTGTGTCCGTATGGTCTAAGTAAGTTAATATGACCAATGGGTGCAACAAAAGTTCAAACAACAATGAAGAGTGTACAGCTTTAACTAAATACAGGGTGGTCCAAAAGTAGGTATACACCCCTGCATTGATCAAGTATAACATTCTAGTTTATGGGTTTATTTGCTTTGGTTCTTCCGAACTTAAGATGTAAGTAAAAACACATTACGAACAAATAATAAAGAAACTAAATCTACCTGATGGATAAAATAAGAATACAATGAGCTGATCAGTACGGTCCTGTATACCAACTTTTGGGCCACCGTGTATATGAAAAAATGGTGCAGATTTATTGTACGGATCCATATTTACTACCGGTATATAAATTCATTGCATATATATTACTTTTCAGTAAATCGACTCTGTGTATCTGTAATAAACAATCATTTTGCGGGTTTAGACTTGCATTCTTCTGTGCAGAGTCACTTTAGGAGGGCTTCGGTGTACGTACAGAGTAAGATCTATTGTGAAAAAGACACTAACCAACTTGTGCTATGTACAGTCACAGTCATTAAAAAACACGAATGCTATCTAACCGAATCAGGGCAGAAGCACAGCCAGTAGGCCTCCGCGGTATCGCAGGGGTATATCCGTAGGGAGCAGGCGAGTCAGCGACGGTGTGTATACACATAAATTTAGCATTTAGAGTTCTAGGCTTTCAGCACCTACGGTCATTTAGCCCATCACGTAGAGGGATAATGTCCCTCAGTGAGCACAATATCCTGGGAAAGGGAAGGAAGAAAGCGGCCTGGGACCTTTAAGTTAGGTACCACCCCGGCAGTTCCTTGGTGCGAATGAGAAAAACCCAGGAAAACCTCATTCAGGTTGGCTGGCCTGAAAAAGATTTTTACATTTTTTCGACCGAGTGTCCCCACCGGGAATCGACTCCGGGACCACTAGCACCAATACACATAAATGAGGATAGCGCTGTATATGCCAGACCTTACGTGTTGAATTATGTATTTGTACGTTAATTAGGACATTATAGGTAATACCCTGACATGTTTTCATTGCTTGCATATTTGTGTTCCAAAACACATTACTAACGTACCTTTCACAATTATGTGGATTCTTTAACTCTCGGACACTTCTGTGGTTGCGTGTCATGAGTTAGCACACTCACTTTAGATACTTCAATTCACATTGTATATTATGGTTAATGGTTTTCTTATGGGCGAATCTGTACTTAGCAGGTTAACTTTCATTAATATATTTCTACGTAGGTGCGCACCTTGAAGATAAGAACACGCCATGTTTACAAACTGGACTGTTAAAATATTACTACATACTCGTATTTGTTCTGTGAGATTTACAAATATGTGTGTCCGTACAGTAAATCTACGCCAAATAAATAATGGAAAGTCACTAATAGATTTTTCTTGTCTTTTTCAAACGTAATAGCTACATAATTCCGTAAAAAAAGAAACATTAGATTTTCATACATTATGTAGTGGCTATGGTATCGTTCAGCTGCACGTGATATGCTAATGCAATTTTGCAACGTTTTAAAATGTGTTAATACAAGTCGCTGGTTATAGAAAAAGGTTGACAAACAGTCTTTCTTTTATTTGTTTATTAACAGAGAGGTACACAAACTGTTTTCGTTGTAATTATTAATTCATAGCCGCACTCAACTAAAATAAAATGCTTGTAGAATAGCAACACTGTTTGCGCGGGAGGCAGTAGGTGTGTCTAATCTTAAGTGAAATGAGGCATTGAAAAGTAATCAGCGCTTTGCAACAGATGTCTTCGCCTTTTGCCATCGCTTTAATAATTACTACAATGGAATGGAAGTTACCTCTGTTGAAAGAATGGCGTCACACATAATGATATGCTACGCAGTCTGACATTCATTTACGAATGTTTATACGAATGTATGCCAGCGGAAAACAATATGGTTCCGTCACTTCACCACGAAAGATGTGTGGACTCAGAAGCAGCGTAGGAAAATGCTGCATGATTATTTTACTATGTTAAAAGTTTTTGTCAGTGCAAGGATTAGAGGCTTGAAATTAGTTCGTTATTTTTTAGTTTATTTAATCTATTATTTTGTCACTTCAATATTATCATAGGAGTATGTTTAGTACAAGAGGTCCAGAAGCACGTAAGAAACAAAATTTACAGGAGAAATGAGTGATGCAAGTACTTAGACGTAACATAACGTAACCAAATCTAACCTAACCTAACATGAACTAACGTAAGCTAACCTGAACTAACCTAAACTAACGTAATATTAGTAGAAATAAGCGAAATTCTGTTATTTTTTGGAAAATTATGCGGAACTCCTACACTAATATAACATAAACTAAACTAACCTAACGTAACCTAAACTAGCCTAACCTAACTTAAACTAACCAACCCTACCCTAAACTAACCGAATGTGAACAGAAATTACCAAAATAGTAACATTTTTTAGAGAAAAGAGCTGGACTCCTTCTGCTAAACATAGGCCTTATCATATTTTAACCAGTAAAAGATTACGCCATTTTATTTTATTGGTTGCAATCAGTGATGCCAACCTTGAACCTTATAATATCCCATCTCGAAAGGCAGAGAGTCTCATTTTGTTCTTAAATTTCCCACGTGCTACAATAATTACATTTCTTTTTCAAAAATTATAATATATGGAAATTTAAAATACTATATGTTACTTTTTTCGATTTTAAGTTAATTTTCGTACAGTCCCATCTTCTAAACTCCTAATAAGTAATGTCCTTAATTAAAATATGCTATTAAAATTATTGAAGTACATTTTTTAGTAAAAAGAAGTACATTTTTTAGTCAGAATTTAGTATTTTTTATCAAAATTTTGAGTTATAATATACTGAACGTCATGAAACTAACCAAAGTTCATTCTTCAGTTATTCCCCGTGGGACGTTTTAGAAATTGGCAAATTGCTTGTGTGGTAATTTGAGGGGCACGGTGACTCAATAGTAGAGCGCTTACCTCTGGGGCGTGTGGTCCCTGGTTCGATTCTCTGCGAAGTAAGTTTGTGGTGGTTAACATTGTGAGTTTTGTCGGGGTACTCCCGTTTCCTCCCTCATTCTCATTCCACCCATTATTTCATCATCTTTCACTTGCGTTAATCACCTTTCTCTCTCAACCTCAAAGCCATGATCGTGGGGCGTTAAAGATTTTCTAACCATCTCCACATTTATTTGGTACCGTAATAAGTTTCTGTAAAAATGTATAATCTAGCTCGAAAACACCTGGTCAGGCACTTTTCATTGAAAGATCATATCCTTTTAACCGTTCGTTTACAGTTTAATACTTCGCCTTAGCGTAAGAATTTCAATTGGCCAAGGATGATTTCCAATTCTTTGGTTTAATTCTAGTTAAAAAAATTCAATACGAATAGACTGCTTTTCAAAGAGATGTGAGTGGCCTAATTTTTGCGAATAGGACACTAGGCCCTACATTTCTTATCTTAAAAAGAAAAGAAAACCCTCCACTCTTCTTCTGAAATCTCTCTTTTCACACCCGTTTTAATTAATGCGCTCTGATAAACGGAACTTGAAAGAAGGGTATAAAACTTTTCTGAACATTAAGGAAATCCAAAATTTCCTAATGTTACAGATAACTAAGATGTACTCCATAAAATGGTATGAATTTTTTAATTTTACGAATATGCGTTCGTACTAAAGTTGACGCACGGTAGATTAATGAAAATGATTGATGGAATACGAATGAGAAGTCAGCGGAAGAACCCCGTAAAAACACACGAATACAATGTGGTCCGTCACAAACTTATTTGGTCTGGTATCGCACCAGAGGAAAGACCTTATTTGGTCGCTATCACTATGTGTCGCGTGTTTCCCCGATATAATTGCAGACCAAATAGCTATTCGTATTACAGTTATGTATTGTCAGCAAATCAATAACAATTTCGTTATTTCGGGTTCTCAAGACCCACGTTGAACATATCTTTGCTTAAGAGTGTTTTCAAACGATTTCGCGTTGCTGAATCAACTTGAAACATTTGTTTTCCCATCGGGAACCGAATCCGAGACCGATGATCATTTGCTTATACGAAACTATTTTCTGAATATAACTTACTATCTATATTATAAAATTGAAAGTGACTACGTTTGTGACTCTTAATCTCTTGAATCACAAATCCGATCTTAATCAAATTTTCAACACACATAAGGTTCGAAATCAAATCACTGACGCTGCTACTTAGGAGAGCGGAGGGGAGAGAGAGATTTAAAAATGATCGAAAATGACCGATATTAGTGTTTTACGGGTCGCTGAGATGAGCAGTGACACTTCCGATAACGTTTAGATCCAAATTCAGCCCCGCAACTTAGGGGACGTGGATATATATCCATAATTTTCGGGTACACTCATGTCCACAATGATTGTCGCATATCTATAACTGTATTCTTGTAAGAATATAATTTGAAAGTGACTTTGCAGCGTACTTTTAATACTGATACTATGTGTATAATCGGAAAATGTATATTTGTGGTATATTTCATAGGGAAAAATTATAAATACGAAAATTAGAATGAGTAAAACAAAATGTTGTTAAATGGACAAGAAAATTTTATTTTCGTTTTATTGTTCTTATTTACTGCTCTTTTGACATAAAATTTGTCTTTGCCGAATATACACATACTAACATTATATGAAATACCGGGCGAATTCGTTATCAAATTATATTCCCACAACAACATAGTTATAGACATGCGACAATAATTTTGTACATGAGTGTACAGTGACACTTCCGATGCCGTGCCCGTAACATAGAGGAGGGGTATATACAAAACCATCGAAAAATAACCGACGTTAGTGCCGAGTCCAAAGTTTTCGGGATCGCTGAGAAGAATAGTGATACTTCTGATGCCGTTTAATGCAAATTCAGTCCCGAAACTTGGGGGAAGGGGGAGATATATAAAGATGATCGAAAATGATTGATATCAAAGCGTGCTTCAGTAATAGCAAAAAGTGACCGACAAACGGAACATATTACTAATTTTTCTTAAGAGTCTTCATCCCGGCGAAATTAAAATACCGCTAATTTTACAGTAATTATGTGAAATCTTCAAATAAATAAAAGATAATCGAAATGGGGAACAAGAGCGCCCTAGACAATATTATTTTACGTGAGGTACCGTTATCACAAGTCACCTAGTGGCTTTCTGTTTTCAGCCTTTAGAAACGCGAAAATAAATGCCAATTTTCAAAATGGTTTGAAATCGAAAGCAGATAAGTGAGTCGTGATAACGGTATCTCATGTAAAATGATATTGTCTAGGGCGCTCTTGTTCCATATTTCGATTATCTTTTATCTATTTGAAGATATCAAATAATTACTTTAAAATTAGCGGTATTTTAATTTCGCCGGGATCAAGATTCTTAAATCGAAAACTTGATTAAGAAAAACTCCCAACCCTGCTGTAAAGCTCTCACATTAGCCTTGCGCCGCGAAAAGCAGTGAAGTTGGTTTGAGAAACATATACCACGGTAATAATTATTAACTAGCTCAGTTGACAGATATGCACTCCTTACTAATAAACTTTCGGAGTTCCTTCAGGCGGCTTTGCATATTATTTAAGCAGCGGTTGAAGGAAGAGGATGAAGCCGAAGCTTGAGATGGGATGCAATGATAGCTTTTTTTTTTTTTTTTTTTTTTTTTTTTATATATAAGATGTGGTTAAAAGTAACTGTCCGTTTCACAGTAGGTTCTTGGGATTACAATGCGTGTGACATGTAATTACAAGGGAAGAAGGAACAGTGGGTGTGATAAGAGGCAATGGGAAAAATATGTGCCGGGTCCTTGTTAAGATTTTCAACAACTGAATCTCTTCAAACCTGTGACGTCATCACGCTTTAAAATCGCCGTGTTGTAATTAGCTGGAGCATCAGACAAAGCCTGGACCACGTTGTCCTCTTCAAATGGAATATCTTGCAGTTCTTAAGTCCTTGTAGAGATGATATCACATCACTGATTGTAGAACTCTTATCCAGGGGGTAAAGATGCCGCATGAACACTTGACTGTATCACAATGAAAACCTAGAGGTGGTTCTATCTTGCCCCATCACTTGGAATGTCCAACTAAATTATGCCATTTCATACTGGTAGTTGAATATTTTCCAGGTTAGTATTGTGATAAATCGTAAAGCAAAATACCGAACAGAAGCCTCAATAATTCAGGCTTGTATAAACATCTTTACCTCAATAAATGTGTTTATATTTGATAAGCTTATAAAATTAGGAAACATCTTTGCTTCATGACAAAACAAATCAACGTTGTCATTTGTGTCTTGTCCATGCATATAAAATTCTTGTAATGAGTATTTAAATGAGAAAATTAAATTATTTTCAGAGTCCATTTTGACCTGGTCGTATAGCTGTGTAGCAATGTGTAGGTACATATATTTATTGAATTAATTTTGCTCGTTTTCCTTGACCGGTGAAGAATTAAGGATACCATCATTTATTTTTTTAAGGATGTTTTTTTTTTCTGAGATGGAGAACTGTAAACTGGCACCACTGCTTTCTGTGACAGCTGATATTACAATTCTCGCTTGTTTTGAGGTAGTTTGGTTTCACAATTCATCATGAATAGACTCACGACGGAGCAACGTTTGCAAATTGTGCAGATTTATTTTGAAAACCATAGTTCCCACATAGCACAAGTACGTCCACGGGATGTCCGAGACTGAGCCCGCAACGGACGACGGGACATCCCGGGATTATCCGAATGTGCTCCCGGGACATCCACAGGATTTCCGCGGGAGATCCAGATGTCCGCTAATATCCCGGGATACGGGATATTCGACGGCACCACGAAGGGATGTCTATTGATTTTCTCTCGGACCTCCTGTTCCATCTGGGACGTCCCATGGACATCCTATATGGGAATCCTTCAGGACGTCCCATGCAGGACGTCCATGGGATGTCTTCTCATTGTCCCGATAGTCCCGGGAACCAAATGGGATGATTGGGATCAAAATGGGACATCCCAGGGACGTAGTGTGTTATGTGGGGTTCAGTTTGAGAAATTCATCGGGATGGACCTGGACCGGGGGGGGGAGGGGTGTTAACTAGCCACCTCGTTCGTGCGATTTGACGACATTAGATTATTTTCTCTGGGAATATGTAAGGCCACATGTCTACGACGAGAAACCAGAAACAATTGAGCACTTGGATGCCAACATTCGACGCGTTATTGCCGAAATACAGCCTGATTTACTGATAAGAGTGTGTGAAAATTGGACCTCCAGATTACGCCATGTACGCGCCAGCCGCTGTGTCCATATGCCCGAAATCATATTCAAATATTAATGCGATAAAATAATCTGTCAAATAAAGCAAATTTTATGGATATTACATTTTTTTTTTTTTCTATTATTTCAACATATTTCCTTAGACGAATGTTCGGACCCAAGAGGAACGGGAATGGGGAATGGCGGAAACTTCATAACGAGGAACTTCATAATTTATACGGTTTCCCAACATTGTTAGGGTCGTCAAGTCTAGGAGGCTTAGGTGGGCAGGTCATGTAGCTAGAATGGAAGAAAGTAGAAACGCTTTCAAAGTCTTGACAGGAAGACCAATCGGAAAACGACCATTAGGAAGACCTAAGCGCAGATGGGAGGACAATATAAAGATGGATCTGGCAGAGATAGGAATACAAAGTAGAAACTGGATCCAATTGGCTAAGGATAGAAGTCAGTGGAGAGCTTTTGTGAACGCGACATTGAACCTGCGGGTTCCATAGGCCATAGAGTTAGTTAGTTAGTTAGTTATTTCAACATAAAGTTCTCCGTCTCAAAAAAAAAAAAGAAAGAAAAAAGAAAAGAAAAGAAAATAAAAAAGAAAGAAAGAAAAAAGAAACCTTTACAATATGAAATATTCCGTTGAAATGTTACTGGAATGAAATACTACTACTACTACTACTACTACTAGTACTACTACTACTACTACTACTAATAATAATAATAATAATAATAATAATAATAATAATAATAATAATAATAATAATAATAATAATAATACAAAAGTTCCCGGAAATAACCAACAGTAAATATTTATAAGGAATGTTAATATATATCATCCATCAACATCAACTGTGAATGACACAGTATTTGTGAACTTAACCAGAAATTCCAAAACAGTGTAAATATGTTTTCCTGCCTTCCTCTTAGATAATATTATGAAAAAAACTTACAAAATCAACAAAGATCGGAATTCAATTGAACAACGTGGGCGTGATGTGTGGAAATTGGAATTGTACACAGTTAATGCCATGCACAATAGAAGACATTCGGGTAAAGTCAATATTTGGTTTATCCCACTTCTTGCGTATTATATATATTTCCGCCGTTTGTTGGACAATATTTGAACATACTTTTAATATTAAAAGATAAAAAGAGAAACGATATAAAAGGTAAGGTTATAGTTGAAAGTTTGCACTTCTGATTTAGTTGGACGTACTTTACTTCCATTTTTTTTTTTTTTTTTTCCTGCTTTTATTATTTCATTCTTTCGGTCTCGTTCCAGCCGCATTCTGATATTTCAGAAAAGAATGAATCATTTTCTTTTTCCCTCCTTGGAATGCTCGGTATTGTATCTGTACAGAAACTTTCTTGAAAGCCCATCAAATGACGTGGATGGACACAGCGTGATTATAATAACACACAAGCTATATATATATATATATATATATATATATATATATATATATATATATATATATATATATATATATATATATATATATATATATATATATATATATATATATATATGTGGTATAGCTCTTACCAACTCCATGAGGTCAACTAAACGGCGAGGGACGGTCATTCCGGTTCTTATTTTTCTGCTGTCCAACCTCAACCTCCAGTGATTCTAATTCAACTTTCCTTCTGCTCAGAAAACCTTGGCAGCTTTCCTCTTCTTCGATCTTTTGACAGCGTCTTAGACTCTTTCATTAAACTTCTTCTGGTCAGTCTTTGAAGAAACTGAGAGAAGCTTTTTTTTTTTTTTTTTTTTTCGCCTTTCATTCAGCACCCATCGCTCTCAAGCGGGTTTCTACTTCAATGCTCCCTTCGAGCTACAGTATATCGGGCTATGGGATCTTTTTTTTTCATACTATCATAGTCTTTCGGATTTAAGCTCAACTTTTTCTTATGCAATATGGAAGAAGACAACTTTCTTATAGAATTATTTAAGAATATGGAAATGTAAAACTGTATGAAAAAGTAAGGTCCTTTCTGACTAGTATTAAAAAAAAAAAAAAAATCGATTCTTCAAAATGTATTGATGTAACAGATTTTAAATCTTCTTTCAAATTGAACCATTTTTTTTTTAGTTTCTTTTATTTAAAAAAAAGATGTTCTTAGTTACCGAAAAAGATTCTAACTGCTGAAAGAAAAAGAGAAATTTTAACTTGGTTCTAGTAATCTTTACTTGTAAATGTATTAAAATTGGATTTAATGGCCAATTGGGCATTATCCAGTTACCCTGCAATAAAAGTTGTTTATGATCGCTATACTTAATAATTCAGAAATACTTCGGACAGAAAACAGTCTTTTTTCAAGATGAAGAGGAGTTATTGTTGTTACAAGCTCAGCAATACAATAAAAAAAAAAAAAAAAAATCAGTGGCGTAGCACACTTTTGCGGGGGCCCCCGCAAAGTATAGAGAAGGGGCCCTAGTTGTAAAGCCGATTCATCGCAAGACTTTGGGGCCTCCTATACGTCGGGGCCCCCCCGCACTGCGGGGGTTGCGGGGGCAGCTGCTACGCCACTGAAAAATACAATACTATACAATAAAACAAAAACGATACAAGACATCAGAACAAATACAGATACAATAAAATGCAATACAACAAAACGGTCTAAAAAGGGAAAACTCTACAATGTTACAATAAAGATACGTAACATCTTCAATATGTCTTTCAGATAATAATATTTTTTATCCATTATTTTTCATTATTTTCTTCAGATTTAGTAAGTACAACTTCTTGGTCTAGTGGATAGCGCATGATCCTTTAGTGCACGCACGCGGTCTTGGGTTCCATTGCCGGTAGGAGAACATTGTATGCTTTACGGTGATTCAGATTCCACCTTAAGCTGTAAGTCCATATCTCATACAGCCTCGATGCTAAAATGGATCCAAACTTTCAACAAAGTAACTATGTACATGTATTTATACGCTGAACAGATAGAACATTTAGGTTAGGAATTAGATTTCAGGGCTTTCAGCATCTATGGCCATGGTAGCCCGTTACCAGGGGCGTACGCAGGGGGTGGGTCCTGGGGGTCCGGACCCTCCGAAATCCCTACTTTTTTTAAATGTAGTCTACTTTTAGGGGCATTTTTAGAAATTTTCATGTAATTTAGCCTTAAATTGTATTTGGACCCCCAGAAACGCTTTAGACCCCTCCCGAAATAAATTCCTGCGTACTGTTACACTGTAACACTGTACTTTGGTCCTAGTTCGGTTGCGCCATTTCTTGTAACACTGGGGGTTCCGGTATTGGAAGCCAAGTTTGGTAATGATAATGCTATTGTCTCGGGCGCTAAGTTTTGCAACGATAGAAAATTACTAATAATTAAAGGAAAATTTCTGCTCGGGCTGCCAAATAGAATTACTGCGTGATATTACGTATTCGGGCGACGAAGAATATGAAAGTATTGTTTTCGGAATTCGATTCCTTATCTCTAATCTGCATATTTAATCTGCACTAGAATGAATAATTAAGGCACTCACGGATGAGCCTAATATGCATCAGAAAAATGAATACCTGACCTTGTACTTGAAAAGTGAATGGTATTGATGAGCGACAACTCATCTGCCTATTACACAAATAAAAAAAATGAATGAGAGTTTGGAGAATTGAAGTGGACTCCACGGGGCTCGAACTTCAGTTCTCCAAGGTAAAGATACAGTTTTGCTAAGATGGTTAGGAATTTAAAAAAAATGATATATATATAACGAAAGATGACCTAAGTCTAATCGATCCTGTTTTCCCCATAACGGTGTCTCCAAGGCGCTAGGAAAACAGGTGCGTAGTTAATAGTTAAGTGATTTAAACATGCGGAGCAAAAATCTCACAAGCTGCAAAGCTGAAAGAAAGATTTTTCGCTAATGGCTTGTTCAGTTGGCTACACTGACTATCACTCTGTCACCGAAGTGTGTGGAGATAGCAAAAATAGTTAAAAAGCAACAAACAAGGAAAGTTTAATTTAAAGTTTTTTTAAAAAAATGAGTTAATTTAGATAAAAAATTTCTGATGGTCAATGTAACCGTGCTTCAACTTTTTCTGTTCAGGGTAATTTGAAATAAATTCTAGGTATGCTAATAACGGTTAAAGAAATAGGCATATCTTTGAAATGATAACCACATAACTGCTTTGGTTCTAACGTCAAATAGACTTTTAATAAATTTAACGAGAAATAAGGTGATATCTACAAAAATCAACAAGAAAGTTAATTTGGATTTACAAAAAAATGAATTAATTGACTTTACTGCAAATGAATCAGACTTTTGACTGTTTTGACCAAATAATATGATTTCTCTTAACACATTCTTCACTGTACAACGTAATATTCAAATTATTCAATCTTGACTGTAAAATTTAGCAACAATCTATTTCTACTCAACTAAACTGACAATATTCGATTCTTTATAATTACTATGACGTAGTTATACAAACAAAAATTTCTATTAAACTGAATATTAATTAGCAAAATGATTTATTGTTTTCCCCCTAGACATAAACGACTATTAAGTAATTCGCCCACAGTTACTACCTCTTTTTATTAATAAAAGAAATGGAAATAAGTTTAAGAATCGGATTGCGGAATGAAAGAATTAATGATTTAGGTTGCTTGCAAGACTTACTGGAAAAATAGTTTAGAAGCGATAGTATGCTTTTGAGAAAATTTAGTGCACTGTTTCTAATGAACTCTAATGAATTTTCAATATTAAAAGATTTGCATAAACAAAACATAGCTTTGTACACATACTATATCAGTTGGTAAATAATACAATTCACAATAAAAATCGTTACACAACACTAACTACACAAATATTTCATATTCAAGTACACTACACAGAAATATATATATATATATATAGTACTACCATTATTATAGTTTGGCCAATTGATCAAAATAATTATATTGTCGACGCTTGCTGATTTTCTCACTGATTCCTTATTTTGCGAATACACGTTTCTCCATAGCTATGGACCCTATCTGCGTTCATTGCTCAGATAGGTACCTCCGAAGGGATTTACTCGAGTATCTTAAATTTGTTTACCTTATTTACGAGACTCTAACGATATTACGGGATAAGAATGTTTACACTTATTTGTCTGAAACTTACTCAACATAGCACGTCTTTGGAAGCTTTATATTGATTGTTTCTTTTAAGAATGAGTATAATAAAAATTGACAAGTTACAATAAAATCATATTAAGCCTGTTTACCGCTCTGACACATATTTCCCTAACACAACCTATACAAATGTTAAAATTTGAAAAACTAGACTTTGACGCTAAATCATAGTTTACTCAAAACAGAAATTACATTACATTCACACATCTTAAACGCGATTTATGTTTAAAAGAGAAATAATTCATACTTGATATAAATAAATACTGGATTGCATATAAATGATTATAATGACGGCTTCAAGGATCTAAATATTGACATATTACGATTACAAATAAATGCATGATTGAAGATCAAATCAATGTATACAAATTTCACTAGTAAAATAATCAAAAATTTTATGGTACTTATTCAAGAATGAAATTAACAGTTCCTATATCAGTGAATTAATTTTGGAAATGCAACCAAGGCATTAGGCTATTTGTTTACTTCTTTTAAAAAAGAATAAAAAAAATGCTCTAAATGTTTACGGACAGTTCCGTATGAATAAACAATGTCCCGAAGTTTCTAGAAAAAGGTGAGTATGGAGATCACGAATCACGGAAATATTGGCCATAGTCCTTCTTCAATAACGAAAATAACAGAATACTTTGTCCTACCTTAATAAGTCCTTCCGCTTATATTTCCACACTTCAGAAGAAAACTGCACTGTACTTAACTGACCGTCACAATGCTTCCTAATGTCCCTTCTCAGACCCCGCTGTCCTCTGGATTCAACTCCCGGAGAAGAGGTCCACGTTTGTCTGAAGCGTCTGGGTCTTCGTGTGGCAAGGCATCTGTTCCAAGTATCGGGGATCGAACCCGTGTCTCCGTCCTTCATCTCCATGTTGTTGAAATGCAACGATGCGTCACTTATCAAATCCATCTGCACTTAAATTTCACTCGCACAGTTTATATATATATCCGCCATACATCGCACTACTTTTCCTGTCTTTGCACTTTATGCGGGAAATCAACGTATATAGAATCACAGACTCACTTCAACATCACCATTTATGTAGCTTTACCGTAAGATGATAAGAATTGTGTATATCTGTCGATGTTTTAAATATTTGTATAAATAATCTTGTAACGACGAAGTTGCTGTGGATAACGCGTGATTTAAGTAACTGGCTGCTAACGGGTGTTTAGCTAGCCATTTTTCTGAAATTTAAACACTTAAATATATACATATATATGTACATATGAGTTGACGTACGCTTATGAATCGCGTGTTGGTGATGTTTTCACGATGAAGTGTCGACTTAGAGTAACCTCTCTTCCGTGTAGGCCTTCTCCCAGCTTTCTTTATTTTTTTTAAAAAAAATAGACGCTTCATTCTTCTCTTTGTGAATTTTGAATTTCGGATTCTGATTCGCCGCTTTAAGTTCGTGACACCATTTCCCAAAAATCGGTTGATAATTTGGCTTGGGTTTCTAGCGTCTGTTCTGGGCTCGTACGTGATGTTAAAGAGTTTCATAAGCACTTGCGAAGATTGTAGATAAAAAATTTTGGTTCCTGTGTGTCTGTGACGTGATATTTGCGATATCGAGGTACTTAGGTAGTGCGGCAGTATGGCTGGAGTAACAATAGCAAATTCCATTACCGTTTACTGGCGAGGTAGAAAAGTGGGTGGTCTATTAGTGCGGTTACCGTCTTATGTTTTTTTTTTCTTTCTGAAAAGCAGAGAAACTTCTTTACCTGGGACAAATGAAAGAGGTTGCTCGGTTGCTAAATGAAACAAAATAAAATTTTCCTTGACTTTTTAAAATAAATTGAATTTACATATAAAGATGTTTTAATTTGAATATATGAACAATTAATTAAGTGTGTGAGCGTAATTGTCACAATACCCCCCTCCCAAGATGTAGCAAGTGCTGCAACAGAGTGAGGCACGGCTGCATCTAAGGAGAAGTAACATTTGCTAAATATAAAAGTTCAAATTCTAACAAAAAGTACAAATACATGAAAATCCTAACCCTAATCTATGTTGAAGAAGAAAATTTCAATATTCACAAAAAATCCGAACCCTAATGTTAAAATTTCGTGCACGCTGAGAGAGATAATCTCAATCTAGATGAGAGGTCTCAGGTATTGAGTTGGTGGTCAGTTCAAGCTGCTGGACACAAGCTTATCAGGCATGTTTTAAATAATATGACCTTATTCTTAATTATCTCTTGGAGTTGTTCTTTATTTTCTCTGCGCGGTATACGACTTCTTATATTTCTTCCAAAGTGCTGGCTGCCCTAGGTAACAAAACAACAAAACAACAATATTATATAATCTTCAGCGTCTTTTGTATCATCGGGAAAGAGAGCATTGGTTACAGAGGGTGGCATGGAGCTTCAATTCCTCCATGTGCGAGGGCAGAGCCACTGCTCGCACTTTTGCTTTTATTCTTCGGCCATGATTCATCTTCAGTACCATAACTTTAAAATATAAGGAGAGTAAAATTATTAAGGCAAAGTTCCATGTCGCGAACATCCAATTGTTGGAACTTGCAAACATCTTGGTGGAATTGTCATCTGCTCGCAGCTCGTAGCTCACTATTCTTAGGCTCGGCGCGTTCTCGCAGGTATCATCACCAAGGGGAATGGGTGCGTTGAGTCTCTGCTCTAAACGCAAAACTCCACTTCAGAGAGCTCAAATCGGGAATCCATCTCTACCGATTGCTCCGTATACAGGCACTTCTTCGTGCATAACAAAAATTACATCTCCTGGGCCGGTTTCAATGCTGGGTTGCGCACATTGGTGAACATCTTTTTCCAATCTTCCTCTGTAATTTTGATTGCCTCACATCCGATATCTGAAATAAAGTTAAAACAAATGCTGGTAAACAAATTCATTTCTGGGCATTATGCTTCCATATAGTACACATTCTTATTCTTTATGTTTAACTTCTAGGGTTAGCCGCTTGGATAAGAGATGCAGGTACATTCAACTGAGCTATAGACACAATTCTCTTATCTTTCTTTCATCAGTTTCCTGCTAAGTTTTCTTTCTTCGCGCTAGTACTTGATTCTTGACTTATACTTTTCTTGCAGTATCTTCTTGCAATTTTTCTTTACTTCTTGCCTACAATCATTGTATTTCTGTGCTTCCATTAGTTTTCATGCCATTGTGTATCTTAGTCTGTTTTCCAGCAAGCGGTCACGTAACCTCGACTCGAACCTGGACCGTTGGAGTCAATTTTTAGTATACAAATGTCATAGCCGGGTGAATGGTGACAATGCCGATACCATTCTTGTCATTTTCCAGGCTTTCCTTGATACAATGTAAGTACTGCCAATTGGCATTGCTCATTTCCTGAGTGCTCACCACTTTCCTATTGGCAATCAATGTATTCTGTTGGCCACTTTTACATTCCGCTTCTGACTTGTGGTCTTCTCTGGTGCCTTCATCATGAAAATAACTTCTTGGCGGATTTGCTTCGTTCTGCCAGTTATCGTCACTTATCTCCTGTGTCTCTACTGCTCTGGCCTGACTGTGTGTATCTTGCCGGTCACATGGACTTCTCTGGCCGTTGTAAGTTCTCCATGAATCTGGGTCCTCGAACTCAAGTACTCCTTTTCCTTCTGCATTTCTGGAGTCTTCTGCCCATTTTCTCCGTGTCTTCGGGTGATTATTCCTCCTGACATAGTTATGGCTGCGTTGCCGTCCAGCACGTTTGTCGTGGAAACCTTTCATTCTTGTATTTTTGTTTCGTCTTGGTTGTATTCTTGTCCTACCAGGGATCATTCTTCCACGCAGTTTACGTTTGCTCTTGAATTTTGGAGCGTTCACAGCGTTGGAAACACTTGTGCTTATCTTTACAGGTGCGGGGGTTTGTTTGGCTTCCTGGTGTGTATCCTGCACAATTGCTTCTGATGGAAGTTCCTCCAGTACTTCCGTGTTCGACTTCTCGTGTTCGTCCAGCCTCCTGGCTTGCTCCTGTCGTTTCCTCGAGAGGTATTCTGCCAAATGGTCTTGTTTTTCCATGAGCTTGTCAAGTTTTCTATTTTGTTTTTCTCTAAATTCTTCGTTTTTCTTGTTCTGTTCTTCTATATTCTTCCTCTGTTCTTCTATATTCTTCCTCTGTTCTTCTCTAAATTCTTCGTTTTTCTTGTTCTGTTCTTCTATAATCTTCCTCAGTTCTTCTCTAAATTCTTCGTTTTTCTTGTTTTCTTCTTTTTGTTGTCTCATTAACTCATGTAACGCTGATTGTAACGCTGATAGAAAAGATTCCTGAAAATCGCCATTAGTGCTGTTCGGCCTGTGATGCTGTTGAATGTGGTCTCTACTTCCTTGAGTGACATCATTTTCCATAACTGGACTTGTATTCCTCTGGTCACCACATTCAGGACAATTTCGAGCCTCATCCGTGGGATCCAAATCCTGTTCCCATAGGTCACGTCCACACGTGCGACAACGTTGTGCTTCTTCCATGGCAGACATCCTGTTTCTTGGTCGTTGCCTCAAGGTAGATGGCCTCAACTGTGGCATCTGCAAGTAGACTTAAATAACTGGATTGTCAGAATGATTCTTATTAAAATTTGTCTAAAATTAATTCTAATTATCTGACCTATGCTGTCAATCACTCTAAATTTCGTACTCTAAGTTCACCTTAATACGCAAAAATATTACTATTTCATCAATGTAGCATGCCAAGCTACTTTATCACCACACGTTTTCCACAACAACTTAGTTCATTCTTTTTTTTTTTTTTTTTTTTTTTTTTTTTATTACTATATTCATATGGATATTTATGTGTATATACAAATAGTGTATTAATTAACAGATACCATGTCTAAAACACACTAATATGTAAGTAATAAAATGCATGTGTAAATAAAAGTATTAAATCTGACCTATTCTAAACATATATCTATATATGAATATATAGTTATATTAATACTAATGTCATTCATTAGAAACAAACTTAGCTAAATTTATGCATCAATATGCCAAGAATTTGCATGTTCACTTATATTAGTCGCTTACCTGGTGCATTACCTTTTTGTTTTCTTCTTTCCTTCTTTTCTTCTCTTTTTTTTTTTAAACAAAGAAAATGGTGTATCTCTTTTCTCTTCCAATCACACAAACCAACAAACAAACATGAGGTAAGAACAATTATTATTATTATTATTATTATTATTATTATTATTATTATTATTATTATTTACGCATGTGCTGAAATGAAATAAAATTGGTTGCGAGGGGGAGTAGAACGCTTAATCGTTCCCTACGGGTAATCTCGAAATAATGATTCTTTGAATACAAAGTTACCTAATTTCATATCACGCTTCCCATTCTTAATTTTAGTATTACGGAATAGACTTGATTACTGTTTTCGTTCGCTGTTCGAAATTTACTATGTATGCTTCTCCAAACTAAATTTCCTACTTTTTTTTTTTTTTTAACGCTTACTACGCTTTTCGGTCCTGAAATAAAATTAACTACGCATTTTGGTCCTTCAAATGAGATTAACTACGCATTCGGGTTCCTGTTCGGGAAGCCATTTCTTGTAACACTATACTACTGTACTTTGGTCCTAGTTCGGTTGCGCCATTTCTTGTAACACTGGGGGTTCCGGTATTGGAAGCCAAGTTTGGTAATGATAATGCTATTGTCTCGGGCGCTAAGTTTTGCAACGATAGAAAATTACTAATAATTAAAGGAAAATTTCTGCTCGGGCTGCCAAATAGAATTACTGCGTGATATTACGTATTCGGGCGACGAAGAATATGAAAGTATTGTTTTCGGAATTCGATTCCTTATCTCTAATCTGCATATTTAATCTGCACTAGAATGAATAATTAAGGCACTCACGGATGAGCCTAATATGCATCAGAAAAATGAATACCTGACCTTGTACTTGAAAAGTGAATGGTATTGATGAGCGACAACTCATCTGCCTATTACACAAATAAAAAAAATGAATGAGAGTTTGGAGAATTGAAGTGGACTCCACGGGGCTCGAACTTCAGTTCTCCAAGGTAAAGATACAGTTTTGCTAAGATGGTTAGGAATTTAAAAAAAATGATATATATATAACGAAAGATGACCTAAGTCTAATCGATCCTGTTTTCCCCATAACGGTGTCTCCAAGGCGCTAGGAAAACAGGTGCGTAGTTAATAGTTAAGTGATTTAAACATGCGGAGCAAAAATCTCACAAGCTGCAAAGCTGAAAGAAAGATTTTTCGCTAATGGCTTGTTCAGTTGGCTACACTGACTATCACTCTGTCACCGAAGTGTGTGGAGATAGCAAAAATAGTTAAAAAGCAACAAACAAGGAAAGTTTAATTTAAAGTTTTTTTAAAAAAATGAGTTAATTTAGATAAAAAATTTCTGATGGTCAATGTAACCGTGCTTCAACTTTTTCTGTTCAGGGTAATTTGAAATAAATTCTAGGTATGCTAATAACGGTTAAAGAAATAGGCATATCTTTGAAATGATAACCACATAACTGCTTTGGTTCTAACGTCAAATAGACTTTTAATAAATTTAACGAGAAATAAGGTGATATCTACAAAAATCAACAAGAAAGTTAATTTGGATTTACAAAAAAATGAATTAATTGACTTTACTGCAAATGAATCAGACTTTTGACTGTTTTGACCAAATAATATGATTTCTCTTAACACATTCTTCACTGTACAACGTAATATTCAAATTATTCAATCTTGACTGTAAAATTTAGCAACAATCTATTTCTACTCAACTAAACTGACAATATTCGATTCTTTATAATTACTATGACGTAGTTATACAAACAAAAATTTCTATTAAACTGAATATTAATTAGCAAAATGATTTATTGTTTTCCCCCTAGACATAAACGACTATTAAGTAATTCGCCCACAGTTACTACCTCTTTTTATTAATAAAAGAAATGGAAATAAGTTTAAGAATCGGATTGCGGAATGAAAGAATTAATGATTTAGGTTGCTTGCAAGACTTACTGGAAAAATAGTTTAGAAGCGATAGTATGCTTTTGAGAAAATTTAGTGCACTGTTTCTAATGAACTCTAATGAATTTTCAATATTAAAAGATTTGCATAAACAAAACATAGCTTTGTACACATACTATATCAGTTGGTAAATAATACAATTCACAATAAAAATCGTTACACAACACTAACTACACAAATATTTCATATTCAAGTACACTACACAGAAATATATATATATATATATAGTACTACCATTATTATAGTTTGGCCAATTGATCAAAATAATTATATTGTCGACGCTTGCTGATTTTCTCACTGATTCCTTATTTTGCGAATACACGTTTCTCCATAGCTATGGACCCTATCTGCGTTCATTGCTCAGATAGGTACCTCCGAAGGGATTTACTCGAGTATCTTAAATTTGTTTACCTTATTTACGAGACTCTAACGATATTACGGGATAAGAATGTTTACACTTATTTGTCTGAAACTTACTCAACATAGCACGTCTTTGGAAGCTTTATATTGATTGTTTCTTTTAAGAATGAGTATAATAAAAATTGACAAGTTACAATAAAATCATATTAAGCCTGTTTACCGCTCTGACACATATTTCCCTAACACAACCTATACAAATGTTAAAATTTGAAAAACTAGACTTTGACGCTAAATCATAGTTTACTCAAAACAGAAATTACATTACATTCACACATCTTAAACGCGATTTATGTTTAAAAGAGAAATAATTCATACTTGATATAAATAAATACTGGATTGCATATAAATGATTATAATGACGGCTTCAAGGATCTAAATATTGACATATTACGATTACAAATAAATGCATGATTGAAGATCAAATCAATGTATACAAATTTCACTAGTAAAATAATCAAAAATTTTATGGTACTTATTCAAGAATGAAATTAACAGTTCCTATATCAGTGAATTAATTTTGGAAATGCAACCAAGGCATTAGGCTATTTGTTTACTTCTTTTAAAAAAGAATAAAAAAAATGCTCTAAATGTTTACGGACAGTTCCGTATGAATAAACAATGTCCCGAAGTTTCTAGAAAAAGGTGAGTATGGAGATCACGAATCACGGAAATATTGGCCATAGTCCTTCTTCAATAACGAAAATAACAGAATACTTTGTCCTACCTTAATAAGTCCTTCCGCTTATATTTCCACACTTCAGAAGAAAACTGCACTGTACTTAACTGACCGTCACAATGCTTCCTAATGTCCCTTCTCAGACCCCGCTGTCCTCTGGATTCAACTCCCGGAGAAGAGGTCCACGTTTGTCTGAAGCGTCTGGGTCTTCGTGTGGCAAGGCATCTGTTCCAAGTATCGGGGATCGAACCCGTGTCTCCGTCCTTCATCTCCATGTTGTTGAAATGCAACGATGCGTCACTTATCAAATCCATCTGCACTTAAATTTCACTCGCACAGTTTATATATATATCCGCCATACATCGCACTACTTTTCCTGTCTTTGCACTTTATGCGGGAAATCAACGTATATAGAATCACAGACTCACTTCAACATCACCATTTATGTAGCTTTACCGTAAGATGATAAGAATTGTGTATATCTGTCGATGTTTTAAATATTTGTATAAATAATCTTGTAACGACGAAGTTGCTGTGGATAACGCGTGATTTAAGTAACTGGCTGCTAACGGGTGTTTAGCTAGCCATTTTTCTGAAATTTAAACACTTAAATATATACATATATATGTACATATGAGTTGACGTACGCTTATGAATCGCGTGTTGGTGATGTTTTCACGATGAAGTGTCGACTTAGAGTAACCTCTCTTCCGTGTAGGCCTTCTCCCAGCTTTCTTTATTTTTTTTAAAAAAAATAGACGCTTCATTCTTCTCTTTGTGAATTTTGAATTTCGGATTCTGATTCGCCGCTTTAAGTTCGTGACACCATTTCCCAAAAATCGGTTGATAATTTGGCTTGGGTTTCTAGCGTCTGTTCTGGGCTCGTACGTGATGTTAAAGAGTTTCATAAGCACTTGCGAAGATTGTAGATAAAAAATTTTGGTTCCTGTGTGTCTGTGACGTGATATTTGCGATATCGAGGTACTTAGGTAGTGCGGCAGTATGGCTGGAGTAACAATAGCAAATTCCATTACCGTTTACTGGCGAGGTAGAAAAGTGGGTGGTCTATTAGTGCGGTTACCGTCTTATGTTTTTTTTTTCTTTCTGAAAAGCAGAGAAACTTCTTTACCTGGGACAAATGAAAGAGGTTGCTCGGTTGCTAAATGAAACAAAATAAAATTTTCCTTGACTTTTTAAAATAAATTGAATTTACATATAAAGATGTTTTAATTTGAATATATGAACAATTAATTAAGTGTGTGAGCGTAATTGTCACAGTACGTCCCTGCCCGTCACGTATGAGGGAAGACACACTCGGCGAGCACACTTGGGGAATGAGTAAATGTACTTTACATATTATACGTAATTTACTTTCCCCTTTTTCGTTTCCAGAAGGTGCCTTGATACCCGAAGACACACTCTCTTTCCAAACTTAGTTGGCTATCTTCATGCTATACCTTTGATTGTGTGCCCTGCGTTAACCCAGGTTTCGTCTGTGTAAACAATACACTTAACTGCTTCCCTTAGTTGCTTCATATTCTTCAAATACTTAGGCCTCCATACTTAGGCCAAATACTTAGGATTATCATTTAAAGACATCAGTGGCGTGCCGTGACTTTTCTCACAGGGGACTAGGTTCGAAGAAAATGTGTGCTGTAGAGTGGAGGTCCTGAGTAATATTGTTGACACCAAATAACACAATTTATATGTTTTTGTAAACGCTTCTTGAACCAAGCCTCTTTCTTTCAAGAAATGGATAATTTCAGTCACAGTTTTATTTGAAAAATCTAAGTGTCTGTAAACCTATATTATTCACTCCGCAAATTGTTAAAATTAAAATAAAAAAACTCCCGTAAATTGATTTAAGGGCCAAAAACAAGCAATCAGGAAATCGAGATTTCAAGCACTGAAAATTCTTTAAATCTAACAGCTCAAGAAATTGTAACTCACTGAGATCTTGAAATCACAGTATCAATAATGTCATTGAAGAGACGCACGTATTTAATTTCTGAATCTGTTGAGTCATCTACTTTACGTCTTTTATTAGAAGGTTTCCGTTGTCATCCAATTCTACTTTTCTATAAGTCTTCAAAATCGTTTCTTGCATTTCTAAGTTGAGATATCATCTTTTGTACTTTTTGGATGCAATATTTCACATCCAAGGTTTTACTTTAAACAATGTTGAATAGTATATCCGTGTGCGAAAAAAAAAATGACAAAACTTTTAGTAGAAATGCAAAATCGAAATCCTTCAATGATAACTCACACATTTTTTTTCTTTTTTTCTTTTTTGTAGTCTTGAAAGCTTCGGTGTCGCAATTATCTGAATCTTCTACAATGTTCTTAGAACACCGTAAGAGTTCTATTTGATTTTCATTTACTGCATTCACAATTTTGGAATTGTAATTCCATCTTATAGTGACAACCGTTGGAAATCGCTTAGTTACTTCTGATTCAGCAAGCGCATTACAGCGTTTCGATGAATATTAAAAGAAATTTGGAATGCCACTTATTCTAAAATATATTGGAAAGCATGCTCACTTAGTGCAGTCGCAGTGCAATCATTAGTAACAACTGCAAAACAAATAAATCTTTCATGAATATTGCCGTCTTTCACGTACCGATTGAATGTTGAGAGATCTTTGCAATGTCCGTAGTTTTGTCCAACGTTATTGCTGTAAGAAGTGTGTTGTTTATTTCTGACTTAATTTTATACAGAATTACTCACCAACACATTTAGTAATATAATTCTGAATTCTGTTTGATGTTCCTTTAAACACTCCCATGCTGTGAAGATGACAAGTCAACATGGGCGCCCCAACGAAAGGGCAGGGTGGGGCTCGGCCCTTCCTCTGGCTCACGAAAATGTATACGTAATACGGCAAACCACGTACATTAAATACCAGAAATACCAGACGCAACATAGCAACCATGGAGATGGGCCCCTCCCTAGAAAAATTTCTTCAGGCGCCCCTGCAAGTCCATTTAGTGTCGTATTTAGTAAGTAACTGAATTACTTCAATATAATTTCCCTAATTGACAGAATCTTCCTGTTTGTTATGACTTCTAAATGACAGCTCTTGTTTAGCCATAAAACAAGAGGAATAAATCAATCGGTTCATTAGTTCCCGGTTTGAATCAACTTCTGCATTGCTTGCTCAATTGAAAATCAATTCTGGTTTCCCGAAAGTTTTCAATTTAGTTATTGTGGACAGGTATGAATAACATTTTTCTTGGCGCAACTTGGGTTTGTGAAAATTGTTCATGTCACAAAAGCCATCATTCTTCCACACGTCCTTTTCTATGTGGAACAGAATACAAGACCAGCAATACAGTTTGTTTCTTGTCTTACATGCAGTTAACTATTTCGAACAAGCAAAATAATCCGTTTTGATATTATGTATATAATCTTTCATTTTTGTCTAAATGGAAATGCTTGGAGTTGTTCTACCACTGGTTATTATTTGTTGCTTTTCTTGAAAATTAAGGAATCCAATTGATAACATGAATAATTGGTCCAGAATACAACACTGAAACGGCCGATTCCCACCCCTACTGTCCCCTATACCAATTGAAGTAATATCACTGCTTGCGCCATCGCTTTGCTGCAAGGGACTCGGTTTCTCAAACGAGTCCCCTTCCATATTTTATTCTTTGAGTCACTTTCAAAATATATTGATAATCTAAAAAGTTCACACTTCATTAGATCTCTTAAAGTGTCAAGGTTAATACTGTAAATTTAATTGCGTTAAAACTATTAACTGTAAAAAGCAAACGAGCATTAAATTCGCTTACGACAGAACGCCCGTGCTTAGAGCTTAGACAACATAATATGAGTACTAGCTGGCTGGACCCTTCCCCGAGAAAAGCCGATTAAAACCCGAGCGTTTCCGATCTCCACTTCGCTGTCGCACCCAGCACACAGGCGCTGACTATAGTTGTGCCAGAACAATTGAAATAGTGTTATTTTACGAAAATAGAGAAATACAAACAATATTTTCTTTTTCTTTGGTATATATTTATCACAAAATACTTTAATTAAAACGCCAGGGGACTAGCCTAGTCCCCTAGTCCCCTTGACGGCACGCCGCTGAAAGACATAGCCTCCTTGTAGAGGTCTCCATGGACTCAGGCCAAGCCCGCGGGCCTAAGCCCGACCCGGCCCGCGGACCAGGCTCAGGCCTACAAAACATATATCACTTCGGACCCGAGTCGGGCTCGGGAAGTAAATTTTTAAATATATATACAACCATATTTCTCGGGCCTTTTCGGGTCTAACTTTGTCAATATACTGTACAATGATATATATTGCACCGTTCTTTCTGGAGAACTTTTAAAATACAACTGCAAAATTAAGCCTTTAATTGCAGTAAATAACAATACAAGTTGCGGTAATTATTAAGTTTCTGTAATTCGTGCATATTTCGGGCTCATTTTATTTTCACTCGAGCTCGGGCCAGGCTTGGACCTAAATGCTAAAACATATTTCGGACTCGGATCGGCCTTCACATTGTAAATTCACGGGCCGGGCAGAACCCGAGCTAAAAATTTCGGCCCATGCAGACCTCTACCTCCTTGCTGATCTAATGCATAGCTCGTACACCTTTAGAAACGTGGATTCGATTCCCGGTGTACATTTTCTTATCAAGAGGGAATGCCAGGTATACCGACGTTCCCTTATGCTACGCCGCTGGGCTAAACTCAATCCAATCTTGTTTGTGCGTTGCATTGCGATCCGCAAATTTTGCGAAGACCTATGCAAATTGGGATCTTAGGCCTCATCTTGCATGGTGTAGTAACGTTTCACTTAGTTTAATACGATAAAATTTCTGTCGAACTTCCATTGTAGTTGTGATCCTCCTAATCTTGCTTCAGGGGTCTTCTGAACTGCTTCTGACGCAGTTTCAGTACCCTCTTTCACTGCATTGTTTCGGAAATGTGAATACACTTTTAATAACAGTTTCCCTTTATTTCCCTTTATTTTTTTCTCCTTACAACACCATGGAGAATTCGCAGCTATTGCCCATAAAAAAAAAGCACCAAAGAAATTGAGGTGTTCTCAACACTTGTAACAAAATTGGATGTTTAACGAACAGCAACACAGAGTAACAACAACAACAAGATAGTTATTAATAAGCGGGTACATTTTGTAATAGTTTGCGTCAACGCAACGCACATTTTGCGATTTAGTTCGCGATAATCCATGTAGCAGTTATAAGGGGCCGTATGCAGAGTCATTTTGACTTGTGATTAGTGTTATACTAAAGAGTTCGATTAACATTAGGTTCCTGTAGTAGTCAGACTTTTAGTACGATGTTAATAATACGTCAAAACGATTCTGCATAAGGCGGAATTACTTTGTAATTTTGCGTTGCGTTGCTGTATGCAGAAATTTGTGATAATTGTATGGAATATTTTTCGAGAACACAAGATGATCAAAACAAATAGCGCAAAAGAAAATCACTAACCTACTCACACTGGTCACAAGGAGCCTTATGCAGATTCGTTTTGAAGTATGATTAGCGTTATACTAAAGGTCTGACTACTGCAGGAAACCTATATTAGTCGAAATCTTTAGAATGGTACTAATCACGCTTCAAAACGACTCTGCATAACGCCTAAAGGGTTTATTTCCATATCGGTCATGGCAAAATTTGGATATGCAAAAATACTATAAGCAAATGTAACCTGCATATCCCGATACTAAAACGCTAATTTTGGGTTTCGTTGATGAAAACCACTACTGAATGAACCCCAAAGTAGAATTTTACTCCCACTAACGAACAACGTGTCAACAACGAGTTAATGTTGCCAACAGTGCTTCTTCCAAACATGTTTTTTGGGGGTACTGCCTCCAGGAGCTCTGAGAGTGCCTCCCGGAGACCAAAATAACACTTCTATAATATATTAATAAATAGAATAGTACCAGCGGTCCACCCCGGAATACTAAGTATGCCCCCCGAAACATTTTTTTCTGAAAGAAGGACTGGTTACGAAACTTACCCTATGTCAAAAAAATTAACTAAAAAATTCGTATTTTGTATTTTCCTGTTCTAATATAGTCATTATTACTTAATTCTTTTAACTACTGCAAAAATAAAAAAAATAAAAGATATTTCCATACTCTGTTATTTAAGAGTGGGTAAATATGACAATCTTACTTGAGTCATACGTCTCATCTTGTTGTCGGGTGCAAGCATTGACGTAACTAGGATGTTTCCCTAGGGAAGGCCATGGCCCCTTAGTTCTAAACATTGAATTAATCTTTTAGAAGACCTTGTCATAATGCTTTTTATATTTCTTTCTGAGTCCCCTTTACTCCGCACTTATCATCTCTTCAAGTTATTTAGTTCTAACACGACACTGTCATGTAACAATTCAGTGAAAATCTATTACATTAGGAATTTGCTTAAAATTGTATATTTTCTATATTTCCTATATTTCCTATTCTGTTACTACTAAATAACTACCTAAAATCTACTCTAATTATGAAAACTCATACTTTTCTATTACTGTTTTACTAGTGTAATTCTGAGCGAAAGTACATTATTCATAAACGTTAATTATCATGTTCTCAGTTTACTCTTACATCTAATAGAAACAAGTAAACATAAAAGAAATAATATAATTTAAAATTATAACTTTTTAAAAATGTCAGAGGCTAATATTTATTTATTTCCGTATTTAAAGTAAAGTGTAAAATGTTTTAATTTTAAGTTTTACAATAAATCTTTTTCGTTTACTAGTGTTGTAGCTTAATTACACAAACCTTTGCGAACAAAGAAATGCAATCATTTTTATACACAATAATAATAATAATAATAATAATAATAATAATAATAATAATAATAATAATAATAATAATAATAATAATAATAATAATAATAATAATAATAATAATATGTAAAACTACCGAATCAGAGAAAAATACTTGGCTAACTTTCCGTACACCTTAAGTATTTAAAAAATGCAACTAGACGAGAAGCAGGTCAAAAATACGGGAGAAGACTTGTAGACGGACTTGAGGGACTTGTTTTCCTGTAAAAGATGTTTGTTTTCCATTATCTTTTCAATGAAAAATTACACACCTTACAATTTAAAATTTTCGGGAAGACCTATAGTAAGTGGCTCTGATGCACAAACAGAAGTAATTGTAAAATTTAAAACAACAAACATTTAATGAAACAGAGGTTTAACCAGCAAAATCGATTGACAATAATGTGAATCGCAATATTTTAACAGAGAGAGAGAAAGCGAATTAAATGGTATGAAAGGACTTATTTTAAATCATTAAATCAGATTTTATAGCAATTTATTCAACGTTTGGGGCATATATAAGTCAACTCTTGTACTATTCCTAGTGTACTGTTGTGGTAGTATCATTAATATCAACCCTGTCGGGAAATATGGTTACAGTCAGGGGTCACCCATGGAATGGTCCACGGAACCCTCACAAAAATCTTACTTTATTTAATGATTGTGTTTTGTCTGTACCAGAGCGCACTTATGGAAAGTTCATTCGATCTGGGCCGTATGCAGTCTTAGTTACTTGACAGACATTTGTGCACTTTCTTAATAAAATTATGCTTACGGATCTGGTTCTAGAAGATCCGGTTCCGGAACAGGTTTTTTTGGATCCAGGTCTGGAATCGGTTTTTCGGATCCAAGTCTGGAACCGGGTTTTCGGATCCAGGTCTATCTCTGGATATTTATTCATTCCTTAGCGTTTTCATTGACCAATAATAACCAATAATTTTGTTACAGAGAGCTATTTTCGTTACGTTACAGTTACGTTAAGTTATCCACCCCTGGTTTTCAACTAATGTTCAGTGCAGGAAGTATAATATTAAAATTTTACAATGATGTTTGTCGTGTTTTACGTCTTGGCAAGATGACAATTAATAGGTTGACGTGTGATATTTCCTTTCTATAGTATTTTATATAAAATATAGTATTATTACATCCCGTCGTGTCTACGTCTTGTCTGAGTTACAATGAAAATGGTTGACTTATGACACTTATTACTTTGTATATTTCTTCCAATATAAGAAGTTAATATGTCTCGTAGGTTGTTATCGAATTGCATAGTTGTATTCCTGAATATAGTTAAAAATGATAAGTATAATATATGGTTTTTAGTGGTGTTGATCAGGGGTGTAAATAAGAACCCCGCAGACACCGCATTGCAGGGGAGCCTCAAGCCATCAGAGGGCCCCAAATCATGAAGTGGGCTGTAGAGAAGGGACCCCACTCCACGCTGTCTGCGGGAAGACCCCCAAACCTTTAGTTACGCCACTGGTGTTGATGTTGTCTAGCTAAGCCTACATGCAACCGAGATTCGAATATCGCAATGTCCGAGATCCTCATAAGGCTTGGTCTTATGGATACATACATAGCTATAGTCCGAAGGATTTCAGTCCGCATGATTTCGGTGTTTATTCTCTAGTTGTCGGTATATATATGCATGTTAATGTCAGTCATTTAGTGTGTCAATTGTCCATTTCTCTCAACCCTTTATTTAGATTCCTAAATTCCTATGCACTTGTTTTGGAAGGATGTTGTTCATTTGGATACGATATTCTGTAACGCTTCCTTAGTAGCCTGGACAGTGTTAGAAGTTTTAAATGAACCAAACAATCGGTAATGCTCGTCTTGTTGTAACATTCTATCGAAATGTCACGAGGGTAAGATAATGCAATTGAAAATAGGATACGGAACTACCTAGCACAGGTTCGATAGATATGCTGGTCTGACTTGAACGCCTACAATGTAAATTGTGTATAGTTAGAATTTTTCCGTAGTGCTGTGATATAGAGGTATAAAAAAATAAATATAGAACGAAGCAGATGTAGTAATGGAAATAAATTTTTAATTATTAAATGAAAGCGTAAAGGAGTCGCTTCTATTAGAATTAGACCAGCACCCATGTAGTCCTAAATTGTAAACTGATCCCTCGCTTGTAAGTTACGTCACTATATGGAGCATGGTGTGAATCTTATGTTTGTAAAGCAACTGATACTGCTATTCTCATAAATAGATAGGCCTGAAGTGTGTAAAATATAACTATAGAAGGAAGGCGAAATAAAATTTCAGTGGAATATTAGTGAATGTTTCAACGTCAGTTTGTTTACTTCCAATTATGGTGTTGTTTCTGATTGATCATTCTAACTTGACATGTGCCTTGAACTTAACTGTTTATATTTGAAAGCATTACTACGTATGCTGCCGAATGAAGGAATTTTGGACCAAGGATCTTATAAAATAGAGGATCTGCCCATACAACAAAATCACAGTTTCGCCACCCCTACTCTGCCCACTCCGCCCAATAGGATCGCAATGTTTTGAGCCGACAATCATGGCAGAAACGAAAGTAGCCAATCAGACGATGGCCGAAATGAGAGTAGCCAATCAGACGTACAGATGCTCGGTTGTTTTTTGGCTTCATCGATTTAATAGGATGAAGATACATATGGGCAGATCCTCTTTTATATTTATAACATCTTTGTTTTGGACTGAGTACAACTATCCTTGAAATTTTTCTTGCGCTTATGTTAATATTAAATACGAAATTATCTTCTGACATATGAATACGACAACCAGTGGCGTATTTAGGGGGGCTTCCGGGCTTAAGACCCCCCCAAAATCTTACTTACTATAGTAAAGTATATGAAATATCTTGCTGAATTTTCACATTTTCAGGCAAAGCCCCCCCCGAAAGTTAGCAATGCCCCCCCCCCCCGAAACAAAATCGTAAGAACGCCACTGACGACAACTGAGATAGTTTTACTTCCGAACTGAGACCTACAACTCGTTATTAAGTTGCAATTCATAAAAACATTATTCTAGTCAACTGTTCTACGAAAATGACGTTTTGCTCAAGGTGATTATAAATACTTTTTTCTTTTCTTTTGCTTTCTTTTTAAGTTATATTAATTAAACGTTTTTCAATCAATAATTATTTTCATTCCATTATAACATTAGCTTGATAGTATATAATTAGATTAAGATATTCTTGATTTAACCATAAGGAATTTAACTAAGGTTGCTAATGTTCGATAATGTTGTTGTCAAGAACTTGGAAGAATATAACGATTATTTTATTATTATTATTATTATTATTATTATTATTATTATTATTTTGTAGAAAACTGTCTAGTTGTTATTTCCGTTGCGCACTGGTTTAATGTGTGATCACTTAATCAGCTAACCTAGTTATCATCGTCCTTAAAAGAGGAAACTCTCATAGGCTACCCTAAGCCGTGATTAGCTTACGTCTCCTAACTTGCCAACAGCGAGGAGGGGCTGTTACACTTGTAACAGCCATCTGGAAAGAATCTATCTATTTCATTATTTGGTAACTCTACTATATATTTCTTTATCTGCGATATTGCCACATAGTGCAATTCGCGTCTTCAGACGAGGGCTCGTAAGGTATACAAATAAATGGCGCCCACAAGCTCGAGAGGTCCATAGGCGCCATTTTTAGAACACCCTATAAACATTTATTAAGCTTTGGTGGTCCTTTTCTTAAAATAAAAACAAGATGTTAGATTATATATATATAAGAAAAGATTAAAAAAGAACAGAAACACTTTTCATAAACCACGTTAAGAAGCTCCTGGGCAGTTGTCGCCTCGAACACTTGCTCACACATTTGAACCATCAAAATGACAGCTGGAAAATCTTCTCCCAAACTTTTGTCTTCAATTTTTTGACAGCTGACTCTCGAAAATTATAGGTTGTTAAAACTTTTCTCTTTTTACAGAACATGCGTACAAAGAAATGAAGTATAAGTTGTCTGCTTTTGCCATACATGTAATGTTTGAGCAATTTCATAACTCCAGCGGTCACAACACTTCTTTGCTTTCAATGTGTGAATATTTTCACATATTGTGATAACTTGGACAACCTTACCACTTTTACATTAAACTCGCGTAAAGAAATGGGCGTGGTTTGTGTTTGTTGAACATTATTGACATTGCAAGTAATTTCAAGGAAATGTTTTCTTATTAATATTTGAAAGTTTATAACAAGATAGAAAGTGCGCTTTAGTGTGTACTTCGTATCTTTCTTTTTCACACGTTGGCCTATATAAAAAAATTCTGTTTCTTTAAAATAAATTGGAATTTTATTTGGCTAATTATACTTATTTCTTCGTAAAATTTTCTTAAATATTTTGTACTTTGTGACTATTCAATCTAGTTGCAGGTTATTTTAATACTTATTTCCAATATATATTAGTTCCAATAATAATAATAATAATAATAATAATAATAATAATAATAATAATAATAATAATAGGTATTCTGTCATTATTGGCAGATAACTTGCCGCAGATGAGAAGCTTCCATACTTCACGGTCTTCCGCAAACCTCTTGGTCTTTACGTACAATTTCTGTGTTTTGATATCGTTCATTAATTGTAGTCTACTTCGTACCCTCCTTCTCTTCCCTGCCACCACACCCTCTACCGCGTCCCCCATAATACAATTCCTTCTTAGCAATGCCTCAATCAGTTTCTCTTCCTCTTCTTTATAATATCTAAAATTATTCTTTTCTCTCCCACTATTTGTAACAGCCTCTCATTCTTTTTTCCCGATCGACGCAGCTAATTCTCTCAATTGTTCTCCACACCCACATTTCAAAAGTCTCCAGTCGTTTTTCATCATTTTTGCGTAATGTGCACGTTTCTGACCCATTCAACACAATACTCCACACGAAGCATTTTATGAGTCTTTTTCTCAACTCTTTATTCAAGGTCCCGCAAAATAGTATTTTCTTCCTACCAAAGTTTTCTTTCACCATTCCTATCCTTGCTTTTATTTCAGGTTCACACTTCATATCATCACTAATAATACTACAGTGAAACCTGTCTATGTTGGCCACCATCGGTTCCATCGAAAAGTGGCCAACTTAGACAGGTGGCCAACTTACAGAAAATAAATGATATTTGTGTATTTTTAGAATAGGATTTCTAGTATTACTTGATTCTAAAATTTTAATAAGCAGTGGCACGACAGCTACTTATAAATAATGTATATAGAGTAATCATAAAAATATAAGTACTAGAAAATATTTCTATAGTATGCGAGAGCGCCGATTTCTCTGTAAATTTGGGGGGGGGGGGCATTCAGATGCAAAAGGAATATATATATGAAGATTTTAAGACAAATTGCACTCAAATTATACCAAATATTGTATACTCATAAATAAAATAGGGGCCACATGAGCTTTGGGGGGCCCGGGCCCTCTCGGTCCCCCCAGGATCGACGCTCTTGATAGCATGTTTATTATATATGCATACCTTTCTCTTCCTGAAAACTAGTCTGGTACATTAGATTATTCGGATTGAAAACACAATAACACAAACAACCATGAAATAGAAGTGTATGTACGCAGTTTATTGAAATTGATATTATAGCACACTGAGTTATTCAGATTGAAAACAAGAAAAGCTGTTATAAATTGAGAAATACATATGCAATTTATATGACTTATTTTCAGTTGTTACTGAATGGTGGTTCATTCTAGACATATTTGCTTTATTCTTTTTGGCAGATATGCACATTCTAATATTGTAGTTAACTACCTCTTGTTAATGACATAGAAGTGTTTCCTTCGGAGCAAAAGATGTTTTGAGAAAATCTTGAGGGAATTCATATCTCAAGACCTCCGCTACCTTTTGACATGCAGTCAGGTGCCAATAAATGACAATTGAGCTTTAACCTTGAGAATTTTCCGGAATTACTAAAGCTTCCCACTGATGAAAGGAGCCAATATAGCTAATGGTTTTACCAAAACAGACGGGGTAAACAAATACGTTCAACCATTTCCTGAATTCCTGTACGTGCTTTTTTATTCACATCTTCCTTCACTACCCTTTTATGAGGGTAGTGTTCTGGCCATTGACCTCCAAGAACAAATCGTGCGAATCTATGCTTTTGAGTCCCGTCACAAATACAGAACATCTGCCTCTCATATGGGAATTCGAAAGAGTTAAGAAAAATAACAAAACTGTATTTTTCGTGGCCAAGATACGCAGGTAAATTTATCATTATCATCATAGGGTAAACATTGCTTCAGTGTGGCCAACTTCCAAGTTAGACAGGTGGCCAACTTATAGAGTAGTAAGTAACGAATGTCTTACGGGAAAATGCAGGTTCAAGACGAACTAGGCCAAGATAAGCAGGTGGCCAACTTAGAGAGGTGGCCAAGTTGACAGGTTTCACTGTACCTAGGTATCGGACGCTAGCCACTTGTTCTATTTTCTCCCTTCCTACTTCTTTATTTGACACCGACACCTTCGTTCCAAACACCATGGCTTTTGTCTTTCTAACATTTATTTTCATCCTATATTTCTCACAGCTGTTCCTCAAGTTTTCTAACGTCTTATTGATTTTCTTTTCAGATTCTGCAACAAATGTCATATCATCTGCAAAGCGTATACACCTATGAAATTAGTGTTGGCAACGGCTCGGCTCACGGCTCAGTCACCACCGAGCCAAGCCAAGCTCATCCAACCGAGCCAGCTCGAGCCCTCGGCTCAATTGGGCCGAACCGAGTCGAGCCGATGGCTCACTCCAACAGAGCCGGCTCGAGCCGATGATTCACTTGAGCCGAGCCGAACTGAGCCGATGGTTCACCTGAGCCGAGCCAATGGCTCATCGCACCCTAACCGGCTCGAGCCAATGACTTAGGTGAGCCCAGCCAGAGCTCGAGGTTCGAGCCGAGCCGGTTGGGTGCAACATCGTCCTGATTAACAACAAAGAAAAAAATGTAAGTTCGCTTTGAAATATTTTTTCAGTTATCGATAAATAGATGGAAGTAATAAAACAAAACAAGTCTCTAGATAAACACAAATGATGTCTTGAAAAAACTACATAGATGCTGTTACACGACCTTAAAAATAATAGGAAATGCAATACGAAAGCCATCACTCTTTCCTCAGTTGGGTTATTTCAAAAGATAACGATTATCATTTCTTGTTTAAGAAGGAGAACTTGTATTCTCCTAACACTCCGTCTATCGCCATAGCTCAAATAAACAACATAATTTTCAAATTATGAATTTAAGACATAAAACCTCTGAATTTTTCGTCTATTTATAAAGGTATTTAAGTTGGACTGCAAGACTCTCGCCAGTGGGTTCATTCTTGCCCGAGTCTTGCAGACTTGTTCTTGGACTTATTTTTGCACACTTGATCTCGGTCTCGGTCTTGCATATAAATACTCGGTCTTGGTCTTCGAATCAGGGTGTTTCACCCAAGTTAGTACTCTTATCAGTTCCACACAGTCATACATTGGACTGACGCTGATACGACCTCAACCTCCAGACTGGAGGTAGAGGTCGATTGGTAGTGAGAGTTCGGATGTTGAGATCGAATGGTAGTTAGAGATCAGAGGTTGAGGTCGATGGAGATCGATTGATTGTTGGAGTTTGGAGGTTGAAGTCGAGTGGAGGTTTAGTGGTAATATAAGTTCGGAGGTTGAAATCGAACCGAAGGTCAAGGAGCAATCAGAGGCTGATTGTGTGTTTTTTTCAGTTTGGTAATCAACGATAGAAGGCTACAAATGAAAGAATAAAATGTAGAAACGTGCAACATGCTGCACTTTTCATCAGAATAATAATTTGCAGACGAAATATACAAGAAGATACTGCGCTAATGTATTGTATGTATGTTTTTCTCTTTTTTCCATGGGTACTTGTTTTTGGTGTATAACTAATACAATGTATGGTATTTTGTGATGGCAGTCTTGAAGATACTGTGTTAGTGTGTTTTAAGTTTTTGGACTTGTAAAAGAAGAAAGAAGTAATTTGTTGTTAGTAACTGCATAAAGAATAACTTCATTGTCCTAAGTAGTATTATTGTTTATTACTTACGTATATTGGGCCTATAACAGAGTTTGTATATTAAAGCTTGTAAAAGAATTAACTTAGCGACAAAATGAGAAATTTTATATATCAAAATGCGACAAAATACGAAATTTTTAATTTCAAATGCTAAAAGTTTAATTTCAGATTGCGAAAAACTTCTGCCCCTATCAATTTGTTCATATGGTCCCGTATATTGTTGACGGTAGAGTGCACTAGTGAGACGCTGTGCTCATCAGTAGAGGCTCGCTCTGTGAGTAGTGCTACCACGAAAAAGCCGCGCCATTTAGTCAAAAGTTAGGAGTCGCGAGATAAAGTCAAATATGGTAGTCAGTGCGATACTATTCTGTGAAGTAAATTTCTTGACAGAGGGTGGGAAGGATTCATCTTCGTTGCCGAGTTGTTGATCGGCTTGAGGCATGTGTGAGGGGTATATTCAAGGGTATGTCATGTATGAGGACTATGCCATTTCTCGACCCCAGAAACCCGCGGTCACAAACAGAGCAAGTGTACATTTGCATACTGGAGTCGTTTGGAATGTGTACAACACTTCAATAGGATCCGTACATACGTCAATTGGCAAAAAAGGGAATCGATCTGCCACTTCAGCCCAGCTTGCTTAGTCATTTTCCAGTGCTTCTGTGTCCATGTGTACCCATAACCATTGAATTTAGGACGACTGAATAGTGTTAGTTTGTATGTTCAAAAGCCAGTGAAGTGTGTTCTATTATAATGGATTCAGTTTTGTATGTACAGAGCGTATTGGTATACAACCTTTCCCCTCATACCTATTTCGTCTATCAAAACAAAACTTGGCACACTCATTTCTTATCCCCTATAGCAGGGGTTTTCAAACTTTTTGCGGTTGAGGCTCCCCTATCAAAAATAAAATGTGTCAACAACATAAATATGTGTGTCTCTAAAAGAAAGACTATCGCTATGATAAACTGTGTTTTATTTAATAATCATTAATGGAAATATTAACACAAGTGATCTACATTGTACACACTGACTACACCTTTAATGTAATTAGCCGGTGTTAATAAATTGTGGTAAGTCAGATAGGCTATTTGTGTTAAAATTCAAAAATACGAGCAGAGAGGAAATTCAAATAATAAACACCAGCACACATAAATGTTGAGCAAAGTCAATGGGATGTATGACTTGTTTTGATAGTAAGACTATTCATGGCTTTGGATTAATTGTTTTAACAAAAGAGACACTGACCAAAGCTTAAAATTTTACTTTATTTTAAATTATAATTTGTAACTGTTTCGGATATCTAGCATATCCTTCTTCAGACACGATCGAAATTAATGAAAATACAGACATATATATAAATGTTGTTATAACAGAGTTTAAATTCTTTAACCGTCATATATATATTCATTGTTATAAAAAAATTTTAAATTCTTTTAACAGTCATATATAGAGTCATTGTTGTACTTTTTTATTTTTATTTATTTATTTATTTTTCTTATTTACCGAGGCCTTCAGCCCATCCTGTAAGTCTTCGTGTTCACTTTCCAATTAATCACTTCCTTTATTTTTGGTTCTTATAAGGGCCCTTTATTTTTATTTATTTATTTATTTATTTTTCTTCTCTATGTTATTCAAACTTCCTTGCCATGATTCATTAATTGGTTAGCCCCCTGTCCAGTTCATCAGTTTATCTCTTCCTACCTTCTTTATCCAATCCGCTTCTTTCCACTTCCTTATTATCATTCTTTTCTCCATCTCAAATACTTCCGTCTTATCCCAATTAATTGCGTGATTCGTCTCCTTAACATGTTTGTATATGGCATTGGTGTCTTTTTTCTTCCTAACATCATCTTCATGTTGTTTTATCCTTTCTTTCATTCTCTTTCCTGTCTCTCCTATATATGACATATCGCAGTCCTCACACCATACCCTGTAAATGACCCCTTCTTCCTCTTCATTAATCTTTTTAGTTCCTTTTCTATTCTTCTTCTTTATTGATCTTAATAAAGTTTCTCCACTCTTTCTATAAGTTCTGACCCCTCCTTTCTTCAATAAATTCTTCAGTTTCTCCGTTTCTTCTCCCATACTTTCTATGCCATGCCATTTTCCACTCTCATCCTCTTCATTCTTCTTTCTCCCTCTCTTCCTCTTCCTGCGTTCTTCTTCCTTCTCTAACTCTTTCTTGCTGTAACCGTTCTTCTCTAACTGTCTGTAGAATTTCTGTATGCTCTCCTTCCTTCCTTCCTCTTCGTCCTCCAACATTTCTATTCTTCTTATCATATTTGTTATGAAATTTCTCTTTGTACTCCTATCCACGTCGCTCCTCTCATGGCAGTACACTCCCGCTGAGCACTCTTTCTGGTACCACCTCATAACCAGGCCTTCTCCTTGTTTTATTATGGTCATGTCTAAAAAGTTTATTCTTCCATTTTCTTCCAACTCCATTTCCAAGCTTATGCCTTTTTCTTTATCTTCCACACTATCTTTGAAGCTCTCTAATTGTCTCCTAGTCCCTTTCCACAAGCCTAGACAGTCATCCACATATCTACAAAATATGATCAAGTTCTTACACCCTTCTTCTTTCACCTTTTTCTCCCATTTGTTCATAATTATTTCTGCCAGTACTGGGCTCAGCCTCGTACCTATACTGATTCCTTTTCTTATTTTTACACTTTCTCACCGATTATACAATAACTGTTTTCCCATATTAACTTCAGAGCCTTAACTACTTTCTCTTTTGTCCAACCTTTTATACTTTTACTACCCATTTCTTCCTCTATGACACTTATTATTGCTTCTCTACTAAGGCTCGGGAACATAGCCTTAACATCAAGACTAAACATAAGTTTTCTGCCTCCAATAAGATCCAGTCTTCTTAACAGTTCTTATATCTTAACTCTTTCTTGCTTTCTTGCTTCTGAAAAATAGATATAACATATATAACAGAAAGAATATATATATGACGGTTAAAGAATTTAAACTCTGTTATAACAACATTTATATATATGTCTGTATTTTCATTAATTTCGATCGTGTCTGAAGAAGGATATGCTAGATATCCGAAACAGTTACAAATTATAATTTAAAATAAAGTAAAGTTTTAAGCTTTGGTCAGTGTCTCTTTTGTTAAAAGACTTGTTTTGATGCACACAGTTTGTTAAATATCGGCACATATTTTGAAATGGCAAGACGCAAGATGACTTCTACCAATGAAAATAAAACAAATGAGACTATTCGTGAATGGCAGTAGTACCTTAGAAAAGATTAAAACCCAAGAATCGTCCCAAAAATAATAACAGAAGATTAAGAGAGAAAATATTGAGCTAACATAGCGTGGCGCGAAATTCCAAAGACATTTAAGAAGACATACTATTCTATAAAGTAGAAGCTCGTTAGCAGTCATCTAACAAGCATTATACACGTTTAAGCCAAAGGTGAAAGGGTCATCCTAATCGTATGTGAAACATAGATGATACAAAGGCTTAGTCCACTACAGGCCCGCAACCATCCACAGAGGTTTCGGAGGGCCATGAATATGTTAGAGGGTATAACGGTATGGACTGGCATGAATTTTTAAATCAACCCTCGTATTTTTCCAACGTCAATTCTTAGAAATGAAATGCAACCAGTTAACATTTGGAGGAGAACAATGCTCAGGAATTTGTTACCCAAAAGGTGCCTCACTTTTCCAGACAGCTCTGCTTCCTCCCGTCAGCCTATATTAGGAAGAGGAATTTAGCTACTCTCGTGCTGAACGCCCACGCAGTGAACTCTCATGACGATGACAGATTTTTACGTGACAATGTAAAATCTATAAATAATCGTCAATCCTACGACTTATTGAAATGATCAGTGTTTTTAATGTGATTTCTATTAACCTATGAATCATCTATTATATATTATTAACAATATAATAAAGCAAAAACTTAATGTTTTCTACGAACTATATTTTAGTTTGTTAGTTTATTCTTGCGCTGTTAACTGGCAACTATGTGACGCATGAGGAGAAGCGCAAGAGAGTATCATTCATTCGCCATGTAATAGTGAGAGTGTTTATACCTTGAGAACAAGCAAAAATGTTCTACGAATACTCTCGAAAGAGAGAGTATCATTCATTCGCCATGTAGGAATCAACGTGTGAGAGTGTTAGTACCTTTTACACAAGCGAAAATGTTCCACGAATGGTCTCAAAAGAGAGAGTATTATTAGTCGCAATGTAAGGGAGAGCGTCGACATCTGCTAAACAAGGACGTATTCAATATACGCTCTCAAACGCATCAAGAGACATTGGAACAGTGCTACCTGTATAAATGATGTTTCAATAGCAAGAAGAAAACATGCGTATGTGTTAATAAGAATTATTCTTACGTATCTCTCTCGCCAATACAACGATTTCATAGAAGAACCCTGTTGTATGTCAAGGAATGGGACATTCAACTTATCGCTATCCAGCAATGGAAGTCAACTATTCAATAGTGCACTAACGAATTTTTAGCATCGTAATCGTCAATCGCAGATTTCGCGCGCGTTAAAACGTCCTCCCGAAATCTTTTACAAGGGCCAGTTTATCTTCGAGTGAAATGTTAATCATAATGTGCAAATGTTAGCATTGTTTAAATCATATGTAGTTCATCTAGTGAAAGTGAATATTAATACAGTGTTAACCTACAATTCTTGTTATTTTTCCTAAAAGTGAAAATAATGATGACAAAATGTGTTTAATAAGGTATGCTTTCTTTTTAGTGGTTGAAATGTGTATAAGTTGAAGCATACGTCACAAGGTAAGGTATTTTTAAGCAGTGGAGGACAAACATTACTTTCCTCTCCCACTACTCATCTGGCGTAAATCTCACATGGCTGCCCCACCTTGTCTTTTTTACAGGTATTAACCAATATATCTTGGAGCTGACGTAACAGCGACGGTGGGTATACGGCAAATGTCTCGGTATAACGCCCGAATCCTAGGACCGTGGAAGTGGTGTTATTTGTTTCGTTACCAGTTTCTTACTATAACCTATTAATTTGTGTAAATGAATGATATTTTAAGGGAGACTCTTAAGGAAATCCAAGGTTCGGATCCTGATTACATTAAAGTTGGTCTTCTCAAACTGGAACAAGCAAATATCAAACCCACTACCCATTATAAGGGGGGCAAGTCATTAAAAATTCTCTTACAAATAACTAAATTGTGTTTCTGCATTAAGAATAGCATTTTGTATTAATGACTGGAGGGGCCACGAAAATTTTAGGGGGAAGGCCCCCCTCTGGTTGCGGGCTTGGTCCACTATGTATTACTAAAGAAGAAGGATGCAGACTTAAGTATGCATGTTGCATTATATCGCAGGATCTTCTTTTTTTTTAAGAGTTTGAAAATCTCTGCTTGAAAATCTACAGTATTTTTTAAAAAATACATTTGGACTTTGTGCTTTTACCCGGGTTCACTCCAGAGGGGGCCAAAATTGATGGGAGGGATTTCTAGAGGGAATTTTCCTGACATTCTCCCAATTTTCCCTCAAGTACGTTATGGGCTCCAATACATAGCACTTTTGGGAAGCTTGTTTTATGCTGAAGAGAATGAACTACTGTATAAACCATGACTTTCCAATGAAGACTTCCATTACGAAGATCTAGGTGTAGATTGAAAGACAATGTTAAGATGGATCTCGCAGAAATAGAAATACAAAATAGAAATTGGATCCAGTTGACTAAGGATAGAAGTCAGTGGTGAACTTTTGTGAACGCAGCATTGAACCTCCGGGTTCCATAGGCCATAGAGTTAGTTAATAATAATAATAATAATAATAGTAATAGTAGTAGTATAGAAATTAAACTTATGTATGACTTTGTTACCTTTTCAATTTCAGAGTGAATTGCCAATAAATTTCGATCTTCTACGTTTATAAAATAATTAGTGAATAGGTATTTTTCTTAATCGAGAACAAGTATATTTCGTTATTTCGTCAGAAATGCACTGATTCCATCACGCCTTTGTACCATCACCTTATATTGAGTCGAATAATGCTACACAATCTTTATTCTCCATACATTTCTTGTGGAACGTTTTGAAATTAATTGTTTCTCTTTTGATATTTAGCTCTTTTTTTAAATACCGGAGCACAAATTTCGTTTCTTGCTATTTAATTCTTAAGGAATCACATGTGATTAAGTCACTCCTCACTGGCATGGACTTTGCCAATAACAAAGAAAAAGACTTCAGACTAGAAGTTGACAACACTGACACACATATTGATGACTCAATATGTGTACTTCTCGCTCATAGCGAATTTTGTTGGCGAAATCCCATATATAGGCCTACTGTTTATTTCGACGAAAATTCCTTTATTCCATTTCGATTAATTAATATCAAAAAATTCCATGAATAGGGACTTTTTCCATGGGTTGGTATCACTGGTATCAATAGTAAAGGCAGTGTTCGTAGGTTTCCTTAAGAAAATTTCCCTCCACTGACAAAATTTTCCCTTTTCTTATCAAATTTTCCCTAGTTTGTTGAGTGTCCAATTCCTACGACATAAATTGTGTGATAAGATTAATGAAGTGTTGACCACATTTTTCTTGTAGGGGGCGCGGTGGCTCAGTGGTAGAGCGTTCACCTCCGGTGCTTGGAGTCCCTGATTCGATCCCAGCTCGCGCCGTGTGGACTTTGTGGCGAACAAACACCGTGCTCATGGGTTTTCTCGGGGTTCTCCCGTTTCCTCCCACTTCCTTCATTCCACCATTTCATTTCTCATCATTACCTTCTCCTTTAGCCTAACTGGTAAAACCGTGGGAGGTAAAACTTAAAGATTTCATTTCATTTTTTTCACATTTGCTTTTTTACTTTTATTCTTTCTTTTTCTTTCAATTTTTCTATGCTATTCTTTTCTTTTCTTTCTTTTAAGCAAAAAATACACACAAATACATCCAGCCAATAATAGGTGCAAATCAGTGTTGCCAATTTGGGGGAAAAGTCTCTAAATGTAGGGGATTCGACTTCCAAGATAGCGATAAAAATTAATTTTTCCGATTAGCGACTATTTTGGTGATTTTTTAATGATAATTTGACGACTTACTTACAAATCTTTGTATGCTGCGAACAACTTGTCCTGTAATGAAGTAACTATTAGCTCAAATCAGTTCAGATATATGTTTATTTTTCTTCTGCTTATTTGAACTAGCGCAGGTGTTGACGAAGTGGGGAAATACATAGCATTTCTCTCCATATATTCCGCTTTGATTGCTGTTGTCTCTTGCCTTCTAACGGGGACGGACTCCAACCTTTAATATGCTTTAGTTCGTAGAACTTCCGTTTAGAAGTATAAATATTATACATTACCGATAGGAAGCTGATTATCTGTAGAAGCTTGAGTAAAAGTGAAAATTGTAAAGATTTTTCTTTGTAGACTTTTATTTTTGTTCGTTTTTCGTTTATATATATATAAGATAAAGAGAGAAATACACGAAATTCCATGAATAAATTTTTAGGAACTTTTCACCCAAAATTGGGGTCATTTCATCTCCCATTTAGCGTCTTTTTGTAGCAACATGTTCTCAACACTGGTGCAAATTATGCTGCTTTGAACAGACACACACACAATTGCTATTGTATTGTTTTATTTCTAAAGAACAAAGAAAAAATTAAGCATTTATATTGGCCACTCAGTCAGCCTGAGAATTTCAATGGATTTTTAAGTTTTATCGAAAAAATCCCTTTTTCCTTTTTGCTAAATTTACCTACGAAATTTCCTTCAACTAAAGGCACAAAATGTTCTGTTCTGTTTTATTATTACTTTCGATTCCTTTACCTTTTTAGCTATATTCTGTAAGTCAGTTGGCTACTTTCTGCTGCCTGAAACAAGACGTATTTATCTAGTTCAAATTAATCATACAAATTAATGAAGGTAATAGTATTTATTTTAGTATTAAATAAAGCTTTTAGTAGAACCTAGATAAAAGTCTTCCTCGTTTCAAGTACATATATTTTTTAATTAATTATTTACGTAGTGGTAGATAATTTCGCTTAGAGTACAATATTTTCCATCCAACATTTTTTTCTCTAGAGTTAAGTACAGTAAAAGATGTAACCATCATTGTAAGATCTAACACACTGACCTCTACATTGCTTTCGGATGAATTATTCGCTTCCAGCGCGTTGTTATTTATATATTCACAACCTGACATGACAAACTAGCTTGAAGACTACATGATATTTTGTCCTTTGAGGGCAAAAAGTTTGTTCGTATGTAGCCCAACGCATTGGAGTTTGATTCTGGAGGTTGATAAAAGTGTGATGTGTTGATAGGTACATGCTGTTGACAGGTTTTGCCGGAAACGGTAAAAATCTCAAGAAGATACAAAATTGAAAACCACTATAACGTAAGACAACAGGCGTCAAATGAAAGACGCCCTGCTCCACGCCCTAACAGGATATATTTGCCCAAAGTTTCCCTGTAAAACGAAAGAAAAAATAAAATCCTTCGAAAAATGACTTCCAGGTCCAAACGTCCAACAATGTTGATCTTAAAGTATTTTGATAGATTTCGTGATGAATACCTTTCCACAGTAACAACTACAAAAGCCGTAATTTTCTTTGTCAAGGTGTTATGCGCTCGTTATAATGCTTGAGCATTTAATCACGCGATACCATAGTATCTTGATGATAATTTGTCGGCAGATGCACTGTGTTGTTTCATCGCACAATATGGAAGTCAAGAAAGCTGCAAAGATTGGATCTTGTGGGAACAATTGCTGCTCCCAATGTTAAAAACTCAACAAGATATATATCAAATCACGATAAAGAAATGCATCTGTACTGGAGGCTAGAAGCAAATAATCCACATATTGTATGCCTAATAGAAAACTCAGCTTGTTTTTTTGAGTGTGTATAGTATGCCATCAAAGTTTTCAACAAGTTTTTGCAAAAGCAAACTGTGGATCGTGTCCGTTTGTTCTTGAAATGCAGACACGAACATGTAAAACATGGAATGAAGATTACAAAATAAGATAAGAGGTAAACTCAATAAATAGTTGAAACGTAATTGAGAAAATGCTCATTATTAGAGCAGTAGTCAATAAAATATAAGTGCAGATGCATAAAAGACATACCGTAAGTACTTTATTATACGATATGCAACAGAAAGTATTAATTGCTTTTATACAACCTGTGTCTCAAGATTTTAGCCTTTAGAAGGATTTTCAGTCTTATCTACATTTGAAAGAGAAACTAGAAAAAAGTACAGTAGGCTACATTGCAACTAAATAAGAAATAGGCCTATCAATATAACTTGTAAAAAAAAGCACCTGTGAATAAATAAATAAATGAAAATGCAACATTTAACATTTACTAACTTTCACTAATAAGTAAGTAAGATAAGGAAATATTAGTTTAATATTATCCATTAAGAGTCTTCACTACAGCAAAAATAAACTACCGCTAATTTTGGAGTTTTTCTGTAATATGTTCGAAACAAATAAAAATATTCGAAAAGCAGAAATGTAGTGAATTAAACAATACGATTTTGCATGTGATACCATTATCACAACTCATCTATCTGCTTTCGATTTGCAACTGTAGATAGATTTTTTGCGGGTTCTTTAAATAGCGGTATACCGAAAATAAACAGGTGAATTGTGGTAAAGGTATCACATGCAAAATCGTATTGTCTAGTTCACTACGTTTCTGCTTTTCGAATATTTTTTGTGTGTTTTGAAGATATTAGAGAAAAACTCAAATTAGCGGTAGTTTAATTTCGCTGTAGCGAAGACCCTTAACATTAGTAATATAGTTTAGAACTTTATTTATTAGAATCACTAGAATAAATAATGATGATGATGATACAGTGAATCCTAAAGTTTATTGTAAGCGTTGTCTTTTATTGTTTATTGGAAAATTTTTGAAACATTAGATATAGTTTCAGTTGCAGTTTTTCTGTTATGCAATGTGTAAAACAATACTTGAGGTCTACAATGTCAATGTCCAACCTAGCCATAATATCCATCAGGAGAGAGTGAAGTTTATAATAAGCGTTGCCTTTTATTCTTTATTGGAAAATCTTTGAAACATTAGATATAGTTTCAGTTGCAGTTTTTCTGTTATGCAATGTGTAAAACAATACTTGAGGTCTACAATGTCAATGTCCAACCTAGCCATAATATCCATCAGGAGAGAGTGAAGTTTATAATAAGCGTTGCCTTTTATTCTTTATTGGAAAATCTTTGAAACATTAGATATAGTTTCAGTTGCAGTTTTTCTGTTATGCAATGTGTAAAACAATACTTGAGGTCTACAATGTCAACGTCCAACCTAGCCATAATATCCATCAGGAGAGAGTGAAGTTTATAATAAGCGTTGCCTTTTATTCTTTATTGGAAAATCTTTGAAACATTAGATATAGTTTCAGTTGCAGTTTTTCTGTTATGCAATGTGTAAAACAATACTTGAGGTCTACAATGTCAACGTCCAACCTAGCCATAATATCCATCAGGAGAGAGTGAAGTTTATAATAAGCGTTGCCTTTTATTCTTTATTGGAAAATCTTTGAAACATTAGATATAGTTTCAGTTGCAGTTTTTCTGTTATGCAATGTGTAAAACAATACTTGAGGTCTACAATGTCAACGTCCAACCTAGCCATAATATCCATCAGGAGAGAGTGAAGTTTATAATAAGCGTTGCCTTTTATTCTTTATTGGAAAATCTTTGAAACATTAGATATAGTTTCAGTTGCAGTTTTTCTGTTATGCAATGTGTAAAACAATACTTGAGGTCTACAATGTCAACGTCCAACCTAGCCATAATATCCATCAGGAGAGAGTGAAGTTTATAATAAGCGTTGCCTTTTATTCTTTATTGGAAAATCTTTGAAACATTAGATATAGTTTCAGTTGCAGTTTTTCTGTTATGCAATGTGTAAAACAATACTTGAGGTCTACAATGTCAACGTCCAACCTAGCCATAATATCCATCAGGAGAGAGTGAAGTTTATAATAAGCGTTGCCTTTTATTCTTTATTGGAAAATCTTTGAAACATTAGATATAGTTTCAGTTGCAGTTTTTCTGTTATGCAATGTGTAAAACAATACTTGAGGTCTACAATGTCAACGTCCAACCTAGCCATAATATCCATCAGGAGAGAGTGAAGTTTATAATAAGCGTTGCCTTTTATTCTTTATTGGAAAATCTTTGAAACATTAGATATAGTTTCAGTTGCAGTTTTTCTGTTATGCAATGTGTAAAACAATACTTGAGGTCTACAATGTCAACGTCCAACCTAGCCATAATATCCATCAGGAGAGAGTGAAGTTTATAATAAGCGTTGCCTTTTATTCTTTATTGGAAAATCTTTGAAACATTAGATATAGTTTCAGTTGCAGTTTTTCTGTTATGCAATGTGTAAAACAATACTTGAGGTCTACAATGTCAACGTCCAACCTAGCCATAATATCCATCAGGAGAGAGTGAAGTTTATAATAAGCGTTGCCTTTTATTCTTTATTGGAAAATCTTTGAAACATTAGATATAGTTTCAGTTGCAGTTTTTCTGTTATGCAATGTGTAAAACAATACTTGAGGTCTACAATGTCAACGTCCAACCTAGCCATAATATCCATCAGGAGAGAGTGAAGTTTATAATAAGCGTTGCCTTTTATTCTTTATTGGAAAATCTTTGAAACATTAGATATAGTTTCAGTTGCAGTTTTTCTGTTATGCAATGTGTAAAACAATACTTGAGGTCTACAATGTCAACGTCCAACCTAGCCATAATATCCATCAGGAGAGAGTGAAGTTTATAATAAGCGTTGCCTTTTATTCTTTATTGGAAAATCTTTGAAACATTAGATATAGTTTCAGTTGCAGTTTTTCTGTTATGCAATGTGTAAAACAATACTTGAGGTCTACAATGTCAACGTCCAACCTAGCCATAATATCCATCAGGAGAGAGTGAAGTTTATAATAAGCGTTGCCTTTTATTCTTTATTGGAAAATCTTTGAAACATTAGATATAGTTTCAGTTGCAGTTTTTCTGTTATGCAATGTGTAAAACAATACTTGAGGTCTACAATGTCAACGTCCAACCTAGCCATAATATCCATCAGGAGAGAGTGAAGTTTATAATAAGCGTTGCCTTTTATTCTTTATTGGAAAATCTTTGAAACATTAGATATAGTTTCAGTTGCAGTTTTTCTGTTATGCAATGTGTAAAACAATACTTGAGGTCTACAATGTCAACGTCCAACCTAGCCATAATATCCATCAGGAGAGAGTGAAGTTTATAATAAGCGTTGCCTTTTATTCTTTATTGGAAAATCTTTGAAACATTAGATATAGTTTCAGTTGCAGTTTTTCTGTTATGCAATGTGTAAAACAATACTTGAGGTCTACAATGTCAACGTCCAACCTAGCCATAATATCCATCAGGAGAGAGTGAAGTTTATAATAAGCGTTGCCTTTTATTCTTTATTGGAAAATCTTTGAAACATTAGATATAGTTTCAGTTGCAGTTTTTCTGTTATGCAATGTGTAAAACAATACTTGAGGTCTACAATGTCAACGTCCAACCTAGCCATAATATCCATCAGGAGAGAGTGAAGTTTATAATAAGCGTTGCCTTTTATTCTTTATTGGAAAATCTTTGAAACATTAGATATAGTTTCAGTTGCAGTTTTTCTGTTATGCAATGTGTAAAACAATACTTGAGGTCTACAATGTCAATGTCCAACCTAGCCATAATATCCATCAGGAGAGAGTGAAGTTTATAATAAGCGTTGCCTTTTATTCTTTATTGGAAAATCTTTGAAACATTAGATATAGTTTCAGTTGCAGTTTTTCTGTTATGCAATGTGTAAAACAATACTTGAGGTCTACAATGTCAACGTCCAACCTAGCCATAATATCCATCAGGAGAGAGTGAAGTTTATAATAAGCGTTGCCTTTTATTCTTTATTGGAAAATCTTTGAAACATTAGATATAGTTTCAGTTGCAGTTTTTCTGTTATGCAATGTGTAAAACAATACTTGAGGTCTACAATGTCAACGTCCAACCTAGCCATAATATCCATCAGGAGAGAGTGAAGTTTATAATAAGCGTTGCCTTTTATTCTTTATTGGAAAATCTTTGAAACATTAGATATAGTTTCAGTTGCAGTTTTTCTGTTATGCAATGTGTAAAACAATACTTGAGGTCTACAATGTCAACGTCCAACCTAGCCATAATATCCATCAGGAGAGAGTGAAGTTTATAATAAGCGTTGCCTTTTATTCTTTATTGGAAAATCTTTGAAACATTAGATATAGTTTCAGTTGCAGTTTTTCTGTTATGCAATGTGTAAAACAATACTTGAGGTCTACAATGTCAACGTCCAACCTAGCCATAATATCCATCAGGAGAGAGTGAAGTTTATAATAAGCGTTGCCTTTTATTCTTTATTGGAAAATCTTTGAAACATTAGATATAGTTTCAGTTGCAGTTTTTCTGTTATGCAATGTGTAAAACAATACTTGAGGTCTACAATGTCAACGTCCAACCTAGCCATAATATCCATCAGGAGAGAGTGAAGTTTATAATAAGTGTTGCCTTTTATTCTTTATTGGAAAATCTTTGAAACATTAGATATAGTTTCAGTTGCAGTTTTTCTGTTATGCAATGTGTAAAACAATACTTGAGGTCTACAATGTCAATGTCCAACCTAGCCATAATATCCATCAGGAGAGAGTGAAGTTTATAATAAGCGTTGCCTTTTATTCTTTATTGGAAAATCTTTGAAACATTAGATATAGTTTCAGTTGCAGTTTTTCTGTTATGCAATGTGTAAAACAATACTTGAGGTCTACAATGTCAACGTCCAACCTAGCCATAATATCCATCGGGAGAGAGTGAAGTTTATAATAAGCGTTGCCTTTTATTCTTTATTGGAAAATCTTTGAAACATTAGATATAGTTTCAGTTGCAGTTTTTCTGTTATGCAATGTGTAAAACAATACTTGAGGTCTACAATGTCAATGTCCAACCTAGCCATAATATCCATCAGGAGAGAGTGAAGTTTATAATAAGCGTTGCCTTTTATTCTTTATTGGAAAATCTTTGAAACATTAGATATAGTTTCAGTTGCAGTTTTTCTGTTATGCAATGTGTAAAACAATACTTGAGGTCTACAATGTCAACGTCCAACCTAGCCATAATATCCATCAGGAGAGAGTGAAGTTTATAATAAGCGTTGCCTTTTATTCTTTATTGGAAAATCTTTGAAACATTAGATATAGTTTCAGTTGCAGTTTTTCTGTTATGCAATGTGTAAAACAATACTTCAGGTCTACAATGTCAACGTCCAACCTAGCCATAATATCCATCAGGAGAGAGTGAAGTTTATAATAAGCGTTGCCTTTTATTCTTTATTGGAAAATCTTTGAAACATTAGATATAGTTTCAGTTGCAGTTTTTCTGTTATGCAATGTGTAAAACAATACTTGAGGTCTACAATGTCAACGTCCAACCTAGCCATTTACCGAGCGAAGTAGCTCAATTGGTAGAGCGTTGGCTTCGCATTCGGGAGGTCGCGGGTTCGATTCCCGCTACCGACCATCCTGATTGGGGTTTTCCAGGGTTTCCCTCAATCCTACCAGGCAAATGCCGGGATGGTACCTACTAAGACAGGCACTGGCCGATACCTTCCCAAATCCTTTCCATTGTTGTTGTTGTTGTTGTTGTTAGATATCCAGTATAAAATGGCCTCTGAGCTGTATCTGGTGATTGTTAATTAAATAAATAAAATTAATTAAATAATATCCATCAGGAGAGAGTGAAGTTTATAATAAGCGTTGCCTTTTATTCTTTATTGGAAAATCTTTGAAACATTAGATATAGTTTCAGTTGCAGTTTTTCTGTTATGCAATGTGTAAAACAATACTTGAGGTCTACAATGTCAACGTCCAACCTAGCCATAATATCAATCAGGAGAGAGTGAAGTTTATAATAAGCGTTGCCTTTTATTCTTTATTGGAAAATCTTTGAAACATTAGATATAGTTTCAGTTGCAGTTTTTCTGTTATGCAATGTGTAAAACAATACTTGAGGTCTACAATGTCAACGTCCAACCTAGCCATAATATCCATCGGGAGAGAGTGAAGTTTATAATAAGCGTTGCCTTTTATTCTTTATTGGAAAATCTTTGAAACATTAGATATAGTTTCAGTTGCAGTTTTTCTGTTATGCAATGTGTAAAACAATACTTGAGGTCTTTAATGTCAATGTCCAACCTAGCCATAATATCCATCAGGAGAGAGTGAAGTTTATAATAAGCGTTGCCTTTTATTCTTTATTGGAAAATCTTTGAAACATTAGATATAGTTTCAGTTGCAGTTTTTCTGTTATGCAATGTGTAAAACAATACTTGAGGTCTACAATGTCAATGTCCAACCTAGCCATAATATCCATCAGGAGAGAGTGAAGTTTATAATAAGCGTTGCCTTTTATTCTTTATTGGAAAATCTTTGAAACATTAGATATAGTTTCAGTTGCAGTTTTTCTGTTATTCAATGTGTAAAACAATACTTGAGGTCTACAATGTCAACGTCCAACCTAGCCATAATATCCATCAGGAGAGAGTGAAGTTTATAATAAGCGTTGCCTTTTATTCTTTATTGGAAAATCTTTGAAACATTAGATATAGTTTCAGTTGCAGTTTTTCTGTTATGCAATGTGTAAAACAATACTTGAGGTCTACAATGTCAACGTCCAACCTAGCCATAATATCCATCAGGAGAGAGTGAAGTTTATAATAAGCGTTGCCTTTTATTCTTTATTGGAAAATCTTTGAAACATTAGATATAGTTTCAGTTGCAGTTTTTCTGTTATGCAATGTGTAAAACAATACTTGAGGTCTACAATGTCAACGTCCAACCTAGCCATAATATCCATCAGGAGAGAGTGAAGTTTATAATAAGCGTTGCCTTTTATTCTTTATTGGAAAATCTTTGAAACATTAGATATAGTTTCAGTTGCAGTTTTTCTGTTATGCAATGTGTAAAACAATACTTGAGGTCTACAATGTCAACGTCCAACCTAGCCATAATATCCATCAGGAGAGAGTGAAGTTTATAATAAGCGTTGCCTTTTATTCTTTATTGGAAAATCTTTGAAACATTAGATATAGTTTCAGTTGCAGTTTTTCTGTTATGCAATGTGTAAAACAATACTTGAGGTCTACAATGTCAACGTCCAACCTAGCCATAATATCCATCAGGAGAGAGTGAAGTTTATAATAAGCGTTGCCTTTTATTCTTTATTGGAAAATCTTTGAAACATTAGATATAGTTTCAGTTGCAGTTTTTCTGTTATGCAATGTGTAAAACAATACTTGAGGTCTACAATGTCAACGTCCAACCTAGCCATAATATCCATCAGGAGAGAGTGAAGTTTATAATAAGTGTTGCCTTTTATTCTTTATTGGAAAATCTTTGAAACATTAGATATAGTTTCAGTTGCAGTTTTTCTGTTATGCAATGTGTAAAACAATACTTGAGGTCTACAATGTCAATGTCCAACCTAGCCATAATATCCATCAGGAGAGAGTGAAGTTTATAATAAGCGTTGCCTTTTATTCTTTATTGGAAAATCTTTGAAACATTAGATATAGTTTCAGTTGCAGTTTTTCTGTTATGCAATGTGTAAAACAATACTTGAGGTCTACAATGTCAACGTCCAACCTAGCCATAATATCCATCGGGAGAGAGTGAAGTTTATAATAAGCGTTGCCTTTTATTCTTTATTGGAAAATCTTTGAAACATTAGATATAGTTTCAGTTGCAGTTTTTCTGTTATGCAATGTGTAAAACAATACTTGAGGTCTACAATGTCAATGTCCAACCTAGCCATAATATCCATCAGGAGAGAGTGAAGTTTATAATAAGCGTTGCCTTTTATTCTTTATTGGAAAATCTTTGAAACCTTAGATATAGTTTCAGTTGCAGTTTTTCTGTTATGCAATGTGTAAAACAATACTTGAGGTCTACAATGTCAATGTCCAACCTAGCCATAATATCCATCAGGAGAGAGTGAAGTTTATAATAAGCGTTGCCTTTTATTCTTTATTGGAAAATCTTTGAAACATTAGATATAGTTTCAGTTGCAGTTTTTCTGTTATGCAATGTGTAAAACAATACTTGAGGTCTACAATGTCAACGTCCAACCTAGCCATAATATCCATCAGGAGAGAGTGAAGTTTATAATAAGCGTTGCCTTTTATTCTTTATTGGAAAATCTTTGAAACATTAGATATAGTTTCAGTTGCAGTTTTTCTGTTATGCAATGTGTAAAACAATACTTCAGGTCTACAATGTCAACGTCCAACCTAGCCATAATATCCATCAGGAGAGAGTGAAGTTTATAATAAGCGTTGCCTTTTATTCTTTATTGGAAAATCTTTGAAACATTAGATATAGTTTCAGTTGCAGTTTTTCTGTTATGCAATGTGTAAAACAATACTTGAGGTCTACAATGTCAACGTCCAACCTAGCCATAATATCCATCAGGAGAGAGTGAAGTTTATAATAAGCGTTGCCTTTTATTCTTTATTGGAAAATCTTTGAAACATTAGATATAGTTTCAGTTGCAGTTTTTCTGTTATGCAATGTGTAAAACAATACTTGAGGTCTACAATGTCAACGTCCAACCTAGCCATAATATCCATCAGGAGAGAGTGAAGTTTATAATAAGCGTTGCCTTTTATTCTTTATTGGAAAATCTTTGAAACATTAGATATAGTTTCAGTTGCAGTTTTTCTGTTATGCAATGTGTAAAACAATACTTGAGGTCTACAATGTCAACGTCCAACCTAGCCATAATATCCATCAGGAGAGAGTGAATTTTATAATAAGCGTTGCCTTTTATTCTTTATTGGAAAATCTTTGAAACATTAGATATAGTTTCAGTTGCGGTTTTTCTGTTATGCAATGTGTAAAACAATACTTGAGGTATACAATGTCAACGTTCAACTTAGCAATAATATCCTTCAGGAGATAATTAAGTTGCAAATCCACAAGACCCATGCAGGGCCGGATTTAACATTTTGGCGCCCCTAGACCCAATAATTTTTTTCCGCCCCCTAGTCTGATTAAAGTTACTTTCCTAAAAACCTTTATTAAAAAATTATATCAGGCCTATATGTTAATTGCTTAAACACCACTCCACGATGCAATTTTATCATTGCAAGTTTTTTGAGGAATTTACTTGGTTCTGGGCTTAATGAAATACCGTTAATGTATTAACAAAAGATTGGTGAATAACTTTGGTTTTGTTCAATTTAGCCATTTGGGCAAATAAATAAAAAAAAAACTGTAGTAAAAAATAAGTAAATAAGTAAAAAAAAAACAGCCAGTTCTCCCGTGTTTGAGATCAATGTTGTAACGAAGTTGATGCATAATGTTGAAAAATAGTTTAACTTTACCAACAATTATTTGTTCCAATGAACTTTAAAATCAGAATGCTTTATTAGCCTGATCTTTTTTAATCAATTCAAAAATATGTTAAGTTATGTCTATTTATTTTTATTTCTGGATATTTTTAATTTTTTTTCTCTCGGCCGTGCGCCCCCTATGAGCTTGCGCCCATAGACCCGGTGGGAAATCCGACCCTGGACCCATGAAAAATTGTAAACAACCTGGACTACCTATTATAATCTGGGTTGTGGCTGACCCCTCCCCCCGTCTTTCCCTTTTAGATCCACCGTTTTTTTTTTTTTTTTTTTTTTGGTATCTGCAGTTGAGGACTTGTTCACTTCATTTTAGGACCAATAACAATTTTTGAATGTGAGGATTCCTATATTTGATCGCTTTCTTTGTTTCTTTTTTCAAGACTTCCACTTTTGAGAGTTACGAAATGTTCAACGTAGTTTATGACTCTGGCCTGACCCCTCCTCACACACTTACCTAAATTCAGCGTTTAGCTACCTGATACTTTGGCTCAGTACTAGAGCGTCCGTTTCTAGCAAAATTTTCAAAATTTACCGGAAAGAAATGGATACTTTGGTCGTTTGTGTGCTTGATAATATGAAAGGAGAGCGAAATTTGCTTCTATTTCTCTTTATAAGCGGTTATAAACATGGAACTATTTAGCAAGCGAAGGAAACTACTTCGCCCAAGGTTACCATATGGTTGGATTGTAGGAAAATAACGACCATTTGAATTTTGAACATATAACTGCACGTGTACAGAGACGCTCCAGTTCGTATCCTTACGCAGAGACGAGAAATTACACTCTATTAATTTTAACAAAATAGGTCCAAACTTCCCTAACGCTAAGCTAACCTCACTCGACCTTACTCTACTTTCCCTACCTTACTTTACTCTACCCCACCCTAGTCTACTATGCCTTTTTAAAACGGGCCCAAAAATTGATAATTTTTAAATTTTCGTAGATTTTATTATTCTTTTAGTCGAAAATCAGGCGGACGTTCAATTTCGGAATAAATGCCAGAGCGTTTATACAAAAGCGTTTGATTTCAGTTATAAATCCCATTTTCCCTGATCTTAGCTTTGTGGTGGATTATTGGATTAAAATTTAGCGTCCTTTTCAGCACCAAGGCTCTATGAGACCCACGGGCGCTGATTTGTCTGGAAATTTAGGGAGGCCCATTCAGATGCAGAAGGTATATATATATATATATATATATATATATATATATATATATATATATATATATATATATATATATATATATATATATATATGAGGATTTTAAGACAAATTGCATTCAAAATAACGCCAAATATTGTATATTAATAAACACAATAGGGGGGCCCACGTGAGCTTTGGGGGTCCCGGTCCCCTCAGGATCGGCGCCCTTGATGAGACCCTACTCTGAGGTCGACAAACGTAAGAGAGTTAGCATGGTATATCAGTATCTTTTGGCTTTTGTAGACCTAGAGAGAAGTCACCAGTTAACATATTTCTTTCGCTGTAAGCGTGTGAAGATTCGTCAAATCGAATCGATCAAGTGCACACCAGGTGGAAGAATATTGCCAGCGACAAGTGGAGAAGAAGAAATCATTCCTCGAGAAAGACAGGTGCTGCAAAGATGCTGGTTGTTGTGGTGAGCTGTAAATCTGGAGAGAGCAGAAAGCTGCCAAATGAATGGCTGGAATGCGGGACATATCGTCTCTAGTTGGCACTAAGCTTTTTGTTCTTCTTTTGTTTAGTCGCTTGGATGTCCAAGATTAGTCGCTTGATACTGTCCTGTCTGCTTCACAAAAATTCCCAACAAAATACGTTATTAGTGTCAGATTATTATTTGTTTCCCAATCGTTATCCTGTACGTAAAACATGATTATCAATAGAGATGGAGTGAAGAAAATGCAATGGTCAAGCAGTGTTGCCATAACATATTCATCAATGCACAAAATAATACGACGACATCTGTGAAGTATGATTACCTTGGAATGATTAACAATGAAGCATAAAAGGGAAATTTTGGAAGGAAGTCGTATTTGAAAAAGAAATGAAATTATATATATATATATATATATATATATATATATATATATATATATATATATATATATATATATATATATATATATATATATATATATATATATATATATTAAGTTTATACTGTTTAGGCTAAAGGTGAATGACAATGAATAATTGTAAAATTAAAGGGCATCTTCAGTGACTCCCTGCTTTCTTGACTGGTGATTACCATGGTCGATATGATTATGTAGAGAAGCAGTAGGCTCTGTAGATCATGAATACCTTGATTTTGACATCACCGGAGATTAGAGACCTGCATGGGCCGAGCTTGGGCGGGCCGACTCTGTTATTTCTTTGGGCCGGGCCGGGCTTGGGCGGGCCGACACTGATTTCTCTTCAGGTCGGACCGGGCTGGGGCCGATTAATTGCAATAATTATTGGCTTTCGTTAAACGATAATTAGAATAAAGGCAAACGTTGAAGAAGTGTGCCCGTGAAAAATGTTACAAAATGAAACTTTTACAATTTATCGGGCCCGGACCGGGCTTGGGCCAAGAATTTTAAAAAACTTATCGGGCCGGGCCGGGCTCGGGCCGAAAACCTTCAAAACTTTTTGGGCCCGGGCTGGGCTGGGCCTAGGCACATTCGGGCTGGATTGGGCTCGGGCCGAAAAATTCGGCCCGTGCAGGTCTCTACCGGAGATACGCACTTCCACAAGTAAACAATCCGTGTTTCTGGGCAGGCTCTCGTCACTTCTTGTAAGGAGTCTGCTGGATCTCTGTGGTTTCATAGCTAGTGTGTGGCATGGAATTACGCAACAGAGTTAGGAGATGGTGATAGACCCAAAGATTTCCACCGAAAGCCTCTCCAGTGGAGCACGGTAACCCAAGAAGTGACTAAAACACTGTCAGGACTGTTGATCGGTTTTTCGACTCCTGTTGGAACACATCGCACTTTGTGGCATGGAAACCAACATATTCGTGACAGTGTTCGAAGTGGAATAAAAGCAGAGGCGGTATGTTTTATTATGATTTTGACTCAACATACCGGCTATTTAAATATTGTCTTGATCACTGAAAAACCAGAGACGGTATGTCCTCATTACTGAAAAACCAGAGGCGGTATGGCATACCACCGCATACCGTCTCACTTCGACCTCTGATTCGTGACCTACAGAGCCTACCGGTTCTCTACATACCCATATCGACTTTGGTACTCACCAGTCAAGAAAGTAGGGAATCAACAATGCATTGGGTGGAGATGCGCTTTATTTGCACTCTCTCACCGGCAATCGAACCCGGAACCATGTTCGTCAAAGGGACACACACTAACTACTAGACAAAAGGGGGAATAGAAAGTCATCATCACAACACTACATCTTATAATATCATCTCATTATTCGCCTCCTGAAACTGAGTAAAAGGTACGCAATACTTGCATTTAGGATAACTGGCAGTAACTCCAATTCTTTTTGTTGTTTGTTTGTTTGCTTGCTTGCTTGTTTCTATGTTTTTATTTAACGTCCCATGATTATGCACCGAGGTAAGGAAGTAGATGATAAACGTAGAAAGACGAAAGTGGGATGAAACGGCAGAACGCCGAGAAAACCCATGCACACAGTGTTTGCCCATCAAAAAGCTCGCTTGGCGAAAGCTGGAATCGAATCAGGAACTCTAAGTGCAAAAGAATAGAGGTGAACGCTCTACACTTAGACACCGCGTCTCCCTTTATAAATAACTATATGCCGTCACTTACATATTACATTCGTTGTAATCTAGAGATAGAAATACTAAAATACCACTCTCGATATGATTTCCTTCTTGTACAGTCACGAACATTAATAAATGGAGGTTGGAGCCATAAGAAATAATGGCTTCAGCTTCCATTTATTAATGTTCTTGACTGTACAAACCTGAAGCCACCACACTGAGAAAAAAAATGTAGTTGGCGTACTTATAGGGATGCGTTCGAGTCGAGTCGAGACAGAATTTTCCTGACAAAATTCGAGTCGAGACACAGCTCTTCCAATAGAAAAATATATATTTATCGAGTCGAGACATCACTTTTACAGAACATTTTCGAGTCGAGACAGTCTCAAATCTTGTCTCGTGCGCATCCCTACGTACTTAAAAAGATAGGTTACATGCGTAATTCCTGTAGTTTTTGGATTTAACGTACTTATAACTGAAAACGCATATTTTATAATACTTTCTGTATAAGTGTTCCATCTATACGTACTTTCTGTATGAAACAATGTAGGCGATCAGATCTCACGTACAAATGGACGTATATAACATATAGATCTAGCTGGCGAAGGTAACATAAGTATATGCATGTAATATACGGAAAACTGTTAGATGTCAGACATCCTGCAACGGCATGATGTAACATCTAAGGGCAGTGCCTATGTAGCATACGGATAACGTATGCTCCGTACTGATTTCTGTAGTAAGCAAGAGGATTCCGTATATTTGTACAATATACCGCTGTCCGGAGAACGGATTTCTAACGTAACCAGCAATGTAGACTTTTGGAAAAGTGTTTCTTTAGACAATAGAGATTTAGTAGAAGAAACAAACGAGAAAAAATGGCTTAACCCGGAAATAATTGCAACACAAATGGTTTTTTTGTCTATCACTTCCAAATAGCGTTGCTAATAATATATTCAAAATCCGCTTTCGTAATGCTTGGGGAAAGACCGCCATCTTGGATTCAATATGGCGGCCACACCGAGACATCGACTCACACTTAAATGACAATATCTACTTACAGATTCAAGCTGAAAACTTCGTTCCTGCGCCATTTTCAAGATAATAGAATACCTTAAGGGATGCAAGTTTGCATGCCTCTATGTACTATCGCCATATTGAAAAATGGCGGCGATTATTAAAAACATAGTTTCTTTTTAAATTGGCAATAATGTTTTATTGGCAGATAACTCAGAAACTAACAGAGATATGCAGAAATGTCTTGAAATAAACGTAAAAGCCCATGATCTTAGCTTTCCAACGAGGGTACTTATGTTCGTTTATCTTACAAAGTAACGGAGCTAGTCGAATTTATGTAGCACTGGGTGTGCGATTTTCGATAATATGATTTTTCTCTCAGGTTCCTGCTAGAAGCTAAGTAGACGCAGTATACGGATTGACCAGTAAATAATTGCAACACAAATAATTTTTGAACCAGGATGTGTAACAAGGTGTATTTAGCTACATATTAAAAATCTTCTACTCACCTCCTTGGGGAAAGTCCTCCGAAATTTCGTTGAAATATGACTTCTGAGATTTCGTTCAGATGTCGCTACAGACCGAGATAATCCATCATTGAAATGAAAGAAGATGTAAAAAAATGCTCAAAATTACGATATTTCTTCAGTCCTTGTTATGGTTAACGTACATGTCTATTTGAAAGGCAAGAATTAAAACAGTGTAGCAACCTCTTCACTGAAAAAATTGTCCTCGTCTTTACAAAGTTTACACCGTTTTCCACATTATCATAAGTTTCTTCCAGGCAATTGTTACTAATTTATATTAGTAATAGATCACGTTTCTGGCATGAATACTTCATGTCTCTATTGTTTTCATGTATGTGTATATATAATGGATAACAATTAAAACAGTGTAGCTATCTAATCATTAAAATGAATGATCATCTTCATAAAATTCTAGAATTTCTTTACACATTGCACAAGTTTCTCTCACATAATGCCCACATTCAATGTACAAACTATATCTACTTTGCACCGCATACGTGTATGTTCATACCTTATATGCATATTCAATACATAAAAACTACATTAATAACTAAAACTAATAATTTTCATTTTCAGAAACTTCAGTTTTGTCTCACATTATCAAAATATTTAACCAGAAACTGGTCACAAATTGATGTACAAAACTGTCCATACTCCTTGCATCAACACACCATACTGACATAGTTTTCTGCGGATATGTATATTTAGTAAATGGCAAATAAGCAGCATACCAACCTAATTACTAAAACAAGTCGTCTTCATTGTCAGAATGTTCTGATTCCCTTTCTACATTATCACAAGTTTGTCCCAGACATTGTCCACAAAATGATGTACAAAACAGACCATACTTCTTGCAAGAACACTTCATGCTTATACAATTTCCATGACAATTACAATGAATGATTTCCATCATATTCTCAGGAGCAGGTTTCCTGTCCATCATCACTGGAAAATACATTCCCTTATGTAGTCGCCATCCCCAATCTTCTGGTCGCATTTGGCAGGATAGACTCTTCCTTTCCATGATTTGGTAGTAAACACGCAGAGAATGATATTTAAGTGCATCAGGAGTAGGGGGAAGGTTTTCTGGTCGTACAAAATCTGTTGCTGTACTGATTTTGCTAGAAAACATTCTTATTCTTAAAGCAACAAGAGATTCATCTTCCTTGCATTCGTTCAGCCTTGTTGTTGCCTGTTCTCCAGCACGAATAATTTCTTCTTTAAAGGCATTTTTAGAATTAAAAATAGAGATGGATTTCTGAAAGGCCTCATCGGAATTAGCTAGTTGTAATGCCACTTGTTTTCCTTTTCCAAAAAATCGTGATGTTGTATCACAACCAAGAAATACATGGATACATAGAAGATTGTTACAGAGTTCGCCAAGGTCTGTTTTCGTAGATTTAATGTCCCAAAGCCTAGTTTCTATTTTATAAAACAAAGCATTCGTGTTTGACGGTGATGGAAGAATGAGCAGATCAGTATAATTTCCAACAACACAAGTATCTTGGTTTCGTGATTCTTGAATAGCTGTGTTGACTATCAGTGTGTCAGCATCCCTGTCTGAATACAAAACTTGAAATCCAACAGCAGAAAGCTCCAAACCCAATTTTCGAATTAGTCTCTCCCTTTTCATAGAAAGTTTCATTTCTGGATAAAGGAGCATTTCAGGAGCGCTCAAACCTCTAGTTCTCCTTAGGTGTGTGCAATCCTTTATCGATGGACCACTAATGTAACCATCGAAAATAACTGAAGCGTCACTGAAGTGTGTCTTCATGTAAGAAACGTAGGACTCAAATACTGTTTTGAATGTCTGATTTACTGGCCAATTGACCTGGTAGAGCAACCACCCACCGTCAATCACATATTTACAAGACGTTGGTGTATTTGAAGCTGAACTTGTCATTTTCCATAAAGCATTAACCAGTGCTGATTTATTTGCTGGTCGTAGATTCTCATAATCTTCAAATAAAGTTCTCGGAACAGAACAAAGCTCATAGGAGAAAACGTCTTCTAGATTCATGTTTCCTCTCATAGCAACAATTGCTAATCTTTGGAAAAGCTTGTTATGTTCCATACTGATTGATCCGGTAATCGTATGTATGGATTTCTTCTGCCATTGTAATGGTTTTATCCTTCTTCCAAAATATGAATGAGTCTGACGAATTTTCCTTCATTTTCAGTAAAATATTTAGTCCAACACATTTTGCTTTATCAACATTGACACGATCTTGAGCAGTTAAACCGTTCGTAATATTAATAAGTTCCTCTTCAGTTCGGAACGGCTGACATAATGTTAAGAAATCAAGTTTTTTTTTTTTTTTTTTTTTTTAGTATCAGCTGCATCCCTACTCATCCTCTTCAATTAAATATCTTTATGCTGGTTGGTGTGCTGCTTATTTGCCATTTACTAAATATACATATCCGCAGAAAACTATGTCAGTATGGTGTGTTGATGCAAGGAGTATGGACAGTTTTGTACATCAATTTGTGACCAGTTTCTGGTTAAATATTTTGATAATGTGAGACAAAACTGAAGTTTCTGAAAATGAAAATTATTAGTTTTAGTTATTAATGTAGTTTTTATGTATTGAATATGCATATAAGGTATGAACATACACGTATGCGGTGCAAAGTAGATATAGTTTGTACATTGAATGTGGGCATTATGTGAGAGAAACTTGTGCAATGTGTAAAGAAATTCTAGAATTTTATGAAGATGATCATTCATTTTAATGATTAGATAGCTACACTGTTTTAATTGTTATCCATTATATATACACACATACATGAAAACAATAGAGACATGAAGTATTCATGCCAGAAACGTGATCTATTACTAATATAAATTAGTAACAATTGCCTGGAAGAAACTTATGATAATGTGGAAAACGGTGTAAACTTTGTAAAGACGAGGACAATTTTTTCAGTGAAGAGGTTGCTACACTGTTTTAATTCTTGCCTTTCAAATAGACATGTACGTTAACCATAACAAGGACTGAAGAAATATCGTAATTTTGAGCATTTTTTCACATCTTCTTTCATTTCAATGATGGATTATCTCGGTCTGTAGCGACATCTGAACGAAATCTCAGAAGTCATATTTCAACGAAATTTCGGAGGACTTTCCCCAAGGAGGTGAGTAGAAGATTTTTAATATGTAGCTAAATACACCTTGTTACACATCCTGGTTCAAAAATTATTTGTGTTGCAATTATTTACTGGTCAATCCGTATACTGCGTCTACTTAGCTTCTAGCAGGAACCTGAGAGAAAAATCATATTATCGAAAATCGCACACCCAGTGCTACATAAATTCGACTAGCTCCGTTACTTTGTAAGATAAACGAACATAAGTACCCTCGTTGGAAAGCTAAGATCATGGGCTTTTACGTTTATTTCAAGACATTTCTGCATATCTCTGTTAGTTTCTGAGTTATCTGCCAATAAAACATTATTGCCAATTTAAAAAGAAACTATGTTTTTAATAATCGCCGCCATTTTTCAATATGGCGATAGTACATAGAGGCATGCAAACTTGCATCCCTTAAGGTATTCTATTATCTTGAAAATGGCGCAGGAACGAAGTTTTCAGCTTGAATCTGTAAGTAGATATTGTCATTTAAGTGTGAGTCGATGTCTCGGTGTGGCCGCCATATTGAATCCAAGATGGCGGTCTTTCCCCAAGCATTACGAAAGCGGATTTTGAATATATTATTAGCAACGCTATTTGGAAGTGATAGACGAAGAAACCATTTGTGTTGCAATTATTTCCGGGTCAAACCGTATATTGCCTCTACTAATTAGGAAGCACTTATTTATTACACTACATGGTAAATAATTTCTGAGAAGTTGTTTCAAAGGATGTAACTTAAATATCGACAATAAGTTTCTCATACTGGTAGACCTATATGAAGGAACAAAGGTAAAAGTGATACCATTGATGTTTCATCCACGAACTCAATAGATTTATATTTTCACATAATAAAGCGATATCTGTCTCGCATGTTCGTTTTGTTTAAGTAAATAACATAGTTCATCATAGGACAAAACATTCAATCTACTGCTCCGTTGCGAAAATACAAAAAGAGTGGTAGAAACTTACGCCCCTTTCTCACACAGGTGACGAATTGAAAAAAAAAAAAAGTCTCGCGACAGGAATGTCTTTGTTTGTCGCCAGACTGTCAACATTTTCACATAGAGCAGAGAAAAAAATGCATTATACAATAAATATAATTTTGTACCTTTTTTTTTTTTTTTTTTTTTAAATATGTTGGTTTCTGGAAACCTCCTTATCAAGTCACACAATCTCGTCAACGAACTTGGTAGGCAGCTGGGACAAAATCTTCAATCTTATCGGACTACGAAGGAGGTGAGTTCTATCTTCGAAAAAAGAAAAAAATGCGTTGTGAAATCGTCATTTTGTGAATGATGTACATTGACAAGCGGCGTAGACCTTGTTGAGGAGGTCCTGAATTTTTTGTTTTATTTTCCTCTTAAATTCGGTTCTATTTTGTACCCGTATTTGGTTTATTTTTATCGAAAAAGTAATTTTCTTTGACTTTTATATATATATAAAAAAATACTTTTAGATTTACCCTAACCAAGCACCAACATAAGTATCCGACTAATTGATACAAAGTTCATCATGATTCTCATATGAATTATGAGGTAAATATCCATAAATCCTTCGTACGAAGTCGCTTTAATCTTTCTAGTTACACAGAATATAATGTAATATTTTCTTGAGTTTACTTACAATTTAAAAAATTACATATATCATATTCACTTCCCATTCACAAATAAAAATTATAGTTTCACACACACACAAAGCCATTTCCATTACTTCAGATGGACACACTTTTATATGTTTCACTTCGCTCTGAGATCTCTCTCGTGGCTAAGCGGTTAGTGTACACGCGTTTGGCGTGGAAAATCTGGGTTTGATTCCCAGTGGGAGCTTTTGTGGTTCTGATTTCATGTTAATCATTAGGTCCACGTCTCATATAGCCTCGCTGCTGAAAGGGACGCTAAAATGAAAATCAAATCAAACGAAACATAACTCTGAACATAAAGTTTCTTTCCTGTCCTCACTTCTCGAAGAACAAAATTGTTAGTGCTCCCACATCTTGTTCTGATGACATTTGTTTGGTCTTCTCTTAGTCACCACACTATCACATTCCGAGAAAAAAAATCTTTCAGACCTATATTCGAGGCATGACATCGTGTGAATCTTCTCGGGGTACTTCCATATTATCATTCTATGAATTCTTCCATCATCATTCACTTGTCTAAAGGATATAATCGTGGGACGTTAAAACGGAAAGTTTTCTACATTTGAGAGAAATAATAATTTTGCTTGAGCACATTAAGCAGCAAACTCTTCCTCTATAATTTCAAGCACACACAGATTTTCTGCGGTTCATATTTATGATTCCTTTACAATATCTTTTAGAGAAAAATAGTCTTTCATTAGGTCTTAAGAAGTTTTCGGGACACTATTTTTTTTTTAAAAAAAACGGAATAATGATATTTCGCGATTTTATTCGCGTATTAGGGTCTAGGTAAAATTTATTGTTATTCTGGCAAATAGCTCATAGTTGAGTTATTTTACGATTCAAGGCTAGCAAAAAAAATCTCCTTCAATGTTTCTAGATGTATTTGTAACATTTATTATGCTTTCCGCAACTTTCAAGTCCCTAGTTATAAGTAAAAAGTCTGAGCAAAGGTGCAAAGTGTCACTGAATATACGAGTGGTCATTAAAAGCTTGTTAATACTACGGCTGTACTCAGTGGCGTATTTACAATTTTGTTTCGGGAGGGGCTTTGCTAACTTTCGGGGGGAGTGCTTTGCCTGGAAATGTGAAAATTCTGCAAGATATTTCATTTACTTTACTATACTACTATCCATTTCATAAAGATAGGCCCCTGACTTGGCGGTGCTGCCGTGACGTCCAGTCAAAACTTATATTACATTGTCGTACCTCGTTGGAATTGTTGGAATGTTGTCTTTTCAATACTTAAGACATACAAATTTTCTTTGTACTGTGTAGTGAGAAAAAAATAGAAATTAATGAAAAAGTGCGTATTTTTTCGTACTTTTTTGGTAAATCAATGTTTATAGGACTATATCTCGGAAAGGAGATAACATAAAATAATTTCCTGTGCACCATATGTAGATGCATATGTTACCTGTAAGTTCTGAAAATTTCATTACTGAACACGTAGTAGTTTTCTTGTTATTCAGTAAAAAGTGAGACATCATTATCTCTGAATTGCTGCGGTGTATTAACAATCTTAAAAAACTTTTAGAAAGATCTTAAAGTAGCTTTTTCAACCAAACTGTTTTGACTTGTTTTAAAAGATAAACAATCACAAATATGACATTATGATTTTCTCAGCTTTGCGCCCTTCGCTATCGCAGTTTATACGGAGTGCTACGTTGCCACATTTTCCTGGCGCGTATACACTCTCAGACGGACGGGTATTTAAACTTGTCACGCACACTGTCCGGCACTTTTTAGATATATTTTTAAAATTTTATGTCTCCACAGATTTTAAACCAATTTCTTAGAAATTAACAGGATATACAGAAAATGTGCCAAATGTTCAAAATTAGAAAAGCGAACTCTTATTTTGTTTGGATTTGCATGTGATGGTCTTCGAAAATTTGTTGCTTTTTGTCAGTTTTTCACTTACTGCACGCAGTACAAAATACACTTGCACAGAAACAAATACAAGCATAAACTTTATTATATGATACAACCTTAGTTGATATGTGATATTGAGTTTGCACTTCACAGAAGATCTGTTCCACCACTTGACAGACATACTAATAGCTCTTGCGTAGTTGATTTGTAAAAATCGCGTAAAGCTGGCTTCCGTGCAAGGCTTATGTGAATAATTAGTGTAAAAAGTTCCTGGTTTTTAATTAAAGTAACACGCTTTCATTTAGAAAACAAAGATTTTTGTTTTAGTATTTTTTCTTTTTCTCAATCTGCTGTTTTGCGTATTGATTCATAACTTTTACTACTATTCCTTGAGAGCTCATGTAGTTTGGATTTCACGTTAATCAGTAGGTCGACCTCTCATATAGCCTCACTGCTGAACAGGACGTTCAACTCAAAATCAATTCAACTTTTTTTTACTATAAAACTTCATCGGTAAAAACAGCTGAAACACTTTATATGCGGAATACTCTGTAGATAACCCAGCATTTTGATCAATTCCCGGGATACCACTAAACAGGGGTTTTGCATTTACTTGACTTTATCGCTCCAAGCTACATCAGAATCTGTCTTTGAATAGGAACGACACGTTTTTTTCTCTCTTTCCCGGCGCAGCCGCAGGTTCACTTGAAACAGAGTTACTATCTTGTTCACTCCCGAATACGCCACTGAACACAGAATAATCAATGTCATTACTATTCATTACTAACTCATAACCGTCTGAGTCGGAGTCATTCATCAGTTCTGCAATTTCATTATCGCTAAAAATTTTGCCTCTTCTTTTTGTAATACCGCCGCTCGTAAAGGAATATCCATATATATATATATATATATATATATATATATATATATATATATATATATATATATATTTTAATCAAAAACCACGACATATACTAAGGAAAATATAAATGCCCATTCGTCCGTCTCATTGCAATGAACCCATATGGTGTGAGTGCATGTCTAAGTTTTTGACGCCTACGAACCGAAGGGAAGTGTTGAAGGCGTAATCAGTGCAACGTGATTAGACGCAAATACAGCCCTCGTCACCTACACATTGCATAGTTTTCTTTCGTTGAAAGGAAACAAAGGACCCATTCTGTGTTATTGTATACATTCGGCAGGGGAATTGATCGCAGAACTTGGGTGAACACGTGATTGCCAAGGATACATTTCTTTTTAACCTTTAATATGTTCGTAAGCTGGAAAGTGTGTATACGGATAGATCTTGAGGTAAAAATGGAGCCATTGTTAATAAGTGTACAGGAAGATAACAGGAGCAGCGATGAGTCAACAAACCCATTACGAAAGTGAATGAAGTAAATAGATTAAGAGATGAGTTTTTGAATGTTTTACTTCAACGTTTTATTTCGATTAAATTGAGATGTGTAATGCATTATTATTATTTTTATGATGTTGTGAAAGGTTATAATAAATACTTTTTCCTATTACATTCTTATGAAGTAAGCTTCGCGCTACAAGCTTCCTGAACGCGACAACACTGCACGACAGCGTTGCCGCACTTCCACTTACTGTATGCTGTTTCTTCATATAAGCGCGGGGAATTTAAAGATTGGGCTGCAACATGGCTCACCGCTTAACGCAGAGAACATGTTGAAGTAAAAGAATTTTTTTAAAAAATAAATACTCTACAACTAAACCCTTTTTTGTTAATAGTTCCAAATATTTGGAACACTAGACTTCCAAATTTTCGAGCAGTGTTTTGTACGTTTCTCTAACTACCATGGTAAAGGAGATCAGAGCGTCGTACATTTGTTTTAATTACACAAAAAGTATCAAGTGATGAAAATTGAAATTCTCACAACTTACAGTTAATGGATGCATCTACATATTGTACACAGGAAATTATTTCACGTGATCTCTTTTCTGAGATATAGTACTATAAACATTGATCTACCAAAAAAGTACGAAAAAATACGCACTTTTTCATTAATTTTTATTTTTTTCTCACTACATAGTACAAAGAAAATTTTTATGTCTTAAGTATTGAAAAGACAACATTTCAGGAATTCCAACGAGGTACGACAATGCAATATAAGTTTTGACTGAACGTCACGGCAGCACCACGAAGTCAGGGGCCTATCTTTATGAAATGGATAGTAAGTAAGATTTCGGGGGGGGCTTAAGCCCGGAAGTCACCCCCTAAATACGCCACTGGCTGTACTTAAATGTGCTCCAATCTTAGTTACATTATTTTAGACTTTCTGCAATATTCTGAAGGCTTTTGCTCCCTAGCGTTTGCACCTGTCTGTGTGTTATCGTTGCCCAACATGTTTAGCGAAATGGAAATCTGCTAACAGAATAAATATATTTAAAACATCAAGATAGTTGTTTGATCAAAAATAAACACTATTTTGCACCCATATTTTCTATGCTAGGCAGCCCTTAATCTGTACGAAAAGATTAAATCAGTGTACATTATACAAAATTTCAAGTACGAAAATAAATAATTTAAAAATGGGCCAATCCATACGAAGTTGCTTGGCATAAATGACGGTATTCACCATTTATAATTTTTATTTATTTTTTCTTATATAAACTATTACCATTTAAATTGGAGTACAAACTGTTTTTTAAAATTTTTAATCCCAGTCAGTTTGTGAGTGATGGTCATTTTTTTTTTCTGAGCACTGCGTGCCGATAAGTGACTTCGCAGACGTTAGCGTAAATTTGTTGTATATCTTAAGACTGGGCTATTCAAATGAAATTAAATCTTTCAGTTTTACGTCCCACACTTATACCGTGTAGCCTGAGGAGAAGGTGATTATGAGAATGAATGAAATAGTAGACTGAAGAAAGTGGGAGGAAACGAGAGAACACAGAGGAAATCCACCAACACAGTGTTTGTCTACTAGAAAACCTCTTTGGCGCAAGCTGGGATTGAACCAGGAACCCCAGACAGCGAAGGTGAACGCTCTAGTACTGAGCCACCGCGGCCTCTGGCTTATCATATTCAAAAAATTGCAACAAACACCATTTTCTTAAAGTTTAACGAAAAATAAAGGTATCCAAAGATGATACATATACTAACTGAAAGATCTCGTTAAGCTTAACAAAATTATATTTGGTGTCTGTAAATTATCATGCGTAGTTTTTGAGAAAAATCAAGAAAAATTAAATTTGTTTATGAACCTGAAAATTAATGCTTTATGAGAATCACGGCACATATTAAGATTAAACTTATATTAAAGTATACTTTCTTTCATACTCCTTATGTCACTGCAGGCTCGTATCCACAGGGGGAGGGGGCAAGGGAGCCGGGCCCCCCTAAACTTTGGCTGGCCCCTATAAAATTTCACGGTAGGCTTGCAAATGAACTATAATATGGTGATGAAGTATAAATGATTGGGTCGCCCCCCCTAAAGTTTTGGGCTGGCTACGGGCCTGTGTCACTGGCAAGATGATAGTACAGGCTAGGGGCGCACCCACGGGGGGTACACCTTGTCCAGACCCCCGCAAACTTAGTAACTGAACATAAATTTGTACACTTTCTCAACAAAACTATATTTGTTTGACAGGGAAATGAATGATGAAGTATGAAATTTGATCTTAGACTTCATCTGTACTCTTTCTCTTATAAAAACAATCCAGTTCTATCATTTTTTTACCTTGAAAATATAGGTGGAAGTATTTTACAATTACTTATCGCAATTTTGAGTGCACAATAATACCTGTTCTCAATAGTACTTAGATGTAGTGCCTTATAGTATTGGACTCTCTTTCCAAAACTTGAAGCCCTCCTAACAAAAAATTCTAGTAGTTCGCCTGATAGCCCAAAACTATAAGCTTTACTCTTAAAACTTAATATTTGTTTAATTAAATTAATATTCAATGTTGATACGTTTGCTATAACAGTCGTGAGCTCCTCCGTGGCTAAGCGGTTAGCGTACGCACCTTTGGCGTGGGAGACCCGGGTTCGATTCCCGGCGGGAGCTCATGTGGTTCGGATTCCACGTTAATCAGTAGGTCCACGTCTCATATATTCTCATGTAATGTATCGCTGCTAAACGGGACGTAAAACTCAAAATCAATCAATCAATAACAGTCGATACATTACAACAAACTGAATAGAAATGCGAATTTCATGTTCAATTCACGTCCATAATTTTGAGAAAAAATCGAGCCAAACTAATTTTTATGGTACTTCAAACTTCTTCATTCCCACTATTAATTGGGAATTTTTATTCAACAAGAAATTATTGTCTATTTATTTATGTATGAGAATATCCCTTGGAAACACCCCTTTACGGTTCAGAGTAGAACAAAGAGGTCGATAATTTCAAGAACATGCGAAGTATTTTGACAAGAGACACTCACTGTAATAAATGGCTCAGATCTTGAATTGTCATAGCAAAAGAACACTCAACAACAAAAGATCACTCTTAACTAGCAGGATCAATATCGCGGTAAGGACATAATTGGTCAAGTGCTATACAGTATATGGAGTATAATTCTAACTACGGAAGTTAGAGAAGAAATATTTAGAGAGCTTCGAAATGTATTGTTGGAGAAAGTTGGAGAAGATAAAATAGACATAGAGAGAGACGGATAGGAGAGAAGAGGACACTTCTAGCCAGCATCCTTTATAGGAAGACCAATTGGATTGGACATATAAATGAAAGAAAGATGGAAGGAAAGCGAGGGATAACAAAGAGAACAACATAGTTGATCGATTATTTGAAAAATAGAAGATAATATTGAGAGTTAAAGGAGGAAGCAGAAGATCCAGAAACTTGGAAGAAACATTTTCAAGTCCAAACCTGAATAATAATTAGCCCCAGAATCTGCCAGAAGATAATAATAATAATAACAATAATAATAATAATAATAATAATAATAATAATAATAATAATAATAATAATAATAATAATAATAATAATAATAATAATATATCGTTTGTTACGTTGACAGTTGTACATGTACTGATTATCATAAGCTGCAATAGCACTGTCTTCAAAATGATAAAACGTACTACAATAGCATTACGTTTATGATAATCAAACAACAATTTTATTGTTAATGCAATACATGAAAGCAAGATCCGAAAGTAAAAACATGAATAAAAATGGTAACAAAAATACACTAAATTAAACAAAATAAAAATAAATTAAAAATTATAAGAATATTTTGTGCTCACTCAATGACAAAGATTGTCACGTGTGTTATTTGTGGAATATTGTATTACACAGTGAAACGTAGACATTACGAGAAAAAAAAACTAATTAAAAAACACTACAGTATTTAATATGTGGATACGGAGAAAAACGAAAATATCTCGGTGAAGCGGAAAACTAGGTAGAACCTATATGATTTTTGAAAGTAAAGAGCTGTCCCTAGTTCGATTCCCGCTGAAGACAATCGGTCGAAATGCTGTAAAATCTTTTCCAGCACAGAAATCCTAAGTGGGTTTTTTCTTGTTTTTCTTTCTCATTCACGTCAGGTAAACACCGGAATAGTACCTAATGCACAGATCCTAAGGCCTGTCTTCTTTCCCCATTCCTTTCTTTTTTTATTCCTTCTTCCCTGCATAATGTGCTCGCCGAAGGACATCATCGCTTACGCGTAACAGGCTTAAAACTATACGTGCCGGTAATGCCCAGAGACATATGTATAAATAAATAAATAAATAAATAAAATTTTTCAAGTTAAGAGGCTTCATCCAGACGAAATTAAAATACCGCTAATTTTACAATAATCATGTGATATCTTCAAATAGATAAAAAGATAATTGAAATGTGAAACAAGAGCGCCCTAGACAATATTATTTTGCGTGAGGTACCGTTATCACAAGTCACCTAGTGGCTTTCCGTTTTCAGCCGTTTACAAACGCGAAAATAAATGCCGATTTTCAAAATGGCTCGAAATCGAAAGCAGATAAGTGAGTCGTGATAACGATATCTCATGTAGAATGATATTGTCTAGGGCGGTCTTGCTCCATATTTCGATTATATTTTATCTACTTGAAAGATATCACATAATTACTGCAAAATTAGCGGTATTTTAATTTCGCCGGGATGAGGCCGCTTAAGGAAGTTACAAGTAATGAAATGATTACAGGTAACTAAAGCCGGAGTAAAAACTAAACAATCATCATTGCCATAGGTATTCTAAAAATTATTGATAGGTCATTTGCTGGAACTGAGAATCTTCCATGCTTCACGATCTTCCGCTAACATCTTCGTCTTTATATATATTATTTTTCTGTTTTGATATCGTCCATTGATTGTAGTTTCCTTCGCCCCTCCCTCTCTTTCCTCTTACCATACCCTCTTGCGCGTCCCTCACGATAGAGTTCCTTCTTATCCAATGTCCCAAACAATTTCCCTTCCTCTTCTTAATAATATCTAAAATTCTTCTTTTCTCCCCCACCATTTCTAACACCCTCTCATTCGTTTTCCGCTCGAACCAACTAATTATCTCCATTCTTCTCTACATCTACATTTCGAAAGACTTCAGTCGTTTTTCATCATCCGCGTAATGTCCATGTTTCTGACCCATACAATACAATATTCCACACGAAGCATTTCATGAGTCTTTTTCTCAGCTCTTTATTTAAGGTTTCACAAAACAAATTTTCTTCTTCCTAGAGGCTTCTTTTGCCATTCGTATCCTTACTTTTATCTCACATTCACACTAAATATAGTTTAAAATATTTATGTTACACCCTTCGTGGACCTCTTGTGATACGAAAGGATTCTAATTACTTTTAGATGTAATTAAGAAAAAAAAACTCAAGACATAAATTTTGTACATAACTTTCAAAACGAGTTGAGAAAAGATTTCCCAGAATTGAGACGAGATGAGACGACTAATGTTTTTTCGAGACTATACGAGACGAGAAAGTAGTCTTTGAGAATTGAGACAAAATAAGAAAGCAGTTTTTCGATAATCGAGACGAAACGAGAACGCAGTCTTCCAGAATCGAGACGAGACTAGGCGAAACTTAATAAAATTTATCAAAACAGGTTAGAAAGTCGTACATATTTTTCGTCATGTTTCGTGAGCAATACTAGTTCGCAGACCATCCGGCATGATCAACCTTCACACTACAAGCCGTATCCCACTATACAATCTCTCTGCCAACAGAATTCTATTGCAGGACCACTCCACCTGCCTCAATCCTATAGGAAATAGTAGAACAAGAAGAGAAAAAACACGAAATAGTTAACACGATCTAAGTAGAAACTGATTATGGAGAAACGCATTAACTCGTATGATGGAAGGAAAAACAAGGAGAAGGATCAGAATCACGTGAATACGTACAACAATACAAACTGACAACAATGGAGAACAATCTTCTTAGCCTTGAGAAAGGGCGTGCAGGGTGGTTCAGTGGTAGAGAGCTTACCTCTGGTGTGTGGGGTCACTGGTTCGATCCCCAGCCAGTTTGTGATGGACAAGTCATATTCGTCGTTTTTTCTCAGGGTATTCCCGTTTCCTCCACCATTCTCATCATTCACTGCATTAACCATTCGTCTCCCTTAGCACGTCGGACGTCAAAGTGAAAGATATAATTTCCTCCCCTGAGGATATAATTTACTTTCCTGAGGATAATACCTACTCCATGCTCTCCACACACATACTACCACTATATAATTGACAATCTCAAACAGGTATATAAGAAATAAACTTCTGACTCAAGAGCCTGCAGGGAGCCAAAGACTATAAGCCGGTTTGTGACACTAATACATTTGGGGGTGATGTGTGGTCAGCACATTTGCTCCTCTCTGGACATTAATACTGGCTTTCTAGACCGGAGATGGCTACTTCTTTCCATTAAGCAGTTTATAATTGTACTCAGAACGTTGGGAGAGCATCAAAACCATCTGGTGAGTATGAACGGCCATCCATCGTATTCCTCTGACTAGATGCGGTACTGCTTGATTTCGGTGATTTTACGAAAATTGGTATTCCAGTTCTGCTGAGGCCTTGCCCCCCTTAAATAGGTATAGAAATTATTCAAATAATTTATTACACAATTGAATGACATACATATTATTCAAATTCTAAAAATTACGAATCCAATTTTTTTTTCTTGGTACCAATATTAAATTTAATGGACTTTCAATTAATACTGCTTTAAAGTAAGTTGGACCTCGATAACTCGCATTCCTTGATAACTAGAATTTCTTCACATAACCTTGAACTCTTCATAAACTCCATGTTAAAATAACTTCTGTAAGTTCAATGTTAAAAAATTACAACCTCAATAAGTCAAATTTCAATTGATTCATAATCATATTTAAAAACCTCGATAACTCGAACTTTCGTATCTGCGAACATCTAGGAGTCGAAACTTAGTTATATAAGTCGAATTTCTCTTGATGCAATCTCGATAACTCGAAGCTATAACTCTATGCTTCTACATAATTGTCATGGTTGCTAGCAGGGGCGTCATTTAGGAGAGCAGGAGGGGGCAATTGTCCTCCAAGAGTTTGAGGAATACACATACTTAAATCTATTGTCTACTACTAATATACTAGTACAAAACGTGAAAGTCTTATGTCGGTGGTGCTCTGGCCCCCCTCAAACGAAGTCTGAAACGACGCCTTTTGTTGCTAGCCCTGTCATTGTTGCTAATGAGTATTGTCTATGGGTTTTACTCATATCTAGACATGAAAGCATTACATGTACAGTATTTTATTTACTAGGCTCTAATCTTACTTAATTTAAAGAAGTTTCACAATTCCTAGCTCTAGAGATTTCGCGAATAGAACTTCAAAATGAAATAAAATGAAATCTAAGTTTTACGTCCGACGTTTATGCCGGCTAGGCTAAAGGAGACAGCGAAGATGAGAAATGAGGAAATGCTGGAACGAATAAAGTGGGAGGAAACATGAGAACCCCGAGAAAACCCACACAGAGGTATTTGTCCACCACAAAGCTCACTTAGCGTGAGCTGGGGTCGAGTTGATTTTAACATCCCTTTAAACAGCGAGGCTATATGAGACGTGGACCTACTGATTAACGTGGAATCCGAACCACATGAGCTCCCGCCGGGAATCGAACCCAGGTCTCCCACTCCGAAGGCGTGTACGCTAACCGCTTAGCCACTAGAAAGCTCTCGCGTTATCGTGGTCCTGTTGTATGTTGATATTAAATTTACCTCAAAACATTATATATATTATAATTTAGCTCATTATTAAATTTAGCTCAAAGTGATCCGGCTTGATAAAAGTTTACGAAACGCTGAGTTAATAAACAGAATAAAAATTTCACTTTTAAATTTAATAGTGGTATAATATGGTGGCAACACTGCGTGTATGGAGAGAGAAAAGCTCTCTGCATGGTTGTGAAGCAAGCAACCGTAATCGAAACTGCCATTCAGCCCTTCTTGAAGTAGAAGGAAAAAATCTTTGGAAGAGAATCTCCTTCCACCCACCTTCAGAAAGGGAAGATGTTTATCTATACACCGTCTTGATCTTGTTTCGAATCTTCTTGTGTCCAGCGAAAGAAAAAAGGAAAAAAGAAGTTGCAGGACTCGCTTGACCACTGGATGGATGGACATTGGTCGAGGAGCGTTGCAAGAAGACGTTACAGACATTCACAATACCTTCTTCTATCTATCGGTTTCGTATTACCTACAAGATGTTTAGAAGTTGTGGGAAGAGATGGGTGTTAACGGTACCAGTAGAGATTACACATCAAAGCAACTGGTTATTTCTTCTTCTTCTTCTTCTTCTTCTTGATCCCCTTCATCAACCCTCTAAACGAACATTTCTTTTTCTTGAAAATTAATTAGGTAATTTAAGGGTAATGTTTATGTTAATTTATACTCGTGAAATAATTACTGTGTGTCTAAAGATTGAACCTCTACTACAACAATTAAGATGCCTCATTCCGGCGAAATTAAAATACCGCTAATTTTACAGTAATTATGTGATATCTTCAAATAGATAAAAGGTAACTGAAATGTGGAACAAGAGCGCCCTAGACAATATTATTTTGCACGAGGTTCCGTTATCACAAGTCACCTAGTTGCTTTCCGTTTTCAGCCCTTTACAAACGCGAAAATAAATGCCAATTTTCAAAATGGCTCGAAATCGAAAGCAGATAAGTGAGTCGTGATAACGGTATCTCATGTAAAATGATATTGTCTAGGGCGGTCTTGTTCTACATTTCGATTATCTTTTATCTATTTGAAGATATCACATAATTACTGTAAAATTAGCGGTATTTTAATTTGGCCGGGATGAGGCATTTTAATTGATAAAAGCAAGCTTAGTTATAATTAATCTATTATTCCTACTGCTTTTTTTTTCAATACACGAAATGAAATGAAATTCAATCTTTCAGGTTAACATCCCACATTATACTGTTTAGGCTAAGAGAGACGGATGATAAGGCAAGTGAATGATGAAGAAAGAATTGGTGGAATGAGAATGTGGAAGGAAACGGGAGTACGCCGAGAAAACCCACTGATATGATGTTGTCCACCTTCGCCGGGAGTCGAGCCAAGGATCTCACGCACCACACGTAAGCGCTCTAACACTGAACCGCCATACCTCCCTTTTCAATACATAATATTAGTGATGTTCCGTAGTTGAGTTGAGTTGATTTTGAGTTTAACGTCCCTTTTCAGCAGCGAGGCTATATGAGACATGGACCTACTGATTAACGTGGAATCCGAACCACATGATGAGCTCCCGCCGGGAATCAAACCCCGGCCTCCCACGTCAAAGGCCCGTACGCTTAGTGATGTTCCGTAGTAAAGCGGGAGCCTCTCGTATGTAGGGCCTCTGGTTCGATCCAGACCACATGAGTTAGTGCTGGACAATATCGTATCTATGTGTTCTCTCGATGTTCTCCCGTTTCCTCCCACATTGTGATATCACCAATTCTTTCACAATCTTTCATTATTATCCATCTTCTTTAGCCTACAGGGTCAAACTGTGAGGTGGGCCGTAATTTTATTGCATTATGTCTCTTAAGGGTTATGCCCGGACAGATTGATTCTACTAGGTTCTGTGGGATCGTTTCACGTCCCTACTAGTTCTGGCTTTCTAGATCGGTGTTTTGATTTGTAGCTCTTATTTAAGCACTTCAATTGCCTACAGATGCTGGATTAATGCCAAAAATTAAAAAAAAAAATCCATCCCCTCATAGTCAATCGATCCTACTACTAATCATTAGGTTCTTCTAATTGTTCTATTAAAAATTCTTCTATTCTAGTTATTCTCGTTATTTTCAAAAATGTAAGATATTAACAAACATGTGTCTGAGTATTCTGCTTGAAATCGAGTTCTAGCCCATTTATCCAATTGTAGCTGAGTACAGTAAGGGTAGGATGGCCAGTTCATTTCCCATGCGGTTCCAAAAGGGTTAAACCAAAAAGAAAATTAGAGCTGAAATGGAAAAATGGGTTGAGAATTATGTTTATTTCTACTATGTATACAAGAGATACCATTACGACTTCTTCATTACGCAGGTATTGACTTGCACATTTCAAGTGTTACTCATGAGACGAGAAACTCCTGGTCTCGTCTCGAAAACAAGATGAAGAGTTGAGACAAGAAGTACCTTTTGAAATTCAAGACAAGAAACATGACAAGTCTCGTCTCATTTTTGAGACGAGGTATTTCTCGATTCTCGTGTGGTAACACTAGTTCACCCCCCAAAAAAAATTCAGTTTAACGTCCCACGATTATATCGTTTTAGACCAAGAGAGGCAGATGATTTAAGACAAATGAATGATGATGGAAGAATTGGCGGAATGAGAATGTGGAAGGAAATTGAAGTACCCAGAGAAAGTACAGCGACACGATGACGTCCACCACAAACTTACTTGGTCGGGCATCGAATCAAGGACCTCACGCACCAGAGGTAAAATCTCTACCACTAAGCTACCGCACCTCCTCCCCGAGAGAGAGAGCAACAAGAACAACCGTTAATTTACAAAATAAGTAAATTTTGTTCATGCTAGTTGTCGTTTTAGTTTACAAAAAAAAAAAAAAAAAAGCTTGAAAATTGGAAAGCAGTGAAGCATATGATAAGATTCAATTTGTTTACCTGTTCTCGTATACCTTTGTCAGAACTTTCTGACAATTCTTTCATTTTTACTAGAATAGCAGAATTCTTGATGAAGATAAAAGAGGTACTTGGAGAAAGCGTGTGGGTAACTTTTGAATGAGATTTTCCACTTTGATAAAAACGACTGTGAGGATATGAAAAGGGAGGGAACAAAATAAAAAAAAAAAAATTGACAAATGTCCATCCGCATGTATGGAGACAGCATGTCAAAGCTACAGGAGTACTGACCACAACTTCGCAGATTAAGACATTGATCAACTCCCGTTGAGATAAGTTTCTTTCTTTAGAAGGAAGATAGTTATCAATTTGTGGTTTTGTGGGTAGATAAGTGTTTCTTTTTCTGTGTGTATATATATGAAGGCTGGATTCGTTGGTGAAACACTTCAGAGGAGGAAAACGCTATCTGGTGGAGAAAGAAGAAAACTAAAATAATTGAAATTTATTTTCGTCTGTCTAAAATCTCAGTCAGTCAGAAACATCTCAATTCGCCCTTTTTTTATCCTCCATTTTTTGTCTAATCGACTGTGCAAAAGAAGAATAGGATAAATTTTAATCTGTTTATCCGATACAAACTTTTGTAGTTTCTTTTCATATGAACAGAGAAGTGATACAAAGTGGCTTATTTCACGTAAAAGATTGACAAAAGTCGTCCATAGTACGCATGCACCATTCACTATAATACATCCTTTAGCGTTTTTAGATTTCCAAACTATGCTATGTATTCAAGTGTACGAAGTCTTATAAAAATGATGTCGCCTGCACGTTCGTCAGCCCATCAACAGCCATCAGAGCGGAAATGCTTGTTTTGAGATGCACTTCAGAGTCCTGTTTTCATCAGAAGTGGGATTGAACAACTTCCGGTTTCAATAGGCATCCTCAAAGAGCGAAAACGGCAAAAGAGATGGCGCTAAATGTTTTCTTTGTACGGGGAGTGATCAGAAAGTATTGTTACAAAGCCTGCAGTGAAATGTGTATATATTATTTCATACAACCAATACAGCCAACACAGTTAGTACATACATCCTGTCCTTGCGTGTTCAGCCACGCTGTCACGAAGTATTTCATCTCGTCTGAAGCGAAGCGACAGCCTCCTATGTGTTCTTTTCAAGTGCGGGCACAGTGAATGTCGCTTTGAGCGAAGTCTGGGCTGTAGAGAGGATGGTCGATCATGTTCCAGTGTGTTGAAATCTGTTGATGCTATGTTGGGTCGGCCACTGTGGTGGCGTTTTCTCTACCAGTCGCAAACTTTCGACACCATTCTGCCACATAATGATGAGACGATATTAGAGTCTCTCCATAAATCTTTACCAGCTACCGGTGAATTTCAGCCACGGTTTCATGTTTCGAAATCTCATGTAACTTACAGAAATCGAATAACTGAGCGAACTTCTTAGCGAGACCAGTTTTATAAACGAGTCTCCATTTCCCTAGTAGCAGAGACAATTTGCAAACCGCTTGTTGTAAGCTTACATAGCAAGTCGGCCAAGCTTGCATCCAACTTGATTGGAAAGAGTGCAAGCATGCCGAAGCTGGATTCGAGTAACGACGTTACATGGAGGCAACATTGTATTCAGTATCCAATTCAAACTTGACGCAAGCGTTTTACAAGTCAAGTCAAGTCAATAGCCAATAAAGGGCCAGTGATGCTATGACGCTATGCGAAGGGTCTGCATCGCTTGCAAATACAACAAAAGGCAGATTGTATGAAAGCATGCGTTTCAAGTGCAAGCGTAGAAAGCCAAAAGCCAATCACGCCCTAACTGGCCGAAAGTTTTCTTGCTAATTGGGTTGTGTTTACATTCAACTAGCGCCGTAGGTTGGCAACTCTGCACAATTGCCACGGCCTTGTAACCTTAGTTTCTGATCCTTCCTCGTATTTTTAAATTCGAAAAAAGATGAAAAATTTCGCAACTAAAGACCTTGTGAATATGTTCATTTCTGTGTAATATTATTGTGTGCAAATTGAACTTATATTCATTTAAATATAGTGAATTTTATATTATAGATATACCACATTGACTTGATCCCTAGTCTTCCGCTGCAAGCGCTGCTATCGGCTGAAAGAATTCCACTCGCTTTCTCTCGCTTAGCAACAGCTGAACTCTTATTGGCTCAACGCGTGAGTGTGTGAGGGTGTGAGCGTTAGTTCGCATTTTTGCCACGGCTCAAGACATCTTGGCAGCACAATACCTGCACTCGTGTGCAAACAGTGAACCTCCTCATTAAAAACGTGTATTTTGGCGCACTTCCCCTCCCTGTCTAAAAGAATTCATTGTTTCGGAAGCGCCGAAACTGGTTTTTCTTTTATGTCAGCGGGAGGGCGAGAGCAGGCAGCAAGCAAGACGTCCCAGAAAGTTGCGCATCGTTCAACTGCTTGCAAGATGGAAAAAAAATGTTTTATGATCCTTTCAAGACTATGTGTACACGGTGAAATATGGTAGGGTTTCAAGATGATTATTATTATTATTTATTATTATTATTATTATTATTATTTTTATGACAGCTACAAGTTCTTCTAACGTGACAACCCCTTTAACATCTAGAAATATTCTTTGGCCTTTCTCTACTCAGGTAGATCTTGTTAATAACTGAAATCAGTACTTTCATTGCATTGTCTCTAATCTCTTGAGCAAATCTATTAGTATGTCGTCGTTTCCAGTAGCTTTCTTCCTTCGCATGTATTTGATAGCTTGTATTACTTCACCTTTCAATATACTGGGGTCCTTTTTCCTCTTCATCAACCTCTTCCTTTGCTTCCATCTCAACATCTCTTTAATGGTTTTAATAATGAAAAACCTTATTACAAACCGAAAATTACTTACGGGAGTCACTGGCAAGTCAATGGGGGTTAGTGACATAAAATAAATTCAGAAATCCTGCATTAAAGACAATAATCAGTGTAAGTTATCAAACAAAATGCAATGTATGAAATTTAGATATGGTAATCTATCTCTCCCTACGGCCTATGGAACCCGGAGGTTCAATGCCGTGTTCACAAAAGCCCTCCATTGACTTTTATCCTTACTCAATTGGGTCCTGGTTCTACTTTGTATTCGTATTTCTGGGAGATCCGTCTTAATATTGTCCCCTCATCTGCGCCTAGGTCTTCCTAATGGTCGTCTTCCGATAATACAGAATCTAGATGCGGTAATACATACATTTAATAACGATTATATTACAATAACCATAATAAAAGAAAACATGAAGATACAGCGGTTTTTTTTTACAAGAAAAAGATAGCTAATAATGAATGCAAAAAGTTTCTACTGACTTGTCAGTGTAATTTATAAGTACATTAACCAAAACAATTGATGATGTAATTGCTTAACTTTTCTTGAGATTACGTATTCAGTTAATGAGTTCTCTATTCTTTCGTTCAATTTTATGTACTGATAACCTAGGTTCTCCATCAAGGTTGAAAAACTTGTTTCATATAGATAGTCGCTACACACAACGACGCTTTTATATATATATATATATATATATATATATATATATATATATATATATATATATATATATAATTCAAACAATACACTTTATGATTTGATTTACACATTAATAAATTGAGCCTATGATTCCACCCTTCAACAGAATTCAGAATAGTTCCACATGGAGATGTCAACAAAGTAGGCCCTATCTTTTTTTGAAAAATGCCCGAAGTTCTTTCATGATGTGATGCATCTTCTATAAATCAAAACCACCCAGCATCAATATTGTCTACAGGGAGATATACTAGAACAGAACATTTCTTTCCTAGAATCTTAGCCCAGAAACTGATTTATATTAAGGGAGCCACACACGCACACATACACACACACACACAATAAAAGTTCTGTGTAGCGAACCCCAGGCTATGGATTCGACGTATTTTGTTACACAGAATCCAAATTTCAAACCCCAGGGTATGGATTCGACGTATTTTGTTATACAGAATCCAAATTTCAAACCCCAGGGTATGGATTCGACGTATTTTGTTACACAGAATCCAAATTTCAAACCCCAAGGTATGGATTCGACGTATTTTGTTACACAGAATCCAAATTTCAAACCCCAGGGTATGGATTCGACGTATTTTGTTACACAGAATCCAAATTTCAAACCACAGGGTATGGATTCGATATATTTTGTAACACAAAATCCAAATTTCGAAACCCCAGGACCATTGACCGTGTCAATTTTGTTTTATGGGCGAAAAACGTGTGTTCTCCCTTTCCAAATCGTTCAAGCTTTTCGCCCATAAAAAAATTTGACACGGTACATCGTCCTCGTTTCAAAATTTGGATTTTGTGTAACAAAATATATCGAATCCATACCCTGGGGTTTGAAATTTGGATTCTGTGTAACAAAATACGTCGAATCCATACCTTGGGGTTTGAAATTTGGATTCTGTGTAACAAAATACGTCGAATCCATACCCTGGGGTTTGAAATTTGGATTCTGTGTAACAAAATACGTCGAATCCATACCCTGGGGTTTGAAATTTGGATTCTGTGTAACAAAATACGTCGAATCCATACCTTGGGGGTTTGAAATTTGGATTCTGTGTAACAAAATACGTCGAATCCATATCCTGGGGTTTGAAATTTGGATTCTGTGTAACAAAATACGTCGAATCCATACCCTGGGGTTTGAAATTTGGATTCTGTGTAACAAAATACGTCGAATCCATACCTTGGGGGTTTGAAATTTGGATTCTGTGTAACAAAATACGTCGAATCCATATCCTGGGGTTTGAAATTTGGATTCTGTGTAACAAAATATATCGAATCCATACCATGGGGTTCGCTACACAGAACTTTTATTTGTATGTGTGTCTATGTGTGTGTGGATGTGTGTGTGTGGCTGTGTGTGACTGTGTAATTTGTGAGTCCTAATCCTCCAGTGTTTTAGCCATCTCCTCGATTTTGGGTACAGGGGTACCTAAAACTCTAGGAGGAGACCACATTGATTTACGGTTTACGTGCAACATCTATATCTTCAAAAGTTTCGATGGGAATTCTAGAAGTTTTGAAGGTGGATTTGTCTCCTCCTAACATGTCTGGATAAAAATATTTCTAAAATGAACATTTCTAGTTGCAATTCATAATTTAAAAAAAATTTAAAAAGAGAATTTTTTGCTAAGAAAAACATGTCTTACTTTGTTTGTCTTTTAAATTTAATTAAACTCTAAGTATAAACAGGTAATGAAAGATTTGATCATAAATTCATTATACCGATTACAAAAAGTAACAATCAAATTTTACGACTTATAATTAACTTGTTATGGTTTTGAATAATAATAATAAATAATTAAAGCTTATTCAAACATGTTCGTAATTGATGCTTTTAAACTGGCATGTTCGTAAATTGAGTTAACCATTTCTACATCTTATTTTACTAATTGACAGCACACGTAAAAAAAAAAATCAAGTAAAAATAAAGAATTAAATATATATATATATAAATTAAATTGTTATAAAGATGTATACACCCTTAGTAATTACATGTTTGAAAATCTGCCCCTTTTTGGTACAAATTAGATTTCTACTAAATCGAGAAACAAAAATAACATTTAAAAAATGAAAATATTGAAAGTGATCTATAAATTAAGTTTCGTAATTATTGTATGTTAATTTCTTGGGTCCGAACCTAGTTTAAAAAAATCGCACAGATGTTTGATACGTTGTTACGACGGCGGGAGGGGCCCTCATTAAATATTCTGCTTGGCTTTTTGATATCTTCATTATTACATTGTTTCAATAAACATTAAGTATTTAGTTGACAAGTAGCACAACCAGCTACAAAACAACTTTTAAAATAATAATAAAAAAGAGAGTAAATCCGTTCTTGACGTTAGTGGAACAATGCCACGTTATGTAATACGTTATGAAGCCCAAAGACGGCAGAAGTTGATGAAGAACCCTGTTGCATGAAACAGCCCCTCCCATTCTTTCTGTAGAAAGACATAAATGAATGAAGATGAGAAATAGACAGAAAGAAAGAAAGAAAGGAAGAAGAAATATGAAGAAAACAAAAGTTATGATAAACTTGGTGGTGAAGAGAAAACGACCCAGATTCCGAAGACGTTTTAAGCAACATTAAAGCTCTTCGTGAACAGCAGGGTTGGCAAGTTAAATAATTTTGGTCATTCTGGGAACAAATTAAAAATAACAAAGTGGAAAAAATATATACGTATGTTTAAGCGTTGCTACTCTGAATTTGTTTGTGAACAGATTATTATTATTATTATTATTATTATTATTATTATTATTATTATTATTATTATTATTATTATTATTATTATTATTATTATTAATGAAGATGGCATTTCAGTAGGAGGTAGAATGATTAGGTGTATACAGATGGTATGGCGCTTGTTGCACAATCTGAAGAGAAATCAATAAGATTTTAGAAAACTTGAGGAAGGGCTGTGAAGAATACGAGATGAAAATAAATGTTAGAAAGACAAAAAGTCATGGTGATTGGAACGAAGGGGTCTGTGTCTAATATAGAAGAAGGATAGGAGAAAATAGAACATGTGACTAGCTTTCAATACCTAGGTAGTATTATTAGTGATTATATGAGGTGTGAACGTGAAATAAAAGCAAGGATAGGAATGGCGAAAGAAGCCTTTACGAGGAAGAAAATACTATTTTGTGGGACTTCGGGTCAATAGTTGAGAAAAAGACTCATAAAATCCTTCGTGTGGAGTATGGTACTGTATGGGTCAGAAACACGGACATTACGCAAAAATGATGCAAAAACCACTAAAATGAAAAATGAATTAAACGTTCTTATAACTTTTAACCCAAGAAAATTTATGTTGGCAGGGAAACATTTGATATTTGGTAATCTTCAAAAAATTAACAATGTGTGACCTTTGTTTACTTTTCGTAACGTGTACAAGCTAATACTATTACAGTCACTGAATATCATATTTCCATTCGAAATGAAATGAAATGAAATCCTTCAGTTTAACGTCCCACGGTTATGCCCTTTAGTCTAAGGGAGACGATAATTAAAGTAAGTGAATAATGATGGAAGAATCGGTAGAATGAGAATATGGAGGAAAATGGAGAACACCGAGAAAACTCAGTGATACAATATTGTCCAGCACAAAGTTACTTGGCCGGGGATCGAACCAGAGCCCAGAAGTATGCGTTTTACCACTGAGGCACCGGGACCCTCTATTTCCATTCGAAAAAAAATACTTGATTTATTTATTTACTTATGAACACAAGTTTCATGGATGTTTATTAAGTTTCATGGATGTAATAACAATGTATTAACATTGATTGTTAACAAAATATACATACTTGAATGCGTTAAAGGGGTTTTGGAACATTTTCAAGTCCGTCGGCAAAAAAAAAAATAAAAATAAAAAAATAAAAAAAATAAAAATAAAAATAAAAAAATAAAAAAAATAAAAATAAAATAAAATAAAATAAAATAAAATAAAATAAATTTAACTAACTGTAGGAACCTAAAACTATTCTAAATATTTGTTTATATACTTAAGTATGTTCGTCTGTTATGGAAACTAACAATAAGAACTACTTGTTCTGTTTAAGTCTAGATGTGAAGTAATGCTAAAAGACTGTTTTGAAATGGATGAAATTACATTTCTATTTTTACGTCCGATGTTTAGTTTTATTCCCTTTAGGCTATAGGAGGATGACAAATTAATGAAAGTGAATTGTAATGAAATAGTTAGTGAAATGGAAACGTGAGAGGAAACGAAAAACCTCGAGAAAATCCAAGAGCAACATGATATGTATAACAAACTCATTGACTAGTGCTCGAACCAGAGACCCCTCATACTGAGGTAGTAGTATTTTGTTTCTCTATTGAAAGAACTGCATAGAGCTAAGTCTTATACAGAAAGCGAATACTATAATTCATTAGAGAATTTAAAAAGAAAATATTTTTACACAACGTAAGTAAAAATTAAACGTATGAAAATGTATAAGAAAGAATGTAGCATAATCTTCCGTGGGGGAAATTTTGATAATCAGTAAGGAATTTCCTGGACCATCTCTTAGTTCAACACCTGATTGGAATAGAACTCGGATTCACACACTCCGAAGGACCGCTCGATAATTATTTTTGTTATTACTAAAATTAACTGAAATGAGTTTCCTCTTTCTTGATGCATCTCTGAAAAAAAAAAAAAAAAAAAAAAACACGCAAGTAGAAAATTTGTATCCTACCAGAGACTCGATCCCACAACACATTCTGTGAATATAAACCAACACTTTTAAACAGGAGGAGTATGTGATCCGGCATGATACGGTACATGAAAAATCATTAAGGATTCTAAAAATAGCCAGTATTCACTTTTACTACATAAATTTAAGGGAGAAAAGTTTACAGATGATAAGATTCTTTCTATATTTTGAAATATAGCAGCGTGAGTTTCTCAGCTGAGCCTTTATCGTTAATAAGTTTATAGGGCCTAGAATTCATTTTTTGTTTCTTTTTTTTTCTTTTTCTTTTTGTTAGTGCAATAATAGTTACTTTTATAATAGGCCATGATAATTTGGTATATCCATTGATACACATTAAATAAACATTGATACATATTTTCAATAAACTAATTCGACTTTATAAAAATATATATCTGTCAAAGAGGGATGTGCAATTGGAAAGGGAGTTTGACACGGATGCTGTTTCTTGCCTACATTATTTAATATCTATCTAGAAGAGATAGTGAAAAAGAGACTACATAATGAAGACGACGGCATCTCAGTAGGAGGTAGAATGATTAAGTGTATACGGTTTACAGATGATATGGCGGTTGTTGCAGAATCTAAAGAAAAATGAATAAGATGTTAGAAAATTTCAGAAAGAGCTGTGAAGAATATGGGATGAAAGTAAATGTTAGAAAGACAAAAGCCATGGTGATTGGAACAAAGCGGTCGGTGTCAACTCTAGAAGTTGGAGGAGAGAAAATAAAACAAGTGACTGTTTTCTATACTTGGGTAGTATTATTAGTGATTATATGAAATGTGAACGTGAAATAAAAGCAAGTATAGGAATGGTGAAAGAAACCTGTAGTAGGAAGAAAATACTATTTTCCGGGACCTTGAATAAAGAGTTGAGAAAAAAACTCATAAAATGCTTCGTGTGGAGTATTGTGTTGAATAGGTCAGAAACGTGCACATTACGCAAAAATGATTTTAAAAAAAGACTAGAGACTTTTGAAATGTGGGTGTGGAGAACAATTGAGAGAATTAGCTTGGTCAAGCAAAAAAATGAATGAGTGGGTGTTAGAAATGGTGGGAAAGAAAAGAAAATTTTTAAATACAACGTATTGTTAAGAAGAGAAAGATAAGCTGGTTGAAACACTGGGTAAGAAGGAACTGTATCATGAGGGACCTGCTAGAGAGTTTAATGACAGAAAAGAGAAGGAAGGGGCGAAGGAGACTACAATTAATGAACCATATCAAAACAGAGAAAGCATACATAAAGACGAAGATATTAGCGGAAGACCGTGCAGCATGGAAGCTTCTCAGTTGCAGCAAGTAACCTGTCAATAATGACCGAATACCTATGAATACCTATGATGATGATATCTAGAACCCGGATTTCCATCCACAAACCAACCCCGAAATATGCATGCAAATATGCACGAAAAATATTTTTAAAAAAATATGCACTGAAATATGCATTAAAAATTTAACAGATGCATTGAAATATACACTAAGAAAATAAAATGTCAGTTTCTTACAAAAATATTTTATCTTAGCTACCTCTGTTGCAATGAAGTATGAACGTCTTCCTTAGATTTTCTTCTGTAAACCCACTGCGTTTATCAGTAAGAACCTTTTTGTAGATGGAAAAGTTCCTTTCTACATCAGCAGAAGTCACTGGTGCACTTGAAAAACACCAAATGTCTTTCTGTGTTAGGTCCTCCTCCAATTCCACGTTTCCACCATTAACAATGTCACACACTGTTTTGTACCCTGAATTTTTGCCTGTTACTTGGCTAAGTTTATCTAACGCTATTTTCGCAACACTGTAAGTTTCACTGGACAGTCTCAGGTAATTCGCCCAACAAGGAGACTGAATGCTGCAAAGCATTGTTACAGGATTCCAGTTGTCTGATAATTTCAGGTATTCTTGAGAAGTGGTTGTGTATGTACTTAACTTTGTTTTCAATGCCACTTGTAGAGAAACATTTTTGTGACATAAATGGTGGCTGCATCGTATTTAGTGAGTCTACAACTGTCTCCATTTGATTTAAGTTATCTGCATAATACGATACAGCTTCTAGCTACGAGCCCTATCGGGTTAAAACTGATTGCGAAGGTACCGGAACATTTTTCGCAACTTCGCGAAAGATACATACACGCGAAGCTTTCACAAATGCTTTCTTTACATCAGATAAAAGCACATCTACTGCCAGATATTGACATTTGATTCTTTCTGCTACGCGATGAAGACCGTGTGCAAGACGAATCAAATGGACTAATTCAGGATACAACACTTTATTCTATTATTCTATACAATATTTTATTCTACGTCTGCGTTTACAAAGTGATTCAGTTCAGTTTAAATATAAAACTTAATTTCTTGTGATATACTCTGAAATATGCTGGTATGCATCAATAAAATTCGGAAATATGCAGTATCCTGCAAAGTTCACGAAATATGCATGCAGATCGAAATTCACTCAAAATATGCACTTATATGCGCTATCATATGCGTCTTAAACGAATCCTTACAGGTTCGTCGAAAAGGAAAAAAGAAAATAATATTTTCCATACGTTTCTGCATGTTACTATAAACATGCATTTTGCGTATAAATCCGGGCTGTAATGATATCTATGTTTCTGTATCTATCTGTCTATATTTAGAACAAACCAGGGAAGATTTTGAGGACAATGCTTTGAAAGTTATTTTGATCCTTGATCGGATTCTAAGTTAGTATGATCTATTAACAAATTAAGGCCTGAAAGTCAGGAAACCCATTATCCGTTGTAATTTGTAGGGCTATATAAATGTTAGGGTTATTGTTGCGTAGGAGATTGAAAAAAAAAAAAAGCACTGGGTTCACCAGATCTCGTAAGTACTCGTACTTTTGCTGATGTATTAGCAATACAACCTGTTTTAAGCTACAATCTGCTTGTTAAGAGTAGGGTCTAAAAGAATAAACAATATTTTCTAACAGAATAAACCTTTTCATTTAATATTCGCAATGAATTACATACAATGTACTATTCAACGGTACAAAAGTTTGTTTTCTTGTTTTCTTTCGATTTCCTCGCAAACTTCATATGATATTTTCTCGTTCAGATGTTATTTCCTTTAGCTCGATCTGATATGAGTCTTGATAATATTTTAGTTACGAGAAATTAAGATTTAAGAGCAACATACTATGTACTGTTCTCTTCCTAGTGTCACAATGAGGAGAGCAAATAAAGTTGTATTCCAATATCAGTTTCAAGTCAAGCTAAGGGGCATAGTTCTTGTACAGCATTAATGTTTAGGTTTATAAATAAATTAGTTTCAGTCCAAATCTTTTTTTTTTTTTTCGGAACTTTTACACTCATGCATATCATTTTGTGATGGGGACACCACAGTCTAGTGGTAAGAGCGTTAGATTCATGCCCGCGTGGTCCCGGGTTCGATTCCTGGCCAGTGCTTCCCAATTTTCGACGTCCACCTAGTGTCGTGAGGCAAACTGGGCAGTCACGTGAAAATAAGATGTGACGGCTATTAGGTCTAAAAGGATCCTGATGCGCCTGTTAGGGGAAGGTGTAGCAGCGCGCTGACCACATGCTCGCCACGTAGTTCAGCAGGTCGCTACCTGATGGCGCTGGAGCGGGCTTAGATCCAAAAATGGGTTGTTACGCCTACATATATATAATCATTTTGTACAGCTGAATCCCGTTTAGCTAAGGGAGACAATGATTAAAGCAAGTGAATGTTAATGGAATAATTGGTGAATGAGAAAATGGGAGGAAACGGGAGAACCCCAAGAAAACCCACGCACATGATATTGTCAACCACAAACTTACTTCTCCTGGGATCGAACCAGGGACCCCATGTACCAGGGGTAAGCGCGCTATCACTGAGCTATTAACCCAACCTTATGAGTCTCATGTGAGTCTCGTCTTTCACCTAAATGTTTTCAACTGAACGCCAATGATATGATTACTAAACATTTTTTATACCTAATATTATTCTCTGTCTGGGCAATCATCATTTATATAACTATCAGAAACAACTCATTAACTCTTTTCATGAGCATTTCTTACTCATTACTTAAATTACACTTTTAATGTTTTCAAATATTAGGTCTATTTTAGTTTTGTACATATTCATGATTATGGCCTGAAATATGATAAACATTTGCTACTAAGTTGAACCTGGATCTCTCGTCTCGGACATTATTTAAAAAAAATAACGTAAGATGTAATTATAAAATTTAATTAATTAGTTGGATTGATTGATTGAGAGTTAGTTTTCAGCACTGAGGCTAAACGGGGTGAGACCAACTGATGAAGGTCAAGTCCAAACTAGTCATGGGTACAAAAACGAGTTTAACGTTTCTTTTAGAAAAAAAGAAACGGTTTTTGAAAAGTTGCAAAAAAAAAGTTTTATTTTTAAAATCAGTTCGATTTTCTATTAAGTATCAGTTTTAGAACCAGTTCGGTTTTCTATCAAAAACCGGTTTCAGTTTTAAACCTGGTTCGGTCTCTAACAGAAAATTTTTGCTTCTTAAGTAAATTTTTTGGAAATGAGTACTACAAGAAGAAAGGATACCGGCTTTTGCAACACCGAGACCGTTTCGGTGAAATCAGAACCGGTTTTGGAGAAAATCGAAATGTCGTTTTTCGGTTTTTCTGAAACTGGTTTCCTGTTTATATATAGAGGAAGTTCGGGTATTATGGAATACCATTTTTGTTTCGCACGTAAGTCAATTAATAATTGCACATTGAAACAAAAAGGAAAACAAATATACTCCTTACATATTTGGCTTTATTTATGCGTATCTTGATAAAGAAGTTTCGGTACAGGGATGGGCAAAACTTATAATCTGTAAAGAAACCACTTTAGAGGGTAATATGAAATAGTCGGGTAATATGGAATACAAATGCTATATAGAAAAGAAACGAGTTTTCTGTTGAACATATAATGAATACAGTGACAATATATAAAAATTCTGAATGCTAAGCCATAACTGAATGTGATTACTTGCAAGAGTCACAAATATAATACTCTGCTTCAGGATCGGCACAATCATTGTGTGCTCACATTAAACATGATGAACGCTGGACTCAAGCTCACCCCTTGTATCATCAGAAAATCTGCTGTAATAAAAAATACGCTTAGCATTGTTGTCATCATAAATATATGTGTAATTGCCCAATACCTATAGATGTTTTTGTAATCGAAATACGGAATTCCATGCTTTCCTTGCGGGTATTCCATATTGCCCTCCACGCCAACTTGGAAACGAAAGAACTATTAAACGAATTCGAAGGTTTATAGGATAATGACGCTTATCAAACTACCACTCTGTATATCCAACGTCATAGTAAACAAACAATTGTTGTTCTATTACATTTCAATAGGAAAATACAGGTTATGAAACACTTACCTGTAAAAGTTTTCAAGAATAAGAAATCAGATTTTCCTGTCTACCAACACAACGAATGTCACAATCACAAGGAGACTGGTTGTAGAGCATCATGGGAACGTGAGGTAGTAGTTTCTTTCCTCTCCGCTTGGAAGCAACACATCATAAGTGAGATAATGAGGTGTTCCATATTACCCGACTATTCCATAATACCCGAACTTCCTCTCTCCTATATATATATATATATATATATATATATATATATATATATATATATATATATATATATATGTGTGTGTGTGTGTGTGTGTGTGCAAAACAATTTTGCCCATCCCAAGCCCTGATCATTATTCAGAGCTTATGTTGATATGGCTCCTGTTTAGTTTGAATAAAGGTACAAACGCAAGAATTCAAACTATTACTCCTACCACAAATAATAATAATAATAATAATAATAATAATAATAATAATAATAATAATAATAATATGGTTTCCTTGAGTCCATATGAGCTCCCTCGTGACTAAGGGGTTAACATATGCGCCCTTGGCGTGAGAGACCTTGGTCCGATTCCGGGCGGGAGCTCATCTGGTACAGTTCCTACGTTAGGATGTAGGTCCACGTCTCATATAGCCTCGCTACTGAAAGGCACACTGAACTCAAAGTAAAATCAAAAGCAAATCGAATTGAGTCTATATTATTCACTTGTATTAGCATACGCATCTTAGGTGCAGAATACCAGATATCATTTCCTACTGGACAGCTAATGTGGTTCGGATCCCACTTTATGTGTTCGGTCCACGTTTCAAATAGCCTTGATTCTTAAAAGTGACTTTGAACTCTGATTTTTATTAATATTATTATTTTATTTCAACATTATGTACGTATTTTTTTCGAAAATTTTGTGGATTTTAGCATGCCCATACCTGGCAACACTTTTGACGAGCTGTGCCATTGTCTCAGTGGAGGTCTTAATCAAATGCCATTTGGTAGGTGGTCTAACCCAGTATTTAATTAAGATGTCTGATTGGGTGAACCTGCTTCTGAATACCATTAGGGCTAACAGAAGGGAACGGGCGCGGACAAGACTTGAGCACATTCTTAAAACACATTGTAAGCACGCAACTTTTCTTCTGTGGTAGAACGTATTGGTTTAGGGAAAAAAAAAATTAATTACAAAGTTGACATATGAGTATACTTAGAAAGAAAAGCCATTATGAGCCGGCAGCCCACAGTAGCTAAATGACGACAACCTTTTCGTGCTAAATTGGAATTTATACTTTCTTTCCAACAGACTAATTAGGTATTCCAAACCTGTTACGTAATCCTAGTGCCCAACTAACCGATTTCGTTTTATTGTATACGTTACAATTGGAAGTTTTCGAGTTTTCTTTTTTATCAACACCTTGAAATGGAGCTGAAATAAGAATTAATCTTATTGTGTGACGAAAAAGCTATAACATTGCTCAACAGAGGGCATTAGCGGCACCTATTAAATGAGCAAAAGACAATCTATTAGGAAGATTTGTTTGCAAATGGCGATTTCAAACTATCCGTGTGAGGCACATACCACACACCTCTCTTAGAAGCTTAAAAAAAAATAAAAAAAAGAGAGTGTGTTTCTGTTGCTAATGCGATGAAATAAGGGCGTTTTCACTTTAAGAGGAAACTAGAATTCTCAATAAAAAGAAAGATTTTGCCTTTATTTCCTCATATTTTATATACGGACATTAACATTTGCGGACATTAACTACCAATCTGTAGCTGAGAACAAAATAAACCTCGAAACTTGATTGGTTTAGATCATCCAATTAAGTAATATGTCAGTCCAAAGTGAGTAAATAACAATCTAAGTAAAATTCGCTTTTGGGAGAAAATATCGATCGAGTAAGTAAAGATAAAAATACAGATAAATCTAATAAGTTTGATACAGGTGTTTCAATTATAGAAAACTGCTCCGAAAAGCTGTTTTTCAGAAGATTTGCTTAGCATAATAGGCTTACGTGTACAGAACATCCAGGTGGATTCCAATAAGCAAGATGGTTTCTGATTTACGTGTTATATGGTCAGGAACCTCTTTTAGATTTCCAAGCTATGCAGCGCATATGTGTGGGAAGTCGTATAGAACGAGGGAGATAAGGTGACAGGAAAATTGGTTTGTAGAAATAAGGACACCAAAATAACACTGGAACATTGGGAGTTCTCAGTCCCCTCCCCTGGACGACATTATTTGAGGAGTTGAAGGGATGTGAACCAATAGGATCCGGCACCTATGGCCTGGAATGAAATGTGAGGATCTCTTGCATCCATGAGCGCCCGAAAAAAAAATACTAGAGGGAATTATCTCCATGGTTGCTATATCACGTCTGGTATTTCTAGTATTAACTATACGTGGTTTGCTATATTATGTATACATTTCCGTGAGCCAGGGAGGGGCCCGGGCCCTATCCTGCCCTCCTCTTCGGGCACCCATGCTCGCATCAGATGAATGTCGTTATGTAAGTTTCAAAAAATTAAGGTGAATTTTCATTAGGACAACATAATGTTGACAATAGTTTTCTTTGTAGTTCATTTAAATAGTACTAATACATGGGGCACGATGGTTCAGTGGTAGACTGCTTACCTCCGGTGCGTAGGGCCTCGGGCTCGATCCCCAGCTAAGTAAGTTTGTGGTGGCAAGTATTTTGTTTCTGGGTTTTCTCGGTTCCACATTGTCATTCCACCGAATCCTCCCTCATAATTCACTAGCCTTGATCATCCGTCTTCTTTAGCCTAATCGTAGGACGTTAAACTAAACGATTTCATTTCATTTTCGTTATTCCCTAATATGCCTAATATGCTCTAGGACGTTAAACTAAACGATTTCATTTCATTTTCGTTATTACCTAATATGTCTAATATGCCCTAGGACGTTAAACTAAACGATATAATTTCATTTTCGTTATTACCTAATATGCCTAATATGCCCTAGGACGTTAAACTAAACGATTTCATTTCATTTTCGTTATTACCTAATATGCCCTAGGACGTTAAACTAAACGAATTCATTTCATTTTCGTTATTACCTAATATGCCTAATATGCCCTAGGACATTAAACTAAACGATTTTATTTCATTTTCGTTATTACCTAATATGCCTAGTATGCCCTAGAACGTTAAACTAAACGATTTCATTTCACTTTCGTTATTACCTAATATGCCTAATATGCCCTAGGACGTTAAACTAAACGATATCATTTCATTTTCGTTATTACCTAATATGCCCTACGACATTAAACTAAACGATTTGATTTCATTTTCGTTATTACCTAATATGCCCTAGGACGTTAAACTAAACGATTTGATTTCATTTTCGTTATTACCTAATATGCCTAGGACGTTAAACTAAACGATATCATTTCATTTTCGTTATTACCTAATATGTCTACTAGCCCCTTAGCCTTGACTTCAAGACAAGAATTGAGGCTGTCTTGTCTCGTGAAGGTGATGTATCGTCTCGAAAAATATTCTCTCTTTATTAGAATAAGTATGTCTCGTCTTGAAAATTCCATCTCGCGTTTAGTTGTGCGCGACGCTAGAGGATCTCTAACGTTTTCCTCGCATCGTTACATGAGTATTTATGTAGTGCACATGTATATATATAAAAAAAAGACTACCAATTATTAGATTGTTCCATTTTTTTGTATTATCTTAACGGTTATACACGCAGCTACTCCTAAGAGTGACACGTGCAATTTAACAGTGCCACAGATACTTCTAATAGTGATACACACACTCCTAACAGTTATACACATAATTTTAACAGTGACACACATACTTTTCATAGTAACACATATACTTCTAATAGTGACATATACTCCTAACAGTGACACATATACATTTACTGTGACATATACTTCTAATAGTAACTCACGTAAATTTAACACTAACAGAGATATATCTAATAGTGAGACACACACTCCTACAAGTGACACACGTAATTTTAACAGTGACACAAATACTTCTAACATTGACAGTGACAGAGATACTTCTAATAGTGACACAGTCACACACACACACATACACACACACACATACACACACACACTAGTAAAAATGACACACATACTTCTAATAGTGACACGCTCCAAACAGTAACACACCTAACTTTAACATTGACACAGATATTTCTAATAGCGACACACACACATACCCTTAACAGTGACAGACTTATTTTGAAGAATAACAGAGATAACCGTAACATACATTTATGTAAGAATGGGATACGGATTGCCCCAATTGAAGTCACCGCTACCCGTGAAAATATTAACTAATTGATTTCAATCAAGAACTCACTGAAAGGTAATTCGGCCAAGCTATCTATTGCAGAAAAGAGAATTCAAAAATTCGTTTTTGTTCAATAATTATCGTGTGGAGTACGGACAGATGTAAGATACTGTTATCCGTTAAGGTGTTAACAGATTGACTGCAGTAAGGAATTTGGCTGATATAATAGTTCCAGCCAGTGACGAAATTAGTTTTACTGCGCCCGTATATATATAGTGGCGGATCTAGGATATGATCAAGGGAAGGGCTAAACCATAGTTTGGAGCTTTATCCAGTGTAAAGCAGGATTGAAACCCATTTTATCCAGTGTATACCTGAGCGTCAAGGAGGGAGCTATAGCCCCTAGCCCCTATAGCCCCCCTTGGATCCGCCACTGTATATATATATATATATATATATATATATATATATATATATATATATATGTATATATATATACGAAGTTATTTTTATTAAGAAACCTAAAGCTTTTATTTGTCTTTTTCCTAAGTTATCACTGCATACTTCATATGAATTGTGATTATAAGAAATTAAATTAAAAATGGTTTACTGTACTTAATCCAATTTAATAAAAAATAACGATAATAATAAAATAAAATAATACAATAATAATACAACAAATACTTTCCCCGGTTTTTTTTATGTATATAGCTCATTATAGATGATTTTCCCCTGGAAAATATTTTTCTCATACTGACTTAAGGAGGAGAGCATGCGATAATTCCTTTATATGGTTTGTACAAAATGTAATTATATTTAATTATGAATGATTACTTTAATACACAGGTTTCTTTATTATTTTAATCAGGGTGGTTGAGACAGAAAGAGCGAGATTTTTTTTTTTTTTTTTTTTTTTTTTTTTACTGCTTTAAAGGTAGAACGATATCATTGCTTATAATTCTTAATATAAGTAGGGAGTACAGGATAGTTTTATAAGTGTCGACTAGGTTTCAAACAGGCCCAACTTTCATTTTATTCCCGTGTGGGGGCGCGGCGCAGTCATTGCAATGACTTATTATGCAAAACTTTCACTAGGCAGCTAGCTAGACAAACATTGCAGTGACGATTGTCCGGGTATCGCCCGGAGGGAATCCAGAAAGGCGGCGCGGGGCTCGCGCGCCGTTCCATGAGGAGTAAAATTTATAAATTTCTCCCTAATGAAGCGCTTATTCAAAGGCTGTGAAAAAAAAATAAAAATTTCTCTCAAAAGGAAGATTCTGAGTACGTTCTCCACTCATGGCAGATAATGTATGCGTTTTCAGTTCATGGTAATCCTGGATTCTCTCGTGTTGAACAACATGGCTTTCCTCAATGTTGCCTCCAGAAGGAGTAGGAGAGATAAATACGTATTGTGAAGCACTGCAGTCCACATTTTTAGTTAGCGAACCAAATATCGAAAAATGTCTCAAGTTTATTTTTCAGACTTGCGCCTCCACTCAAAAATTCCTGGATCCTTCCCCGGTATCGGCTATTGACAATTAACTGCTAATAGCCATAGCGTACGTTTTGAAATGTTTTCAAACGTTCTTTAACAGTTTTCTGTATTTTTTTTTCCTTGCACCATTTTACTGTGCATCCTTGAGTAACTGCTCCACTCGCCCCATTATAGTTAGGCCACTGCCTCTAACTTCTATTTCAAAAAACAGAATTTGAAAATTCGATTTTGTTTGAGACTTAACGTGAGAGAATAGGACGTACTAATATCACACTAATATCAAAACCAACTTGCGTGATCCTAGTAATAGGTAAAAGTCAGTATGCATTCGGGATAAGCCATAGAAACCCCAAATGCAGGGTAGACACAGGTTTCCACATTTCCTAGACTTCTATATCTACAGTAAATGAAGTAGTGAGCAGCAGATATGGCGAGGATCAATGGAAACTTGACCATGATCCACTCTGACCTACCACCAACCATGACCGTCTAAAACTCATCATCATCAACTCTGACTCATGATTCAAGCTCTCCTCTCAACTGACCAAAGAGTTTACACTTGTAAGAGACAAGGCTGTGAAATTATTATCACTAATCAGAGTTTGAATTTCTACAGTCAATCGCTCAAGCACCCCTCTGTTACAGCACCGGTGGATCTGACCTTTACGATATAAAATGGTAAAGTGTTTGTCATGGGCCAAATTACAATGAATTTCAATTTAATTATCATATATAATTATTTCTTTTTTCAATTACAGTTACTTTTCCGTGGAAAATGGGATGAAATTTGGAAGTTTCAAATCAAGTTAAAGCAGGCCAATGTAAGGATAGGTAAAACAGTGTAGTTTAAAATTTGACTGTGTCTCGAAAGTCAAGTATTAAGTCGTATTGTTATTATTACAATTACAAATATAAATATCCAAATGTACCAAAAGTTCATTTTCCACTTAGATATATTCATCTCAGGTAACAAATGGAAACAAATGGAAAAAAGGAAGAAAAATGGACACCTTCAAAGTAAAATACTATATAGATAAATTCACCAGTGTTCAGATGTTGTCTACAATGCACTGAGCAGAGTGGGTTGGTGGGTCAGAATGGGGTATGGTGGGTCAGAGTCAGTCACTGTGGGTCAGTAGCGTAGCCAGCATGTGTGTTTGGGGGGCCCAAATGCTGTTATAGGTACATATAGAAAAATTACAAACAAAAAATATATAAACTTAAAAATATATAAAAAAAATTACAAACATCAAAGTACGAAAGTACATTGTCGGAGCTCTTTGGGGGGCCCGGCCCCTCTGCCCCCTTCCCTACGCCACTGCTGTGGCTGGTAAGTCGCAGTGAGTCACGTCCTGTTGACCCACTGACCCATTCACAAATTTTGACGCACTGGCTCACTCTATCTCTAGTGAGCAGCACGCTCCGGCAGCCACTAC